>NW_027671861.1:0-490692 GCF_964165515.1 Mesoplodon bidens
GGTCATCATGTCTGCCCTTGGCATTCTCGGAACGCCCTGGAATCAGAATGCAGCATCTATAGTCCATGGTAACCTGTGGTGAGGTAGAGGGGCTGAGGGAGGTTGGAACACTGCCCTCACTGAGGGAGTGGGTGTGGCCATCTCTGCTCTGACTGAACATAGAGCAGGAGAGCAGGGAAACCAGTGCAGGGCCCTCAGAGTCCGGCAGGCCCAGTGGGGTGTCTCAAGCATTTAGGCCCGGTGCACAGGTCGCCTTCTTTGTCTGCACAGGTGCCCAAACTCTCACTTTTCCACTCAGGCCACCCTCTTACTTGAAGTGTGTGTGGAACCTGTCTGCGCAGTACACCTCGCTGCACAGCTAACCATAGGTCTGGGCATCGTAGTTTCCTGCCAGGTAACGGAACTTCGCAGGCAGATGGGTCCCTGGGACACACGCGCAGAGGCTCCTGCCTGGGCCACAGGCCGCCCACAGCCCCTGCCCCAGATCGCGGGCCGCAAAGCAGCCCTCACTGAGTCCCCTGCCTCTCGAGGGAGTATTGGACCAACACTTGTAGAAAACGGGGTCCTCTCGAGCAACTCATTGGAGGGACACAAATAAATCTTTGCCGACTTTCTGCTGAAGCTTTCGAGCGTTCACACCTATGTCTCTTACAAGGTCAGCTGTTTAGCTAATCATGAGCTCATTATCTAAATTTACACAATAATGAAGAAATCAGCTACAAGGGGAGACAATCAGCAAAAACAATCAATACCAGAATTAGATTCCCTAGGCCATCCATCAGATGTTGGAATAATCAGGTGCAAGGCAGAAAATATACACAAAACTGGAACTGAAACCAGGAAAAAGGATGTTTTCAATGGCTGACAGGATCTCTAAAACATTTTTAAAGTACATGTCATTGATAAAGCTAATTACTCAAAGGTTGTGTAATACAACAGATTCATCATTGAGAAGAGTGAAATTATGCTGTTTTGAAAACTATGGCAGGTCAGATTTTCTGCCTAAATATATAAGAAGATTTCTCTAAAAAGTACACATTATTTCAAAGACTTATTGCCTGTGAAATAAGTTAAGGGTATTTCAAATGGCTTGTCTGCAAAGAAAGGTGAGATGTAGGGAATCACAGAAAGTCGAGGGGAAAATAGGTCATTATATACATTGCTATATGGTGAATTAAGACTTAGGCCAGCCACAATGTAGAGGACCTGACGCTTAGAAACTTACAAGTAAGCTGGAATCTTCAAAAGTTCAAATCTTTATAAGTAAAAAGATTTATTAAAATGAATAACCTAGTGTTTTAATTGACATCAGAATATCAAACAATAAACCTGAGAACATAGAAAAGATATAAATAAAGATATGAGCAGAACTTAATACAATAGAAAACGTATAAAATTCAGGGGATGTAGTAAGTCCAAAGAATATTCTTTGACAAGATTAAAAGACAAACTTTGATTAAGGAAAACCAAAACATAAGTAAAGAATATACAGAAAGAATCAGGACAATGTTATAGCAGAGAATATATGAAATGCCAGTAAATTTGAACATTTGTGTAAAGTGGACCAGTTCCTAGCTCCTAAAGTTTACCATAACTGACACAAGAGGAAATCATGTAAGGTCATCATGTCTGCCCTTGGCATTCTCGGAATGCCCTGGACCCAGAATGCAGCATCGGTAGTCCATGGTAACCTGCGGAGAAGGGGCGGGGCTGAGAGAGGTTGGAACACTGCCCTCACAGAGAGAGTGGGTGTGGCCATCTCTGCTGTGACTGAACAAAGGTCAGGGGAGCAGGGGACCCAGGACAGGGCCCTCAGAGCCCGGCAGGCCCAGTGGGGTTTCACAAGCATTTAGGCCCAGGACAAAGTGCGCCTTCTTTGTCTGCACAGCTGCCAAAACTCTCACCTTTCCACTCAGGCCGCCCTCTTACTTGAAGTGTGTGTGGAACCTGTCCGCACAGTACACCTCGCTGCACAGCTAACCATAGGTCTGGGCACCGTAGCTTCCTACAAGGTGACCAAAGTTCGCAGGCAGATGGGTCCCTGGGACACATGCAGAGAGGCTCCTGCCCGGGCCACAGGCCGCCCAATGCCACTGCCAAGGATCGTGGGGCACAAAGCCGCCCTGTCTGAGGCCGAGCCTCTAGAGGGAGTAGTGGACCAACCCTTGTAGTAAACGGGGTCCTCGCGGGCTACTCATTGGAGGGACACAAATAAATCTTTGCGGACTTTCTGATGAAACTTACGAGTGTTCACACCTAATCCTCTTACAAAGTCAGATGTTTAGCTAAACATGAGCTCACGATCTAAATTTACACAATAATGAAGAAATCAGCTACAAGGGGAGACAAGCAGCAAAAACAATCAATACCAGAATTAGATTCCCTAGGCCAACCATCAGATGTTGGAATAATCAGGTGCAAGGCAGAAAGTATACACAAAACTTGAACTGAAACAAGGAACAAGGATGTTTTCAAAGACTGGTACTATCTCTAAAACATTTTTAAAGTACATGTCATTGATAAAGCTAAATACTCAATGGTTGTGTAATACAACTGATTCATCATTGAGAAGAGTGAAATTAGGCTGTTTTGAAAACTATGGCAGATCAGATTTTCTGCCTAATTATATAAGAAGATTTCGCTAAATAATACACATTATTTCAAAGACTTATTGGCTGTGAAATAAGTTAAGGGTATTTCAAATGGCTTGTCTGCAAAGAAAGGTGAGATGTAGGGAATCACAGAAAGTATAGGGGAAAATAGGTCAATATATACATTGCTATATGGAGAACTAAGACTTAGGCCAGCCACAATGTAGAGTACCTGACCCTTAGAAACTTACAATTAAGCTGGAATCTTGAAAAGTTCAAATCTTTATAAGTAAAAAGATTTATTAAAATGAATAACAAAGTGTTTTAATTGACATCAGAATATCAAAACAATAAACCTGAGAACATAGAAAAAATATAAATAAAGATATGAGCAGAACTTAATACAATAGAAAACGTATAAAATTCAGGTGATGTAGTAAGTCCAAAGAATATTCTTTGACATGATTAAAAGAGAAAGTTTGATTAAGGAAAACCAAAACATAAGTAAAAATATACAGAAAGAATCAGAAGATTGTTATAGCCGAGAATATATGAAATGCCAGTAAATTTGAACATTTGTGTAAAGTGGTCCAGTTCCTAGCTCCTAAAGTTTACCATAACTGACAAAAGAGGAAATCATTTAAGGTCATCATGTCTGCCCTTGGCATTCTCGGAATGCCCTGGACACAGAATGCAGCATCGGTAGTCCATAGTAACCTGCGGAGAAGGGGCGGGGCTGAGGAAGGTTGGAACACCGCACTCACAGAGGTAGTGGGTGTGGCCATCTCTGCTGTGACTGAACAAAGTGCTGGGGAGCAGGGGGCCCAGGGCAGGGCCCTCAGAGCCCGGCCGGCCTAGTGGGGTGTCACAAGCATTTAGGCCCAGGACAAAGGGCGCCTTCTTTGTCTGCACAGCTGCCCAAACTCTCACCTTTCCACTCAGGCCGCCCTCTTACTTGAAGTGTGTGTGGAACCTGTCCGCGCAGTACACCTCGCTGCACAGCTAACCATAGGTCTGGGCATCGTAGCTTCCTGCAAGATGACCAAAGTTCGCAGGCAGATGGGTCCCTGGGACTCACGCAAAGAGGCTCCTGCCCGGGCCACAGGCCGCCCACTGCCACTGCCACAGATCGTGGGGCACAAAGCAGCCCTGTCTGAGGCCGAGCCTCTAGAGGGAGTAGTGGACCAACCCTTGTAGGAAACGGGGTCCTCGCGGGCTACTCATTGGAGGGACACAAATAAATCTTTGCGGACTTTCTGAGGAAAATTACGAGTGTTCACACCTAAGCCTCTTACAAAGTCAGATGTTTAGCTAAACATGAGTTCATGATCTAAATTTACACAATAATGAAGAAATCAGCTACAGGGGGAGACAATCAGCAAAAACAATCAATACCAGAATTAGATTCCCTAGGCCATCGATCAGACGTTGGAATAATCAGGTGCAAGGCAGAAAATATACATAAAGTGGAACTGAAACAAGGAACAAGGATGTTTTCAAAGACTGGTAGGATCTCTAAAACATATTAAAGTACATGTCATCGATAAAGCTAAATACTCAAAGATTGTGTAACACAACAGATTCATCATTGAGAAGAGTGAAATTATGCTGTTTTGAAAACTATGGCAGGTCAGATTTTCTGCCTAATTATAAAAGAAGATTTCTCTAAAAAATACACATAATTTCAAAGACTTATTGGCTGTGAAATAAGTTAAGGGTATTTCAAATGGCTTGTCTGCAAAGAAAGGTGAGATGTACGGAATCACAGAAAGCCGAGGGGATAATATGTCAATATATACATTGCAATATGGTGAACTAAGCCCTAGGCCAGCAACAATGTAGAGGACACTACCCTTAGAAACTTACAAGTAAGCTGGAATCTTCAAAAGTTCAAATCTTTATAAGTAAAAAGATTTATGAAAATGAATAACCAAGTGTTTTATTTGACATCAGATGATCAAAACAATAAACCCTGAGAACATTGAAAAAAGATAAATAAAGATATGAGCAGAACTTAATACAACAGAAAACGTATAAAATTCAGGTGATCTAGTAAGTCCAAAGAATATTCTTTGACAAGATTTAAAAGACACACTTTGATTAAGGAAAACAAAAACATAAGTAAAGAATATACAGAAAGAATCAGGACAAAGTTATAGCAGAGAATATAGGAAATGCCAGTAAATTTGAACATTTCTGTAAAGGCGACCATTTACTAGCTCCTAAAGTTTACCAAGAGTTACACATGAAGAAATCATTTACGGTCATCATGTCTGCCCTTGGCATTCTCGGAACGCGCTGGCCTCAGAATGCAGCATATGTAGTCCACGGTAACCTGCGGAGAGGGGGAGGGGCTGAGGAAGGTTTGAACACTGCACTCACTGAGGGAGTGGGTATGGCCATCTCTGCGGTGACTGAACAAAGGACAGGGGAGCAGGGGGGCCAGGGCAGGGCCTTCAGTGTCCGGCAGTCCAAGTGGGGTTTCACAAGAATTATGCCAAGGCCAAAGGGCACCTTCTTTGTGTGCACAGCTGCCCAAACCCTCACCTTTCCCTCAGGCAGCCCTCTTACTTGAAGTGTGTGTGGAACCTGTCCGCGCAGAGCACCTCGCTGCACAGCTAACCATAGGTCTGGTCATTGTAACTTCCTCACAGGTGACCGTAGTTCAAAGGCAGATGGGTCCTTGGGACACACGCGGAGTGGCTCCTGCCCGCACCACAGGCTGTCCACTGCCCCTGCCCCAGATCGGGTGCCGCAAAGCAGCTCTGTCTGAGTCCCCTGCCTCTAGAGGGAGAAAAGGTCCAACACTTGTAGAAAAAGGGGTCCTCGCGGGCAACTCATTGGAGGGACACAAATAAATCTTTGCCGACTTTCTGCTGAAGCTTACGAGCGTTCACACCTAAGCCTCTTACAAGGTCTCCTGTTTTGCTAAACATGAGCTCATGATCTAAATTTACACAATAATGAAGAAATCAGCTACAAGGGGAGACAATTTGCAAAAACAATCAATACAAGAATTAAATTCCTTAGGCAATCCTTCAGATGTTGGAATAATCAGGTGCAAGGCAGAAAATATACACAAACCTGGAACAAAAACAAGGAACAAGGATGTTTTCAAAACTGGTAGGATGTCTAAAACATTTTTAAAGTACATGTCATTGATAAAGCTAAATACTCAAAGGTTGTGTAATACAACAGTTTCATCATTGAGAAGAGTGAAATTATGCTGTTTTGAAAACTATGGCAGGTCAGATTTTCTGCCTATTTATATAAGAAGATTTCTCTAAAAAATACACATTATTTCAAAGAATTATTGGGTGTGAAATAAGTTAAGGGTATTTCAAATGGCTTGTCTGCAAAGAAAGCTGAGATGTAGGGAATCACAGAAAGTCGAGGGGAAAATAGGTCAATATATACATTGCTATATGGTGAACTAAGCCTTAGGCCAGCAACAATGTAGACGACCTGAACCTTAGAAACTTACAAGTAAGCTGGAATCTTCAAAAGTTCAAATCTTTATAACTAAAAAGATTTATGAAAACGAATAACCAAGTGCTTTAATTGACATCAAAAGATCAAAACAATAAACCCTGAGAACATAGAAAAAAGATAAATAAACACATGAGCAGAACTTAATACAACAGAAAACGTATAAAATTGAGTTTATTTAGTAAGTCCAAAGAATATTCTTTGAAAAGATTTAAAAGACACACTTTGATTAAGGAAAACAAAAACATAAATAAAGAATATATAGAAAGAATCAGGACAATGTTACAGCAGAGAATATATGAAATGCCAGTAAATTTGAACATTTGTGTAAAGTGGAGCATTTCCTAGCTCCTAAAGTTTACCAAAAGTGACACAAGAGGAAATCATTTAAGGTCATCATGTCTGCCCTTGGCATTCTCGGAACGCCCTGGAATCAGAATGCAGCATCTATAGTCCATGGTAACCTGTGGTGAGGTAGAGGGGCTGAGGGAGGTTGGAACACTGCCCTCACTGAGGGAGTGGGTGTGGCCATCTCTGCTCTGACTGAACATAGAGCAGGAGAGCAGGGAAACCAGTGCAGGGCCCTCAGAGTCCGGCAGGCCCAGTGGGGTGTCTCAAGCATTTAGGCCCGGTGCACAGGTCGCCTTCTTTGTCTGCACAGGTGCCCAAACTCTCACTTTTCCACTCAGGCCACCCTCTTACTTGAAGTGTGTGTGGAACCTGTCTGCGCAGTACACCTCGCTGCACAGCTAACCATAGGTCTGGGCATCGTAGCTTCCTGCCAGGTAACGGAACTTCGCAGGCAGATGGGTCCCTGGGACACACGCGCAGAGGCTCCTGCCTGGGCCACAGGCCGCCCACTGCCCCTGCCCCAGATCGCGGGCCGCAAAGCAGCCCTCACTGAGTCCCCTGCCTCTCGAGGGAGTATTGGACCAACACTTGTAGAAAACGGGGTCCTCTCGAGCAACTCATTGGAGGGACACAAATAAATCTTTGCCGACTTTCTGCTGAAGCTTTCGAGCGTTCACACCTATGTCTCTTACAAGGTCAGCTGTTTAGCTAATCATGAGCTCATTATCTAAATTTACACAATAATGAAGAAATCAGCTACAGGGGGAGACAATCAGCAAAAACAGTCAATACCAGAATTAGATTCCCTAGGCCATTGATCAGACGTTGGAATAATCAGGTGCAAGGCAGAAAATATACATAAAGTGGAACTGAAACAAGGAACAAGGATGTTTTCAAAGACTGGTAGGATCTCTAAAACATATTAAAGTACATGTCATCGATAAAGCTAAATACTCAAAGATTGTGTAACACAACAGATTCATCATTGAGAAGAGTGAAATTATGCTGTTTTGAAAACTATGGCAGGTCAGATTTTCTGCCTAATTATAAAAGAAGATTTCTCTAAAAAATACACATAATTTCAAAGACTTATTGGCTGTGAAATAAGTTAAGGGTATTTCAAATGGCTTGTCTGCAAAGAAAGGTGAGATGTACGGAATCACAGAAAGCCGAGGGGATAATATGTCAATATATACATTGCAATATGGTGAACTAAGCCCTAGGCCAGCAACAATGTAGAGGACACTACCCTTAGAAACTTACAAGTAAGCTGGAATCTTCAAAAGTTCAAATCTTTATAAGTAAAAAGATTTATGAAAATGAATAACCAAGTGTTTTATTTGACATCAGATGATCAAAACAATAAACCCTGAGAACATTGAAAAAAGATAAATAAAGATATGAGCAGAACTTAATACAACAGAAAACGTATAAAATTCAGGTGATCTAGTAAGTCCAAAGAATATTCTTTGACAAGATTTAAAAGACACACTTTGATTAAGGAAAACAAAAACATAAGTAAAGAATATACAGAAAGAATCAGGACAAAGTTATAGCAGAGAATATAGGAAATGCCAGTAAATTTGAACATTTCTGTAAAGGCGACCATTTACTAGCTCCTAAAGTTTACCAAGAGTTACACATGAAGAAATCATTTACGGTCATCATGTCTGCCCTTGGCATTCTCGGAACGCGCTGGCCTCAGAATGCAGCATATGTAGTCCACGGTAACCTGCGGAGAGGGGGAGGGGCTGAGGAAGGTTTGAACACTGCACTCACTGAGGGAGTGGGTATGGCCATCTCTGCGGTGACTGAACAAAGGACAGGGGAGCAGGGGGGCCAGGGCAGGGCCTTCAGTGTCCGGCAGTCCAAGTGGGGTTTCACAAGAATTATGCCAAGGCCAAAGGGCACCTTCTTTGTGTGCACAGCTGCCCAAACCCTCACCTTTCCCTCAGGCAGCCCTCTTACTTGAAGTGTGTGTGGAACCTGTCCGCGCAGAGCACCTCGCTGCACAGCTAACCATAGGTCTGGTCATTGTAACTTCCTCACAGGTGACCGTAGTTCAAAGGCAGATGGGTCCTTGGGACACACGCGGAGTGGCTCCTGCCCGCACCACAGGCTGTCCACTGCCCCTGCCCCAGATCGGGTGCCGCAAAGCAGCTCTGTCTGAGTCCCCTGCCTCTAGAGGGAGAAAAGGTCCAACACTTGTAGAAAAAGGGGTCCTCGCGGGCAACTCATTGGAGGGACACAAATAAATCTTTGCCGACTTTCTGCTGAAGCTTACGAGCGTTCACACCTAAGCCTCTTACAAGGTCTCCTGTTTTGCTAAACATGAGCTCATGATCTAAATTTACACAATAATGAAGAAATCAGCTACAAGGGGAGACAATTTGCAAAAACAATCAATACAAGAATTAAATTCCTTAGGCAATCCTTCAGATGTTGGAATAATCAGGTGCAAGGCAGAAAATATACACAAACCTGGAACAAAAACAAGGAACAAGGATGTTTTCAAAACTGGTAGGATGTCTAAAACATTTTTAAAGTACATGTCATTGATAAAGCTAAATACTCAAAGGTTGTGTAATACAACAGTTTCATCATTGAGAAGAGTGAAATTATGCTGTTTTGAAAACTATGGCAGGTCAGATTTTCTGCCTATTTATATAAGAAGATTTCTCTAAAAAATACACATTATTTCAAAGAATTATTGGGTGTGAAATAAGTTAAGGGTATTTCAAATGGCTTGTCTGCAAAGAAAGCTGAGATGTAGGGAATCACAGAAAGTCGAGGGGAAAATAGGTCAATATATACATTGCTATATGGTGAACTAAGCCTTAGGCCAGCAACAATGTAGACGACCTGAACCTTAGAAACTTACAAGTAAGCTGGAATCTTCAAAAGTTCAAATCTTTATAACTAAAAAGATTTATGAAAACGAATAACCAAGTGCTTTAATTGACATCAAAAGATCAAAACAATAAACCCTGAGAACATAGAAAAAAGATAAATAAACACATGAGCAGAACTTAATACAACAGAAAACGTATAAAATTGAGTTTATTTAGTAAGTCCAAAGAATATTCTTTGAAAAGATTTAAAAGACACACTTTGATTAAGGAAAACAAAAACATAAATAAAGAATATATAGAAAGAATCAGGACAATGTTACAGCAGAGAATATATGAAATGCCAGTAAATTTGAACATTTGTGTAAAGTGGAGCATTTCCTAGCTCCTAAAGTTTACCAAAAGTGACACAAGAGGAAATCATTTAAGGTCATCATGTCTGCCCTTGGCATTCTCGGAACGCCCTGGAATCAGAATGCAGCATCTATAGTCCATGGTAACCTGTGGTGAGGTAGAGGGGCTGAGGGAGGTTGGAACACTGCCCTCACTGAGGGAGTGGGTGTGGCCATCTCTGCTCTGACTGAACATAGAGCAGGAGAGCAGGGAAACCAGTGCAGGGCCCTCAGAGTCCGGCAGGCCCAGTGGGGTGTCTCAAGCATTTAGGCCCGGTGCACAGGTCGCCTTCTTTGTCTGCACAGGTGCCCAAACTCTCACTTTTCCACTCAGGCCACCCTCTTACTTGAAGTGTGTGTGGAACCTGTCTGCGCAGTACACCTCGCTGCACAGCTAACCATAGGTCTGGGCATCGTAGCTTCCTGCCAGGTAACGGAACTTCGCAGGCAGATGGGTCCCTGGGACACACGCGCAGAGGCTCCTGCCTGGGCCACAGGCCGCCCACTGCCCCTGCCCCAGATCGCGGGCCGCAAAGCAGCCCTCACTGAGTCCCCTGCCTCTCGAGGGAGTATTGGACCAACACTTGTAGAAAACGGGGTCCTCTCGAGCAACTCATTGGAGGGACACAAATAAATCTTTGCCGACTTTCTGCTGAAGCTTTCGAGCGTTCACACCTATGTCTCTTACAAGGTCAGCTGTTTAGCTAATCATGAGCTCATTATCTAAATTTACACAATAATGAAGAAATCAGCTACAGGGGGAGACAATCAGCAAAAACAGTCAATACCAGAATTAGCTTCCCTAGGCCATTGATCAGACGTTGGAATAATCAGGTGCAAGGCAGAAAATATACATAAAGTGGAACTGAAACAAGGAACAAGGATGTTTTCAAAGACTGGTAGGATCTCTAAAACATATTAAAGTACATGTCATCGATAAAGCTAAATACTCAAAGATTGTGTAACACAACAGATTCATCATTGAGAAGAGTGAAATTATGCTGTTTTGAAAACTATGGCAGGTCAGATTTTCTGCCTAATTATAAAAGAAGATTTCTCTAAAAAATACACATAATTTCAAAGACTTATTGGCTGTGAAATAAGTTAAGGGTATTTCAAATGGCTTGTCTGCAAAGAAAGGTGAGATGTACGGAATCACAGAAAGCCGAGGGGATAATATGTCAATATATACATTGCAATATGGTGAACTAAGCCCTAGGCCAGCAACAATGTAGAGGACACTACCCTTAGAAACTTACAAGTAAGCTGGAATCTTCAAAAGTTCAAATCTTTATAAGTAAAAAGATTTATGAAAATGAATAACCAAGTGTTTTATTTGACATCAGATGATCAAAACAATAAACCCTGAGAACATTGAAAAAAGATAAATAAAGATATGAGCAGAACTTAATACAACAGAAAACGTATAAAATTCAGGTGATCTAGTAAGTCCAAAGAATATTCTTTGACAAGATTTAAAAGACACACTTTGATTAAGGAAAACAAAAACATAAGTAAAGAATATACAGAAAGAATCAGGACAAAGTTATAGCAGAGAATATAGGAAATGCCAGTAAATTTGAACATTTCTGTAAAGGCGACCATTTACTAGCTCCTAAAGTTTACCAAGAGTTACACATGAAGAAATCATTTAAGGTCATCATGTCTGCCCTTGGCATTCTCGGAACGCGCTGGCCTCAGAATGCAGCATATGTAGTCCACGGTAACCTGCGGAGAGGGGGAGGGGCTGAGGAAGGTTTGAACACTGCACTCACTGAGGGAGTGGGTATGGCCATCTCTGCGGTGACTGAACAAAGGACAGGGGAGCAGGGGGGCCAGGGCAGGGCCCTCAGTGTCCGGCAGTCCAAGTGGGGTTTCACAAGAATTATGCCAAGGCCAAAGGGCACCTTCTTTGTGTGCACAGCTGCCCAAACCCTCACCTTTCCCTCAGGCAGCCCTCTTACTTGAAGTGTGTGTGGAACCTGTCCGCGCAGAGCACCTCGCTGCACAGCTAACCATAGGTCTGGTCATTGTAACTTCCTCACAGGTGACCGTAGTTCAAAGGCAGATGGGTCCTTGGGACACACGCGGAGTGGCTCCTGCCCGCACCACAGGCTGTCCACTGCCCCTGCCCCAGATCGGGTGCCGCAAAGCAGCTCTGTCTGAGTCCCCTGCCTCTAGAGGGAGAAAAGGTCCAACACTTGTAGAAAAAGGGGTCCTCGCGGGCAACTCATTGGAGGGACACAAATAAATCTTTGCCGACTTTCTGCTGAAGCTTACGAGCGTTCACACCTAAGCCTCTTACAAGGTCTCCTGTTTTGCTAAACATGAGCTCATGATCTAAATTTACACAATAATGAAGAAATCAGCTACAAGGGGAGACAATTTGCAAAAACAATCAATACAAGAATTAAATTCCTTAGGCAATCCTTCAGATGTTGGAATAATCAGGTGCAAGGCAGAAAATATACACAAACCTGGAACAAAAACAAGGAACAAGGATGTTTTCAAAACTGGTAGGATGTCTAAAACATTTTTAAAGTACATGTCATTGATAAAGCTAAATACTCAAAGGTTGTGTAATACAACAGTTTCATCATTGAGAAGAGTGAAATTATGCTGTTTTGAAAACTATGGCAGGTCAGATTTTCTGCCTATTTATATAAGAATATTTCTCTAAAAAATACACATTATTTCAAAGAATTATTGGGTGTGAAATAAGTTAAGGGTATTTCAAATGGCTTGTCTGCAAAGAAAGCTGAGATGTAGGGAATCACAGAAAGTCGAGGGGAAAATAGGTCAATATATACATTGCTATATGGTGAACTAAGCCTTAGGCCAGCAACAATGTAGACGACCTGAACCTTAGAAACTTACAAGTAAGCTGGAATCTTCAAAAGTTCAAATCTTTATAACTAAAAAGATTTATGAAAACGAATAACCAAGTGCTTTAATTGACATCAAAAGATCAAAACAATAAACCCTGAGAACATAGAAAAAAGATAAATAAACACATGAGCAGAACTTAATACAACAGAAAACGTATAAAATTGAGTTTATTTAGTAAGTCCAAAGAATATTCTTTGAAAAGATTTAAAAGACACACTTTGATTAAGGAAAACAAAAACATAAATAAAGAATATATAGAAAGAATCAGGACAATGTTACAGCAGAGAATATATGAAATGCCAGTAAATTTGAACATTTGTGTAAAGTGGAGCATTTCCTAGCTCCTAAAGTTTACCAAAAGTGACACAAGAGGAAATCATTTAAGGTCATCATGTCTGCCCTTGGCATTCTCGGAACGCCCTGGAATCAGAATGCAGCATCTATAGTCCATGGTAACCTGTGGTGAGGTAGAGGGGCTGAGGGAGGTTGGAACACTGCCCTCACTGAGGGAGTGGGTGTGGCCATCTCTGCTCTGACTGAACATAGAGCAGGAGAGCAGGGAAACCAGTGCAGGGCCCTCAGAGTCCGGCAGGCCCAGTGGGGTGTCTCAAGCATTTAGGCCCGGTGCACAGGTCGCCTTCTTTGTCTGCACAGGTGCCCAAACTCTCACTTTTCCACTCAGGCCACCCTCTTACTTGAAGTGTGTGTGGAACCTGTCTGCGCAGTACACCTCGCTGCACAGCTAACCATAGGTCTGGGCATCGTAGTTTCCTGCCAGGTAACGGAACTTCGCAGGCAGATGGGTCCCTGGGACACACGCGCAGAGGCTCCTGCCTGGGCCACAGGCCGCCCACAGCCCCTGCCCCAGATCGCGGGCCGCAAAGCAGCCCTCACTGAGTCCCCTGCCTCTCGAGGGAGTATTGGACCAACACTTGTAGAAAACGGGGTCCTCTCGAGCAACTCATTGGAGGGACACAAATAAATCTTTGCCGACTTTCTGCTGAAGCTTTCGAGCGTTCACACCTATGTCTCTTACAAGGTCAGCTGTTTAGCTAATCATGAGCTCATTATCTAAATTTACACAATAATGAAGAAATCAGCTACAAGGGGAGACAATCAGCAAAAACAATCAATACCAGAATTACATTCCCTAGGCCATCCATCAGATGTTGGAATAATCAGGTGCAAGGCAGAAAATATACACAAAACTGGAACTGAAACCAGGAAAAAGGATGTTTTCAATGGCTGACAGGATCTCTAAAACATTTTTAAAGTACATGTCATTGATAAAGCTAATTACTCAAAGGTTGTGTAATACAACAGATTCATCATTGAGAAGAGTGAAATTATGCTGTTTTGAAAACTATGGCAGGTCAGATTTTCTGCCTAAATATATAAGAAGATTTCTCTAAAAAGTACACATTATTTCAAAGACTTATTGCCTGTGAAATAAGTTAAGGGTATTTCAAATGGCTTGTCTGCAAAGAAAGGTGAGATGTAGGGAATCACAGAAAGTCGAGGGGAAAATAGGTCATTATATACATTGCTATATGGTGAATTAAGACTTAGGCCAGCCACAATGTAGAGGACCTGACGCTTAGAAACTTACAAGTAAGCTGGAATCTTCAAAAGTTCAAATCTTTATAAGTAAAAAGATTTATTAAAATGAATAACCTAGTGTTTTAATTGACATCAGAATATCAAACAATAAACCTGAGAACATAGAAAAGATATAAATAAAGATATGAGCAGAACTTAATACAATAGAAAACGTATAAAATTCAGGGGATGTAGTAAGTCCAAAGAATATTCTTTGACAAGATTAAAAGACAAACTTTGATTAAGGAAAACCAAAACATAAGTAAAGAATATACAGAAAGAATCAGGACAATGTTATAGCAGAGAATATATGAAATGCCAGTAAATTTGAACATTTGTGTAAAGTGGACCAGTTCCTAGCTCCTAAAGTTTACCATAACTGACACAAGAGGAAATCATGTAAGGTCATCATGTCTGCCCTTGGCATTCTCGGAATGCCCTGGACCCAGAATGCAGCATCGGTAGTCCATGGTAACCTGCGGAGAAGGGGCGGGGCTGAGAGAGGTTGGAACACTGCCCTCACAGAGAGAGTGGGTGTGGCCATCTCTGCTGTGACTGAACAAAGGTCAGGGGAGCAGGGGACCCAGGACAGGGCCCTCAGAGCCCGGCAGGCCCAGTGGGGTTTCACAAGCATTTAGGCCCAGGACAAAGTGCGCCTTCTTTGTCTGCACAGCTGCCAAAACTCTCACCTTTCCACTCAGGCCGCCCTCTTACTTGAAGTGTGTGTGGAACCTGTCCGCACAGTACACCTCGCTGCACAGCTAACCATAGGTCTGGGCACCGTAGCTTCCTACAAGGTGACCAAAGTTCGCAGGCAGATGGGTCCCTGGGACACATGCAGAGAGGCTCCTGCCCGGGCCACAGGCCGCCCAATGCCACTGCCAAGGATCGTGGGGCACAAAGCCGCCCTGTCTGAGGCCGAGCCTCTAGAGGGAGTAGTGGACCAACCCTTGTAGTAAACGGGGTCCTCGCGGGCTACTCATTGGAGGGACACAAATAAATCTTTGCGGACTTTCTGATGAAACTTACGAGTGTTCACACCTAATCCTCTTACAAAGTCAGATGTTTAGCTAAACATGAGCTCACGATCTAAATTTACACAATAATGAAGAAATCAGCTACAAGGGGAGACAAGCAGCAAAAACAATCAATACCAGAATTAGATTCCCTAGGCCAACCATCAGATGTTGGAATAATCAGGTGCAAGGCAGAAAGTATACACAAAACTTGAACTGAAACAAGGAACAAGGATGTTTTCAAAGACTGGTACGATCTCTAAAACATTTTTAAAGTACATGTCATTGATAAAGCTAAATACTCAATGGTTGTGTAATACAACTGATTCATCATTGAGAAGAGTGAAATTAGGCTGTTTTGAAAACTATGGCAGATCAGATTTTCTGCCTAATTATATAAGAAGATTTCGCTAAATAATACACATTATTTCAAAGACTTATTGGCTGTGAAATAAGTTAAGGGTATTTCAAATGGCTTGTCTGCAAAGAAAGGTGAGATGTAGGGAATCACAGAAAGTATAGGGGAAAATAGGTCAATATATACATTGCTATATGGAGAACTAAGACTTAGGCCAGCCACAATGTAGAGTACCTGACCCTTAGAAACTTACAATTAAGCTGGAATCTTGAAAAGTTCAAATCTTTATAAGTAAAAAGATTTATTAAAATGAATAACAAAGTGTTTTAATTGACATCAGAATATCAAAACAATAAACCTGAGAACATAGAAAAAATATAAATAAAGATATGAGCAGAACTTAATACAATAGAAAACGTATAAAATTCAGGTGATGTAGTAAGTCCAAAGAATATTCTTTGACATGATTAAAAGAGAAAGTTTGATTAAGGAAAACCAAAACATAAGTAAAAATATACAGAAAGAATCAGAAGATTGTTATAGCCGAGAATATATGAAATGCCAGTAAATTTGAACATTTGTGTAAAGTGGTCCAGTTCCTAGCTCCTAAAGTTTACCATAACTGACAAAAGAGGAAATCATTTAAGGTCATCATGTCTGCCCTTGGCATTCTCGGAATGCCCTGGACACAGAATGCAGCATCGGTAGTCCATAGTAACCTGCGGAGAAGGGGCGGGGCTGAGGAAGGTTGGAACACCGCACTCACAGAGGTAGTGGGTGTGGCCATCTCTGCTGTGACTGAACAAAGTGCTGGGGAGCAGGGGGCCCAGGGCAGGGCCCTCAGAGCCCGGCCGGCCTACTGGGGTGTCACAAGCATTTAGGCCCAGGACAAAGGGCGCCTTCTTTGTCTGCACAGCTGCCCAAACTCTCACCTTTCCACTCAGGCCGCCCTCTTACTTGAAGTGTGTGTGGAACCTGTCCGCGCAGTACACCTCGCTGCACAGCTAACCATAGGTCTGGGCATCGTAGCTTCCTGCAAGATGACCAAAGTTCGCAGGCAGATGGGTCCCTGGGACTCACGCAAAGAGGCTCCTGCCCGGGCCACAGGCCGCCCACTGCCACTGCCACAGATCGTGGGGCACAAAGCAGCCCTGTCTGAGGCCGAGCCTCTAGAGGGAGTAGTGGACCAACCCTTGTAGGAAACGGGGTCCTCGCGGGCTACTCATTGGAGGGACACAAATAAATCTTTGCGGACTTTCTGAGGAAAATTACGAGTGTTCACACCTAAGCCTCTTACAAAGTCAGATGTTTAGCTAAACATGAGTTCATGATCTAAATTTACACAATAATGAAGAAATCAGCTACAGGGGGAGACAATCAGCAAAAACAATCAATACCAGAATTAGATTCCCTAGGCCATCGATCAGACGTTGGAATAATCAGGTGCAAGGCAGAAAATATACATAAAGTGGAACTGAAACAATGAACAAGGATGTTTTCAAAGACTGGTAGGATCTCTAAAACATATTAAAGTACATGTCATCGATAAAGCTAAATACTCAAAGATTGTGTAACACAACAGATTCATCATTGAGAAGAGTGAAATTATGCTGTTTTGAAAACTATGGCAGGTCAGATTTTCTGCCTAATTATAAAAGAAGATTTCTCTAAAAAATACACATAATTTCAAAGACTTATTGGCTGTGAAATAAGTTAAGGGTATTTCAAATGGCTTGTCTGCAAAGAAAGGTGAGATGTACGGAATCACAGAAAGCCGAGGGGATAATATGTCAATATATACATTGCAATATGGTGAACTAAGCCCTAGGCCAGCAACCATGTAGAGGACACTACCCTTAGAAACTTACAAGTAAGCTGGAATCTTCAAAAGTTCAAATCTTTATAAGTAAAAAGATTTATGAAAATGAATAACCAAGTGTTTTATTTGACATCAGATGATCAAAACAATAAACCCTGAGAACATTGAAAAAAGATAAATAAAGATATGAGCAGAACTTAATACAACAGAAAACGTATAAAATTCAGGTGATCTAGTAAGTCCAAAGAATATTCTTTGACAAGATTTAAAAGACACACTTTGATTAAGGAAAACAAAAACATAAGTAAAGAATATACAGAAAGAATCAGGACAAAGTTATAGCAGAGAATATAGGAAATGCCAGTAAATTTGAACATTTCTGTAAAGGCGACCATTTACTAGCTCCTAAAGTTTACCAAGAGTTACACATGAAGAAATCATTTACGGTCATCATGTCTGCCCTTGGCATTCTCGGAACGCGCTGGCCTCAGAATGCAGCATATGTAGTCCACGGTAACCTGCGGAGAGGGGGAGGGGCTGAGGAAGGTTTGAACACTGCACTCACTGAGGGAGTGGGTATGGCCATCTCTGCGGTGACTGAACAAAGGACAGGGGAGCAGGGGGGCCAGGGCAGGGCCTTCAGTGTCCGGCAGTCCAAGTGGGGTTTCACAAGAATTATGCCAAGGCCAAAGGGCACCTTCTTTGTGTGCACAGCTGCCCAAACCCTCACCTTTCCCTCAGGCAGCCCTCTTACTTGAAGTGTGTGTGGAACCTGTCCGCGCAGAGCACCTCGCTGCACAGCTAACCATAGGTCTGGTCATTGTAACTTCCTCACAGGTGACCGTAGTTCAAAGGCAGATGGGTCCTTGGGACACACGCGGAGTGGCTCCTGCCCGCACCACAGGCTGTCCACTGCCCCTGCCCCAGATCGGGTGCCGCAAAGCAGCTCTGTCTGAGTCCCCTGCCTCTAGAGGGAGAAAAGGTCCAACACTTGTAGAAAAAGGGGTCCTCGCGGGCAACTCATTGGAGGGACACAAATAAATCTTTGCCGACTTTCTGCTGAAGCTTACGAGCGTTCACACCTAAGCCTCTTACAAGGTCTCCTGTTTTGCTAAACATGAGCTCATGATCTAAATTTACACAATAATGAAGAAATCAGCTACAAGGGGAGACAATTTGCAAAAACAATCAATACAAGAATTAAATTCCTTAGGCAATCCTTCAGATGTTGGAATAATCAGGTGCAAGGCAGAAAATATACACAAACCTGGAACAAAAACAAGGAACAAGGATGTTTTCAAAACTGGTAGGATGTCTAAAACATTTTTAAAGTACATGTCATTGATAAAGCTAAATACTCAAAGGTTGTGTAATACAACAGTTTCATCATTGAGAAGAGTGAAATTATGCTGTTTTGAAAACTATGGCAGGTCAGATTTTCTGCCTATTTATATAAGAAGATTTCTCTAAAAAATACACATTATTTCAAAGAATTATTGGGTGTGAAATAAGTTAAGGGTATTTCAAATGGCTTGTCTGCAAAGAAAGCTGAGATGTAGGGAATCACAGAAAGTCGAGGGGAAAATAGGTCAATATATACATTGCTATATGGTGAACTAAGCCTTAGGCCAGCAACAATGTAGACGACCTGAACCTTAGAAACTTACAAGTAAGCTGGAATCTTCAAAAGTTCAAATCTTTATAACTAAAAAGATTTATGAAAACGAATAACCAAGTGCTTTAATTGACATCAAAAGATCAAAACAATAAACCCTGAGAACATAGAAAAAAGATAAATAAACACATGAGCAGAACTTAATACAACAGAAAACGTATAAAATTGAGTTTATTTAGTAAGTCCAAAGAATATTCTTTGAAAAGATTTAAAAGACACACTTTGATTAAGGAAAACAAAAACATAAATAAAGAATATATAGAAAGAATCAGGACAATGTTACAGCAGAGAATATATGAAATGCCAGTAAATTTGAACATTTGTGTAAAGTGGAGCATTTCCTAGCTCCTAAAGTTTACCAAAAGTGACACAAGAGGAAATCATTTAAGGTCATCATGTCTGCCCTTGGCATTCTCGGAACGCCCTGGAATCAGAATGCAGCATCTATAGTCCATGGTAACCTGTGGTGAGGTAGAGGGGCTGAGGGAGGTTGGAACACTGCCCTCACTGAGGGAGTGGGTGTGGCCATCTCTGCTCTGACTGAACATAGAGCAGGAGAGCAGGGAAACCAGTGCAGGGCCCTCAGAGTCCGGCAGGCCCAGTGGGGTGTCTCAAGCATTTAGGCCCGGTGCACAGGTCGCCTTCTTTGTCTGCACAGGTGCCCAAACTCTCACTTTTCCACTCAGGCCACCCTCTTACTTGAAGTGTGTGTGGAACCTGTCTGCGCAGTACACCTCGCTGCACAGCTAACCATAGGTCTGGGCATCGTAGCTTCCTGCCAGGTAACGGAACTTCGCAGGCAGATGGGTCCCTGGGACACACGCGCAGAGGCTCCTGCCTGGGCCACAGGCCGCCCACTGCCCCTGCCCCAGATCGCGGGCCGCAAAGCAGCCCTCACTGAGTCCCCTGCCTCTCGAGGGAGTATTGGACCAACACTTGTAGAAAACGGGGTCCTCTCGAGCAACTCATTGGAGGGACACAAATAAATCTTTGCCGACTTTCTGCTGAAGCTTTCGAGCGTTCACACCTATGTCTCTTACAAGGTCAGCTGTTTAGCTAATCATGAGCTCATTATCTAAATTTACACAATAATGAAGAAATCAGCTACAGGGGGAGACAATCAGCAAAAACAGTCAATACCAGAATTAGATTCCCTAGGCCATTGATCAGACGTTGGAATAATCAGGTGCAAGGCAGAAAATATACATAAAGTGGAACTGAAACAAGGAACAAGGATGTTTTCAAAGACTGGTAGGATCTCTAAAACATATTAAAGTACATGTCATCGATAAAGCTAAATACTCAAAGATTGTGTAACACAACAGATTCATCATTGAGAAGAGTGAAATTATGCTGTTTTGAAAACTATGGCAGGTCAGATTTTCTGCCTAATTATAAAAGAAGATTTCTCTAAAAAATACACATAATTTCAAAGACTTATTGGCTGTGAAATAAGTTAAGGGTATTTCAAATGGCTTGTCTGCAAAGAAAGGTGAGATGTACGGAATCACAGAAAGCCGAGGGGATAATATGTCAATATATACATTGCAATATGGTGAACTAAGCCCTAGGCCAGCAACAATGTAGAGGACACTACCCTTAGAAACTTACAAGTAAGCTGGAATCTTCAAAAGTTCAAATCTTTATAAGTAAAAAGATTTATGAAAATGAATAACCAAGTGTTTTATTTGACATCAGATGATCAAAACAATAAACCCTGAGAACATTGAAAAAAGATAAATAAAGATATGAGCAGAACTTAATACAACAGAAAACGTATAAAATTCAGGTGATCTAGTAAGTCCAAAGAATATTCTTTGACAAGATTTAAAAGACACACTTTGATTAAGGAAAACAAAAACATAAGTAAAGAATATACAGAAAGAATCAGGACAAAGTTATAGCAGAGAATATAGGAAATGCCAGTAAATTTGAACATTTCTGTAAAGGCGACCATTTACTAGCTCCTAAAGTTTACCAAGAGTTACACATGAAGAAATCATTTAAGGTCATCATGTCTGCCCTTGGCATTCTCGGAACGCGCTGGCCTCAGAATGCAGCATATGTAGTCCACGGTAACCTGCGGAGAGGGGGAGGGGCTGAGGAAGGTTTGAACACTGCACTCACTGAGGGAGTGGGTATGGCCATCTCTGCGGTGACTGAACAAAGGACAGGGGAGCAGGGGGGCCAGGGCAGGGCCCTCAGTGTCCGGCAGTCCAAGTGGGGTTTCACAAGAATTATGCCAAGGCCAAAGGGCACCTTCTTTGTGTGCACAGCTGCCCAAACCCTCACCTTTCCCTCAGGCAGCCCTCTTACTTGAAGTGTGTGTGGAACCTGTCCGCGCAGAGCACCTCGCTGCACAGCTAACCATAGGTCTGGTCATTGTAACTTCCTCACAGGTGACCGTAGTTCAAAGGCAGATGGGTCCTTGGGACACACGCGGAGTGGCTCCTGCCCGCACCACAGGCTGTCCACTGCCCCTGCCCCAGATCGGGTGCCGCAAAGCAGCTCTGTCTGAGTCCCCTGCCTCTAGAGGGAGAAAAGGTCCAACACTTGTAGAAAAAGGGGTCCTCGCGGGCAACTCATTGGAGGGACACAAATAAATCTTTGCCGACTTTCTGCTGAAGCTTACGAGCGTTCACACCTAAGCCTCTTACAAGGTCTCCTGTTTTGCTAAACATGAGCTCATGATCTAAATTTACACAATAATGAAGAAATCAGCTACAAGGGGAGACAATTTGCAAAAACAATCAATACAAGAATTAAATTCCTTAGGCAATCCTTCAGATGTTGGAATAATCAGGTGCAAGGCAGAAAATATACACAAACCTGGAACAAAAACAAGGAACAAGGATGTTTTCAAAACTGGTAGGATGTCTAAAACATTTTTAAAGTACATGTCATTGATAAAGCTAAATACTCAAAGGTTGTGTAATACAACAGTTTCATCATTGAGAAGAGTGAAATTATGCTGTTTTGAAAACTATGGCAGGTCAGATTTTCTGCCTATTTATATAAGAAGATTTCTCTAAAAAATACACATTATTTCAAAGAATTATTGGGTGTGAAATAAGTTAAGGGTATTTCAAATGGCTTGTCTGCAAAGAAAGCTGAGATGTAGGGAATCACAGAAAGTCGAGGGGAAAATAGGTCAATATATACATTGCTATATGGTGAACTAAGCCTTAGGCCAGCAACAATGTAGACGACCTGAACCTTAGAAACTTACAAGTAAGCTGGAATCTTCAAAAGTTCAAATCTTTATAACTAAAAAGATTTATGAAAACGAATAACCAAGTGCTTTAATTGACATCAAAAGATCAAAACAATAAACCCTGAGAACATAGAAAAAAGATAAATAAACACATGAGCAGAACTTAATACAACAGAAAACGTATAAAATTGAGTTTATTTAGTAAGTCCAAAGAATATTCTTTGAAAAGATTTAAAAGACACACTTTGATTAAGGAAAACAAAAACATAAATAAAGAATATATAGAAAGAATCAGGACAATGTTACAGCAGAGAATATATGAAATGCCAGTAAATTTGAACATTTGTGTAAAGTGGAGCATTTCCTAGCTCCTAAAGTTTACCAAAAGTGACACAAGAGGAAATCATTTAAGGTCATCATGTCTGCCCTTGGCATTCTCGGAACGCCCTGGAATCAGAATGCAGCATCTATAGTCCATGGTAACCTGTGGTGAGGTAGAGGGGCTGAGGGAGGTTGGAACACTGCCCTCACTGAGGGAGTGGGTGTGGCCATCTCTGCTCTGACTGAACATAGAGCAGGAGAGCAGGGAAACCAGTGCAGGGCCCTCAGAGTCCGGCAGGCCCAGTGGGGTGTCTCAAGCATTTAGGCCCGGTGCACAGGTCGCCTTCTTTGTCTGCACAGGTGCCCAAACTCTCACTTTTCCACTCAGGCCACCCTCTTACTTGAAGTGTGTGTGGAACCTGTCTGCGCAGTACACCTCGCTGCACAGCTAACCATAGGTCTGGGCATCGTAGCTTCCTGCCAGGTAACGGAACTTCGCAGGCAGATGGGTCCCTGGGACACACGCGCAGAGGCTCCTGCCTGGGCCACAGGCCGCCCACTGCCCCTGCCCCAGATCGCGGGCCGCAAAGCAGCCCTCACTGAGTCCCCTGCCTCTCGAGGGAGTATTGGACCAACACTTGTAGAAAACGGGGTCCTCTCGAGCAACTCATTGGAGGGACACAAATAAATCTTTGCCGACTTTCTGCTGAAGCTTTCGAGCGTTCACACCTATGTCTCTTACAAGGTCAGCTGTTTAGCTAATCATGAGCTCATTATCTAAATTTACACAATAATGAAGAAATCAGCTACAGGGGGAGACAATCAGCAAAAACAGTCAATACCAGAATTAGATTCCCTAGGCCATTGATCAGACGTTGGAATAATCAGGTGCAAGGCAGAAAATATACACAAAACTGGAACTGAAACCAGGAAAAAGGATGTTTTCAATGGCTGACAGGATCTCTAAAACATTTTTAAAGTACATGTCATTGATAAAGCTAATTACTCAAAGGTTGTGTAATACAACAGATTCATCATTGAGAAGAGTGAAATTATGCTGTTTTGAAAACTATGGCAGGTCAGATTTTCTGCCTAAATATATAAGAAGATTTCTCTAAAAAGTACACATTATTTCAAAGACTTATTGGCTGTGAAATAAGTTAAGGGTATTTCAAATGGCTTGTCTGCAAAGAAAGGTGAGATGTAGGGAATCACAGAAAGTCGAGGGGAAAATAGGTCATTATATACATTGCTATATGGTGAATTAAGACTTAGGCCAGCCACAATGTAGAGGACCTGACGCTTAGAAACTTACAAGTAAGCTGGAATCTTCAAAAGTTCAAATCTTTATAAGTAAAAAGATTTATTAAAATGAATAACCTAGTGTTTTAATTGACATCAGAATATCAAACAATAAACCTGAGAACATAGAAAAGATATAAATAAAGATATGAGCAGAACTTAATACCACAGAAAACGTATAAAATTCAGTTGAGGTAGTAAGTCCAAAGAATATTCTTTGACAAGATTTAAAAGACACACTTTGATTAAGGAAAACCAAAACATAAGTACAGAATATACAGAAAGAATCAGGACAATGTTATAGCAGAGAATATATGAAATGCCAGTCAATTTGAACATTTGTGTAAAGTGGACCATTTCCTAGCTCCTAAAGATTACCAAAATTGACACAAGAGGAAATCATTTAAGGTCATCATGTCTGCCCTTGGCATTCTCGGAATGCCCTGGACCCAGAATGCAGCATCGGTAGTCCATGGTAACCTGCGGAGAAGGGGCGGGGCTGAGAGAGGTTGGAACACTGCCCTCACAGAGGGAGTGGGTGTGGCCATCTCTGCTGTGACTGAAAAAAGGGCAGGGGAGCAGGGGACCCAGGACAGGGCCCTCAGAGCCCGGCAGGCCCAGTGGGGTTTCACAAGCATTTAGGCCCAGGACAAAGTGCGCCTTCTTTGTCTGCACAGCTGCCAAAACTCTCACCTTTCCACTCAGGCCGCCCTCTTACTTGAAGTGTGTGTGGAACCTGTCCGCACAGTACACCTCGCTGCACAGCTAACCATAGGTCTGGGCATCGTAGCTTCCTACAAGGTGACCAAAGTTCGCAGGCAGATGGGTCCCTGGGACACATGCAGAGAGGCTCCTGCCCGGGCCACAGGCCGCCCAATGCCACTGCCAAGGATCGTGGGGCACAAAGCCGCCCTGTCTGAGGCCGAGCCTCTAGAGGGAGTAGTGGACCAACCCTTGTAGTAAACGGGGTCCTCGCGGGCTACTCATTGGAGGGACACAAATAAATCTTTGCGGACTTTCTGCTGAAGCTTACAGCGTTCACACCTAAGCCTCTTACAGGGTCAGCTGTTTAGCTAAACATGAGCTCATGATCTAAATTTACACAATAATGAAGAAATAAACTACAAGGGGAGACAAGCAGCAAAAACAATCAATACCAGAATTAGATTCCCTAGGCCAACCATCAGATGTTGGAATAATCAGGTGCAAGGCAGAAAGTATACACAAAACTTGAACTGAAACAAGGAACAAGGATGTTTTCAAAGACTGGTACGATCTCTAAAACATTTTTAAAGTACATGTCATTGATAAAGCTAAATACTCAATGGTTGTGTAATACAACAGATTCATCATTGAGAAGAGTGAAATTAGGCTGTTTTGAAAACTATGGCAGGTCAGAATTTCTGCATTATTATATAAGAAGATTTCTCTAAAAAATACACATTATTTCAAAGACTTATTGGCTGTGAAATAAGTTAAGGGTATTTCAAATGGCTTGTCTGCAAGGAAAGGTGAGATGTAGGGAATCACAGAAAGTTGAGGGTAAAATAGGTCAATATATACATTGCTATATGGAGAACTAAGACTTAGGCCAGCCACAATGTAGAGGACCTGACCCTTAGAAACTTACAAGTAAGCTGGAATCTGAAAAGTTCAAATCTTTATAAGTAAAAAGATTTATTAACATGAATAACCAAGTGTTTTAATTGACATCTGTATATCAAAACAATAAACCTGAGAACATAGAAAAAATATAAATAAAGATATGAGCAGAACTTAATACAATAGAAAACGTATAAAATTAAGGTGATGTAGTAAGTCCAAAGAATATTCTTTGACAAAATTAAAAGACAAACTTTGATTAAGGAAAACCAAAACATAAGTAAAGAATATACAGATAGAACCAGGAGAATGTTATAGCAGAGAATATATGAAATGCCAGTCAATTTGAACATTTGTGTAAAGTGGACCATTTCCTAGTTCGTAAAGTTTACCAAAACTGACACAAGAGGAAATCATGTAAGATCATCATGTCTGCCTTTGGCATTCTCGGAATGCTCTGGTCTCAGAATGCAGCAAGGGTAGTCCATGGTAACCGGCGGAGAAGGGGCGGGGCTGAGGGAGGTTGGAACACTGCCCTCACAAAGGGAGTGGGTGTGGCCATCTCTGCTGTGACTGAACAAAGGGCAGGGGAGAAGGGAGCCCAGGGCAGTGCCCTCAGAGCCGGGCAGGCCCAGTCGTGTGTCACAAGCATTTAGGCCCAGGACAAAGGGCGCCTTCTTTGTCTGCACAGCTGCCCAAACTCTCACCTTTCCACTCAGGCCGCCCTCTTACATGAAGTGTGTGTGGAACCTGTCCGCGCAGTACACCTCGCTGCACAGCTAACCATAGGTCTGGGCATCGTAGCTTCCTGCCAGGGGACCGAACTTCGCAGGCAGATGGGTCCCTGGGACACACGCAGAGAGGCTCCTGCCCGGGCCACAGGCCGCCCACTGCCACTGCCACAGATCGTGGGTCACAAAGCAGCCCTGTCTGAGGCCGTACCTCTAGAGGGAGTAGTGGACCAACACTTGTAGGAAACGGGGTCCTCGCGGGCAACTCATTGGAGGGACACAAATAAATCTTTGCGGACATTCTGATGAAACTTACGAGTGTTCACACCTAGGCCTCTTACAGTCAGATGTTTAGCTAAACATGAGCTCATGATCTAAATTTACACAATAATGAAGAAATCAGCTACAGGGGGAGACAATCAGCAAAAACAGTCAATACCAGAATTAGATTCCCTAGGCCATTGATCAGACGTTGGAATAATCAGGTGCAAGGCAGAAAATATACATAAAACTGGAACTGAAACAAGGAACAAGAATGTTTTCAAAGAGTGGTAGGATCTCTAAAACCTTTTTAAAGTACATGTCATTGATAAAGCTAAATACTCAAAGGTTGTGTAATACAACAGATTCATCATTGAGAAGAGTGAAATTATGCTGTTTTGAAAACTATGGCAGGTCAGATTTTCTGCCTAAATATATATATGAAGATTTCTCTGAAAACTACACATTATTTCAAAGAGTTATTGGCTGTGAAATAAGTTAAGGTTATTTCAAAGGGCTTGTCTGCAAAGAAAGGTGAGATGTAGGAAATCACAGAAATTCGAGGGGAAAATAGGTCAATATATACTTTGCTATATTGTGAACTAAGCCTTTGGCCAGCCACAATGTAGAGGACCTGACCCTTAGAAACTTACAAGTAAGCTGAAATCTTTAAAAATTCAAATATGTATAAGTAAAAAGATATATTAAAATGAATAACCAAGTCTTTTAATTGACATCAGAAGATCAAAACAATAAACCCTGAGAACATAGAAAAAAGATAAATAAAGATATGAGCAGAACTTAATACCACAGAAAACGTATAAAATTCAGTTGACGTAGTAAGTCCAAAGAATATTCTTTGACAAGATTTAAAAGACACACTTTGATTAAGGAAAACCAAAACATAAGTACAGAATATACAGAAAGAATCAGGACAATGTTATAGCAGAGAATATATGAAATGCCAGTCAATTTGAACATTTGTGTAAAGTGGACCATTTCCTAGCTCCTAAAGATTACCAAAATTGACACAAGAGGAAATCATTTAAGGTCATCATGTCTGCCCTTGGCATTCTCGGAATGCCCTGGACTCAGAATGCAGCATCTGTAGTCCATGGTAACCTGCGGAGAGGGGACGGGGCTGAGGGAGGTTGGAACACTGCCTTCACTGAGGGAGAGGGTGTGGCCATCTCTGCTGTGACTGAACAAAGGGCAGGGGAGAAGTGGGCCAACGGCAGGGCCCTCAGAGCCCGGCAGGCCCAGTCGTGTGTCACAAGCATTTAGGCCCAGGACAAAGTGCGCCTTCTTTGTCTGCACAGTTGCCCAAACTCTCACCTTTCCACTCAGGCCGCCCTCTTACTTGAAGTGTGTGTGGAACCGGTACGCGCAGTACACCGCGATTCAAAGCTAACCATAGGTCTGGGCATCATAGCTTCCTGCCATGTGACCGAAGTTCGCAGGCAGATGGGTCGTGGGACACACGTGGGGAGCCTCCTTCCCAGGCCACAGGCCGCCCAAAGCCACTATCCGAGATCGGGAGCAGCAAAGCAGTCCTGTCTGAGTCCCAGCCTCTAGAGGGAGTAGTGGACCAACACTTGTAGAAAAAGGGGTCCGCGCGGGTAACTCATTGGAGGGACACAAACAAATCTTTGCGGACTTTCTGCTGTAGCTTACGAGCGTTCACACCTAAGCCTCTTACAGGGTCAGCTGTTTAGCTAAACATGACCTCATGATCTAAATTTACACAATAATGAAGAAATCAGCTACAAGGGGAGACAAGGAGAAAAACAATCAATACCAGAATTAGATTCCCTAGGCCATCCATCAGATGTTGGAATAATCAGGTGCAAGGCAGAAAGTATACACAAAACTTTATCTGAAACAAGGAAGAAGGATGTTTTCAAAGACTGGTACGATCTCTAAAACATTTTTAAAGTACATGTCATTGATAAAGCTAAATACTCAATGGTTGTGTAATACAACAGATTCATCATTGAGAAGAGTGTAATTAGGCTGTTTTGAAAACTATGGCAGGTCAGAATTTCTGCATTATTATATAAGAAGATTTCTCTAAAAAATACACATTATTTCAAAGACTTATTGGCTGTGAAATAAGTTAAGGGTATTTCAAAAGGCTTATCTGCAAGGAAAGGTGAGATGTAGGGAATCACAGAAAGTTGAGGGTAAAATAGGTCAATATATACATTGCTATATGGAGAACTAAGACTTAGGCCAGCCACAATGTAGAGGACCTGACCCTTAGAAACTTACAAGTAAGCTGGAATCTTGAAAAGTTCAAATCTTTATAAGTAAAAAGATTTATTAATATGAATAACCTAGTGTTTTAATTGACATCAGTATATCAAAACAATAAACCTGAGAACATAGAAAAAATATAAATAAAGATATGAGCAGAACTTAATACAATAGAAAACGTATAAAATTCAGTTGATGTAGTAAGTCCAAAGAATATTCTTTGACAAAATTAAAAGACAAACTTTGATTAAGGAAAACCAAAACATAAGTAAAGAATATACAGAAAGAACCAGGAGAATGTTATAGCAGAGAATATATGAAATGCCAGTCAATTTGAACATTTGTGTAAAGTGGACCAGTTCCTAGCTCCTAAAGTTTACCAAAACTGACACAAGAGGAAATCATTTAAGGTCATCATGTCTGCCTTTGGCATTCTCGGAACGCCCTGGCCTCAGAATGCAGCATCTGTAGTCCATGGTAACCTGCGGAGAGTGGGCGGGGCTTAGGGAGGCTGAAGACTGCCCTCACTGAGGGAGTGGGTGTGGTCATCTCTGCTGTGATTGAACAAAGGGCAGGGGAGCATTGGGCCCAGGGCAGGGCCCTCAGAGCCCGGCAGGCCGAGTGGTGTGTCACAAGCATTTAGGCCCACGCCATAGGGCGCCTTCTTTGTCTCCACAGCTGACCAAACTCTCATTTTTCCACTCAGGCCGTCCACATATTTGAAGTGTGTGTGGAACCTGTCCGCGCAGTACACCTCGCTGCACAGCTAACCATAGGTCAGGGCATCGTAGCTTCCTGCCAGGTGACCGAAGTTCGCAGGCAAATGGGTCCCTGGGACACATGCGGAGAGGCTCCTGCCCGGGCCACAGGCCGCCCACTGCCCCTGCACCACATCGAAGGCTGAAAAGCAGCCATGTCTTAGTCCACTGCCTCTCGAAGGAGTATTGGACCAACACTTGTAGAAAACGGGGTCCTTGCGGGCAACTCATTGGAGGGACACAAGTAAATCTTTGCCGACTTTCTGCTGAAGCTTACCAGCGTTCACACCTAAGCCTCGTACAAGGTCAGCTGTTTAGCTAAACATGAGCTCATGATCTAAATTTACACAATATTGAAGAAATCAGCGACAAAGTGAGACAATCAGCAAAAACAATCACTACCAGAATTAGATTCCCTAGGCCATCCATCTGATGTTGGAATAATCAGGTGCAAGGCAGAAAATATACATAAACCTGGAAATGAAACAAGGAACAAGGATGTTTTCAAAGACTGGTAGGATCTCTAAAATATTTTTAAAGTACATGTCGTTGATAAACCTAAATACTCAAAGGTTGTTTAATACAACAGATTAAGCATTGAGAAGAGTGAAATTATGCTGTTTTGAAAACTATGGCAGGTGAGATTTTCTGCCTAATTATATAAGAAGATTTCTCTAAAAAATAGACATTATTTCAAAGACTTATTGGCTGTGAAATAAGTTAAGTTTATTTCAAATGGCTTGTCTGCAAAGAAAGGTGAGATGTAGGGAATCACAGAAAGTCGAGGGGAAAATGTCAATATATACATTGCTATATGGTGAACTAAGCCTTAGGCCAGCCACTATGTAGAGAACCTGACACTTAGAAACTTAAAAGTGAGCTGGAATCTTTAAAAGTTCAAATGTTTATAAGTAAAAAGATTTATGAAAATGAATATCCAAGTGTTTTAATTGACATCAGAAAATCAAAACAATAAACCCTGAGAACATAGAAAAAAGATAAATAAAGATATGAGCAGAACTCAATACCACAGAAAACGTATAAAATTCAGGTGAGGTAGTAAGTCCAAAGAATATTCTTTGAAAAGATTTAAAAGACACACTTTGATTAAGGAAAACACAAACATAATTAAAGAATATATAGAAAGAATCAGGACAATGTTATAGCAGAGAATATATGAAATGCCAGTATATGGAACATTTCTGTAAAGTGGACCATTTCCTAGCTCCTACAGTTTACCAAAAGTGACACCAGAGGAAATCATTTAAGGTCATCATGTCGGCCCTTGGCATTCTCGGTACGCCCTGGCCTCAGAATGCAGCATCTGTAGTCCATGGTAACCTGCGGAGTGTGGGCGGGCCTGAGGGAAACTGGAACACTGCCCTCACTGAGGGAGTGGGTGTGGCCATCTCTGCTGTGACTGAACAAAGGGCAGGGGAGCAGGCGGCCCAGGGCAGGGCCCTCAGAGCCCGGCAGGCCCAGTGGGGTGTCACAAGCATTTAGGCCCAGGCCACAGGGCGCCTTCTTTGTCTGAACAGCTGCCCAAACTCTCATATTTCCACACAGGCCGCCCACTTAGTTGAAGTGTGTCTGGAACGTGTCCGCGCAGTACACCTCGCTGCACAGCTAACCATAGGTCTGGGCATCGTAGCTTCCTGCCAGGTGACCGAAGTTCGCAGGAGAGATGATTCCCAGGTTCACACGCAGAGAGGCTCCTGCCCGGTCCACAGGCCGCCCACTGCCACTGCCCAAGATCGGGGGCCGAAAGCAGCCCTGTCTAAGTCCCCTATACCTAGAAGGAGTATTGGACCAACACTTCTAGAAAACAGGGTCCTTGTGTGCAACTCATTGGAGGGACACAAATAAATATTTGCCGACTTTTTGCTGAAACTTACAAGCGTTCACACCTAAGCCTCTTACAAGGTCAGCTGTTTAGCTAAACATGAGCTCATGATCTAAATTTACACAATAATGAAGAAATCAGCTACAAAGGGAGACAATCAGCAAAAACAATCAATACCAGAATTAGATTCCCTAGGCCATCCTTGAGATGTTGGAATAATCAGGTGCTAGGCAGAAAATATACATAAACCTGGAAAAGAAACAAGGAACAAGGATGTTTTCAAAGACTGGTAGGATCTCTAAAACATTTTTAAAGTACATGTCGTTGATAAACCTAAATACTCAAAGGTTGTTTAATACCACAGATTAAGCATTGAGAAGAGTGAAATTATGCTGTTTTGAAAACTATGGCAGGTGAGATTTTCTGCCTAATTATATAAGAAGATTTCTCTAAAAAATAGACATTATTTCAAAGACTTATTTGCTGTGAAATAAGTTAAGTGTATTTCAAATGGCTTGTCTGCAAAGAAAGGAGAGAGGTAGGGAATCACAGAAAGTTGAGGGGAAAATGTCAATATATACATTGCTATATGGTGAACTAAGCCTTAGGCCAGCCACAATGTAGAGGACCTGACACTTAGAAACTTAAAAGTGAGCTGGAATCTTTAAAAGTTCAAATGTTTATAAGTAAAAAGATTTATTAAAATGAATAACCAAGTGTTTTAATTGATATCAGAAAATCAAAACAATAAACCCTGAGAACATAGAAAAAAGATAAATAAAGATATGAGCAGAACTTAATACCACAGAAAACGTATAAAATTCAGGTGAAGTAGTAAGTCCAAAGAATATTCTTTGAATAGATATAAAAGACACACTTTGATTAAGGAAAACACAAACATAATTAAAGAATATATAGAAAGAATCAGGACAATGTTATAGCAGAGAATATATGAAATGCCAGTAAATTGGAACATTTCTGTAAAGTTGACCATTACCTAGCTCGTACAGTTTAACAAAACTGACACAAGAGGAAATCATTTAAGGTCATCATGTCTGCTCTTGGCATTCTCGGAACGCCCTGGCCTCAGAATGCAGCATCTGTAGTCCATGGTAACCTGCGGAGAGTGGGCGGGGCTTAGGGAGGCTGAAGACAGCCCTCACTGAGGGAGTGGGTGTGGTCATCTCTGCTGTGACTGAACAAAGGGCAGGGGAGCATTGGGCCCAGGGCAGGGCCCTCAGAGCCCGGCAGGCCGAGTGGTGTGTCACAAGCATTTAGGCCCACGCCATAGGGCGCCTTCTTTGTCTCCACAGCTGACCAAACTCTCATTTTTCCACTCAGGCCGTCCACATATTTGAAGTGTGTGTGGAACCTGTCCGCGCAGTACACCTCGCTGCACAGCTAACCATAGGTCAGGGCATCGTAGCTTCCTGCCAGGTGACCGAAGTTCGCAGGCAAATGGGTCCCTGGGACACATGCGGAGAGGCTCCTGCCCGGGCCACAGGCCGCCCACTGCCCCTGCACCACATCGAAGGCTGAAAAGCAGCCATGTCTGAGTCCACTGCCTCTCGAAGGAGTATTGGACCAACACTTGTAGAAAACGGGGTCCTTGCGGGCAACTCATTGGAGGGACACAAGTAAATCTTTGCCGACTTTCTGCTGAAGCTTACCAGCGTTCACACCTAAGCCTCGTACAAGGTCAGCTGTTTAGCTAAACATGAGCTCATGATCTAAATTTACACAATATTGAAGAAATCAGCGACAAAGTGAGACAATCAGCAAAAACAATCACTACCAGAATTAGATTCCCTAGGCCATCCATCTGATGTTGGAATAATCAGGTGCAAGGCAGAAAATATACATAAACCTGGAAATGAAACAAGGAACAAGGATGTTTTCAAAGACTGGTAGGATCTCTAAAATATTTTTAAAGTACATGTCGTTGATAAACCTAAATACTCAAAGGTTGTTTAATACAACAGATTAAGCATTGAGAAGAGTGAAATTATGCTGTTTTGAAAACTATGGCAGGTGAGATTTTCTGCCTAATTATATAAGAAGATTTCTCTAAAAAATAGACATTATTTCAAAGACTTATTGGCTGTGAAATAAGTTAAGTTTATTTCAAATGGCTTGTCTGCAAAGAAAGGTGAGATGTAGGGAATCACAGAAAGTCGAGGGGAAAATGTCAATATATACATTGCTATGTGGTGAACTAAGCCTTAGGCCAGCCACAATGTAGAGAACCTGACACTTAGAAACTTAAAAGTGAGCTGGAATCTTTAAAAGTTCAAATGTTTATAAGTAAAAAGATTTATGAAAATGAGTATCCAAGTGTTTTAATTGACATCAGAAAATCAAAACAATAAACCCTGAGAACATAGAAAAAAGATAAATAAAGATATGAGCAGAACTCAATACCACAGAAAACGTATAAAATTCAGGTGAGGTAGTAAGTCCAAAGAATATTCTTTGAAAAGATTTAAAAGACACACTTTGATTAAGGAAAACACAAACATAATTAAAGAATATATAGAAAGAATCAGGACAATGTTATAGCAGAGAATATATGAAATGCCAGTAAATTGGAACATTTCTGTAAAGTTGACCATTACCTAGCTCGTACAGTTTAACAAAACTGACACAAGAGGAAATCATTTAAGGTCATCATGTCTGCTCTTGGCATTCTCGGAACGCCCTGGCCTCAGAATGCAGCATCTGTAGTCCATGGTAACCTGCGGAGAGTGGGCGGGGCTTAGGGAGGCTGAAGACTGACCTCACTGAGGGATTGGGTGTGGTCATCTCTGCTGTGACTGAACAAAGGGCAGGGGAGCAGGGGGCCCAGGGCAGGGCCCTCAGAGCCCGGCAGGCCGAGTGGGGTGTCAAAAGCATTTAGTCCCACGCCATAGGGCGCCTTCTTTGTCTGCACAGCTGTCCAAATTCTCACTTTTCCACTCAGGCCGCCCATTTAGTTGAAGTGTGTGTGGAACCTGTCCGCGCAGTACACCTCGCTGCACAGCTAACAATAGGTCAGGGCATCGTAGGTTCCTGCCAGGTGACCAAAGTTCGCAGGCAAATGGGTCCCTGGGACACATGCGGAGAAGCTCCTGCCCGGGCCACAGGCCGCCCACTGCACCTGCCCCAGATCGAAGGCTGAAAAGCAGCCATGTGTGAGTCCACCGCCTCTCGAAGGAGTATTGGACCAACACTTGTAGAAAACGGGGTCCTTGCGGGCAACTCATTGGAGGGACACAAATAAATCTTTGCCGACTTTCTGCTGAAGCTTACCAGCGTTCACACCTAAGCCTCTTACAAGGTCAGCTGTTTAGCTAAACATGAGCTCATGATCTAAATTTACACAATATTGAAGAAATCAGCAACAAAGTGAGACAATCAGCAAAAACAATCACTACCAGAATTAGACTCACTAGGCCATCCATCTGATGTTGGATTAATCAGGTGCAAGGCAGAAAATATACATAAACCTGGAAATGAAACAATGAACAAGGATGTTTTCAAAGACTGGTAGGATCTCTAAAACATTTTTAAAGTACATGTCGTTGATAAACCTAAATACTCAAAGGTTGTTTAATACCACAGATTAAGCATTCAGAAGAGTGAAATTATGCTGTTTTGAAAACTATGGCAGGTGAGATTTTCTGCCTAATTATATAAGAAGATTTCTCTACAAAATAGACATTATTTCAAAGACTTATTGGCTGTGAAATAAGTTAAGTGTATTTCAAATGGCTTGTCTGCAAAGAAAGGTGAGATGTAGGGAATCACAGAAAGTCGAGGGGAAAATGTCAATATATACATTGCTATATGGTGAACTAAGCCTTAGTCCAGCCACAATGTAGGGGACCTGACTCTTAGAAACTTAAAAGTGAGCTGGAATCGTTAAAAGTTCAAATTTTTATAAGTAAAAAGATTTATGAAAATGAATAACCTAGTGTTTTAATTGACATCAGAAGATCAAAACAATAAACCCTGAGAACATAGAAAAAAGATAAATAAAGATATGAGCAGAACTTAATACCACAGAAAACGTATAAAATTCAGGTGAGGTAGTAAGTCCAAAGAATATTCTTTGAAAAGATTTAAAAGACACACTTTGATTAAGGAAAACACAAACATAATTAAAGAATATATAGAAAGAAACAGGACAATGTTATAGCAGAGAATAAATGAAATGCCAGTAAATTGGAACATTTCTGTAAAGTGGACCATTTCCTAGCTCCTACAGTTTACCAAAACTGACACAAGAGGAAATCATTTAAGGTCATCATGTCGGCCTTTGGCATTCTCGGAACGCCCTGGCCTCAGAATGCAGCATCTGTAGTCCATGGTAAACTGCGGAGAGTGGGAGGGGCTGAGGGAGACTGGAACACTGCCCTCACTGAGGGAGTGGGTGTGGCCATCTCTGCTGTGACTGAACAAACGGCAGTGGAGCAGGGGGCCCAGGGCAGGGCCCTCAGAGCCCGGCAGGCCCAGTGTGGTGTCACAAGCATTTAGGCCCAGGCCATAGGGCGCCTTCTTTGTCTGCACAGCTGCCCAAACTCTCATTTTTCCACACAGGCCGCCCAATTAGTTGAAGTGTGTGTGGAACCTGTCCGCGCAGTACACCTCGCTGCACAGCTAACCATAGGTCTGCGCATCGTAGCTTCCTGCCTGGTGACCGAAGTTCGCAGGAGAGATGATTCCCAGGTTCACACGCAGAGAGGCTCCTGCCCGGGCCACAGGTGCCCAATGCCCCTGCCCAATATCGGGGGCTGAAAGCAGCCCGGTCTAAGTCCCCTACCCGTAGAGGGAGTATTGGACCAACACTTCTAGAAAACGGGGCCCTTGTGAGCAACTCATTGGAGGGACACAAATAAATCTTTGCCGACTTTTTGCTGAAACTTACGAGCATTCACACCTAAGCCTCTTACAAGGTCAGCTGTTTAGCTAAACATGAGCTCATGATCTAAATTTACACAATAATGAAGAAATCAGCTACAAAGGGAGACAATCAGCAAAAACAATCAATACCAGAATTAGATTCCCTAGGCCATCCGTCAGATGTTGGAATAATCAGGTGCTAGGCAGAAAATATACATAAACCTGGAAATGAAACAAGGAACAAGGATGTTTTCAAAGACTGGTAGGATCTCTAAAGCATTTTTGAAGTACATGGCATTGATAAAGCTAAATACTCAAAGGTTGTTTAATACAACAAATTAAGCAGTGAGAAGAGTGAAATTATGCTGTTTAGAAAACTATGGCAGGTGAGATTTTCTGCCTAATTATATAAGAAGATTTCTCTAAAAAATAGACATTATTTCAAAGACATATAGGCTGTGAAATAAGTTAAGGGTATTTCAAATGGCTTGTCTGCAAAGAAAGGTGAGATGTAGGGAATCACAGAAAGCCGAGGGGATAATATGTCAATATATACATTGCTATATGGTGAACTAAGCCTTAGGCCGGCAACACTGTAGAGGAATTGACCCTTAGAAACGTACAAGTAAGCTGGAATCTTTAAAAGTTCAAATCGTTATAAGTAAAAAGATTTATTAAAATGAATAACCAAGTGTTTTACTTGACATCAGAAAATCAAAACAATAAACCCTGAGAACATAGAAAAAAGATAAATAAAGATATGAGCAGAACTTAATACCACAGAAAACGTATAAAATTCAGGTGAGGTAGTAAGTCCAAAGAATATTCTTTGAAAAGATTTAAAAGACACACTTTGATTAAGGAAAACACAAACATAATTAAAGAATATATAGAAAGAACCAGGACAATGTTATAGCAGAGAATATATGAAATGCCAGTAAATTGGAACATTTCTGTAAAGTGGACCATTTCCTAGCTCCTACAGTTTACCAAAACTGACACAAGAGGAAATCATTTAAGGTCATCATGTCGGCCTTTGGCATTCTCGGAATGCCCTGGCCTCAGAATGCAGCATCTGTAGTCCATGGTAAACTGCGGAGAGTGGGAGGGGCTGAGGGAGACTGGAACACTGCCCTCACTGAGGGAGTGGGTGTGGACATTTGTGCTGTGACTGAACAAATGGCAGGGGAGCAGGGGGCCCAGGGCAGGGCCCTCAGAGCCCGGCAGGCCCAGTGGGGTGTCACAAGCATTTAGGCCCAGGCCATAGGGCGCCTTCTTTGTCTGCACAGCTGCCCAAACTCTCATTTTTCCACACAGGCCACCCACTTAGTTGAAGTGTGTGTGGAACCTGTCCGCGCAGTACACCTCGCTGCACAGCTAACCATAGGTCTGCGCATCGTAGCTTCCTGCCAGGTGACCGAAGTTCGCAGGAGAGATGATTCCCAGGTTCACACGCAGAGAGGCTCCTGCCCGGGCCACAGGTGCCCACTGCCCCTGCCCAAGATCGGGGGCCGAAAGCAGCCCTGTCTAATGCCCCTACCCCTAGAGGGAGTATTGTTCCAACACTTCTAGAAAACGTGGTCCTTGTGGGCAACTCATTGGAGGGACACAAATAAATCTTTGCCGACTTTTTGCTGAAACTTACGAGCGTTCACACCTAAGCCTCTTACAAGGTCAGCTGTTTAGCTAAACATGAGCTCATGATCTAAATTTACACAATAATAAAGAAATCAGCTACAAAGGGAGACAATCAGCAAAAACAATCAATACCAGAATTAGATTCCCTAGGCCATCCGTCAGATGTTGGAATAATCAGGTGCTAGGCAGAAAATTTACATAAACCTGGAAAAGAAACAAAGAACAAGGATGTTGTCAAAGACTGGTAGGATCTCTAAAACATTTTTAAAGTACATGGCGTTGATAAACCTAAATACTCAAAGGTTGATTAATACAACAAATTAAGCAGTGAGAAGAGTGAAATTATGCTGTTTAGAAAACTATGGAAGGTGAGATTTTCTGCCTAATTATATAAGATGATTTCTCTAAAAAATACACATTATTTCAAAGACTTATAGGCTGTGAAATAAGTTAAGGGTATTTCAAATGGCTTGTCTGCAAAGAAAGGTGAGATGTAGGGAATCACAGAAAGCCGAGGGGATAATATGTCAATATATACTTTGCTATATGGTGAACTAAGCCTTAGGCCGGCAACACTGTAGAGGAATTGACACTTAGAAACGTACAAGTAAGCTGGAATCTTTAAAAGTTCAAATCTTTATAAGTAAAAAGATTTATTAAAATGAATAACCAAGTGTTTTACTTGACATCAGAAAATCAAAACAATAAACCCTGAGAACATAGAAAAAAGATAAATAAAGATATGAGCAGGACTTAATACTAAAGAAGACGTATAAAATTCAGGTGAGGTAGTAAGTCCAAAGAATATTCTTTGAAAAGATTTAAAAGACACACTTTGATTAAGGAAAACACAAACATAATTAAAGAATATATAGAAAGAATCAGGACAATGTTATAGCAGAGAATATATGAAATGCAGTAAATTGGAACATTTCTGTAAAGTGGACCATTTCCTAGCTCGTACAGTTTAACAAAACTGACACAAGAGGAAATCATTTAAGGTCATCATGTCTGCTCTTGGCATTCTCGGAACGCCCTGGCCTCAGAATTCAGCATCTGTAGTCCATGGTAACCTGCGGAGAGTGGGCGGGGCTTAGGGAGGCTGAAGACTGCCCTCACTGAGGGAGTGGGTGTGGTCATCTCTGCTGTGACTGAACAAAGGGCAGGGGAGCAGGGGGCCGAGGGCAGGGCCCTCAGAGCCCGGCAGGCCCTGTTGTGTGTCACAAGCATTTAGGCCCAGGCCATAGGGCGCCTTCTTTGTCTGCACAGCTGTCCAAACTCTCACTTTTCCACTCAGACCGCCCAATTAGTTGAAGTGTGTGTGGAACCTGTCCGCGCAGTACACCTCGCTGCACAGCTAACCATAGGTCAGGGCATCGTAGCTTCCTGCCAGGTGACCGAAGTTCGCAGGCAAATGGGTCCCTGGGACACATGCGGAGAGGCTCCTGCCCGGGCCACAGGCCGCCCACTGCCCCTGCCCCAGATCGAAGGCTGAAAAGCAGCCATGTCTGAGTCCACTGCCTCTCGAAGGAGTATTGGACCAACACTTGTATAAAACGGGGTCCTTGCGGGCAACTCATTGGAGGGACACAAATAAATCTTTGCCGACTTTCTGCTGAAGCTTACCAGCGTTCACACCGAAGCCTCTTACAAGGTCAGCTGTTTAGCTAAACATGAGCTCATGATCTAAATTTACACAATATTGAAGAAATCAGCAACAAAGTGAGACAATCAGCAAAAACAATCACTACCAGAATTAGATCCCCTAGGCCATCCATCTGATGTTGGAATAATCAGGTGCAAGGCAGAAAATATACATAAACCTGCAAATGAAACAAGGAACAAGGAAGTTTTCAAAGACTGGTAGGATCTCTAAAACATTTTTAAAGTACATGTCGTTGATAAACCTAAATATTCAAAGGTTGTTTAATACCACAGATTAAGCATTGAGAAGAGTGAAATTATGCAGTTTTGAAAACTATGGCAGGTGAGATTTTCTGCCTAATTATATAAGAAGATTTCTCTAAAAAATAGACATTATTTCAAAGACTTATTGGCTGTGAAATAAGTTAAGTGTATTTCAAATGGCTTGTCTGCAAAGAAAGGTGAGATGTAGGGAATCACAGAAAGTCGAGGGGAAAATGTCAATATATACATTGCTATATGGTGAACTAAGCCTTTGGCAAGCCACAATGTAGAGGACCTGACCCTTAGAAACTTAAAAGTGAGCTGGAATCTTTAAAAGTTCAAATGTTTTTAAGTAAAAAGATTTATGAAAATGAATAACCAAGTGTTTTAATTGACATCAGAAAATCAAAACAATAAACCCTGAGAACATAGAAAAAAGATAAATAAAGATATGAGCAGAACTTAATACCACAGAAAACGTATAAAATTCAGGTGAGGTAGTAAGTCCAAAGAATATTCTTTGAAAAGATTTAAAAGACACACTTTGATTAAGGAAAACACAAACATAATTAAAGAATATATAGAAAGAATCAGGACAATGTTATAGCAGAGAATATATGAAATGCCAGTAAAATGGAACATTTCTGTAAAGTGGACCATTTCCTAGCTCCTACAGTTTACCAAAACTGACACAAGGGGAAATAATTTAAGGTCATCATGTCGGCCCTTGTCATTTTCGGAACGCCCTGGCCTCAGAATGCAGCATCTGTAGTCCATGTTAACCTGCGGAGAGTGGGCGGGGCTGAGGGAAACTGGAACACTGCCCTCACTGAGTGAGTGGGTGTGGCCATCTCTGCTGTGACTGAACAAATGGCAGGGGAGCTGGGGGCCCAGGGCAGGGCCCTCAGAGCCCTGCAGGCCCAGTGGGGTGTCACAAGCATTTAGGCCCAGGCCATAGGGCGCCTTCTTTGTCTGCACAGCTGCCCAAACTCTCATTTTTCCACAGAGGCCGCCCTCTTAGGTGAAGGGTGTGTGAAACCTGTCCGCGCAGTACACCTCGCTGCACAGCTAACCATAGGTCTGGGCATCGTAGCTTCCTGCCAGGTGACCGAAGTTCGCAGGAGAGATGATTCCCAGGTTCACATGCAGAGAGGCTCCTGCCCGGGCCACAGGCCGCCCACTGCCCCTGCCCAAGATCGGGGGCCGAAAGCAGCCCTGTCTAAGTCCCCTATACCTAGAGGGAGTATTGGACCAACACTTCTAGAAAACGGGTTCCTTGTGGGCAACTCATTGGAGGGACACAAATAAATCTTTGCCGACTTTTTGCTGAAACTTACGAGCGTTCACACCTAAGCCTCTTACAAGGTCTGGTGTTTAGCGAAACATGAGCTCATGATCTAAATTTACACAATAATGAAGAAATCAGCTACAAAGGGAGACAATCAGCAAAAACAATCAATACCAGAATTAGATTCTCTAGGCCATCTGTCAGATGTTGGAATAATCAGGTGCTAGGCAGAAAATATACATAAACCTGGAAATGAAACAAGGAACAAGGATGTTTTCAAAGACTGGTAGGATCTCTAAAGCATTTTTGAAGTACATGGCATTGATAAAGCTAAATACTCAAAGGTTGTATAATACAACAAATTAAGCAGTGAGAAGAGTGAAATTATGCTGTTTAGAAAACTATGGAAGGTGAGATTTTCTGCCTAATTATATAAGATGATTTCTCTAAAAAATACACATTATTTCAAAGACTTATAGGCTGTGAAATAAGTTAAGGGTATTTCAAATGGCTTGTCTGTAAAGAAGGTGAGATGTAGGGAATCACAGAAAGCCGAGGGGATAATATGTCAATATATACATTGCTATATGGTGAACTAAGCTTTAGGCCGGCAACACTGTAGAGGAATTGACCCTTAGAAACGTACAAGTAAGCTGGAATCTATAAAAGTTCAAATCTGTATAAGTAAAAAGATTTATTAAAATGAATAAACAAGTGTTTTACTTGACATTAGAAAATCAAAACAATAAACCCTGAGAACATAGAAAAAAGATAAATAAAGATATGAGCAGAACATAATACCACAGAAAACGTATAAAATTCAGGTGAGGTAGTAAGTCCAAAGAATATTCTTTGAAAAGATTTAAAAGACACACTTTGATTAAGGAAAACACAAACATAATTAAAGAATATATAGAAAGAATCAGGACAATGTTATAGCAGAGAATATATGAAATGCCTGTAAATTGGAACATTTCTGTAAAGTTGACCATTTCCTAGCTCGTACAGTTTAACAAAACTGACACAAGAGGAAATCATTTAAGGTCATCATGTCTGCTCTTGGCATTCTAGGAATGCCCTGGCCTCAGAATGCAGCATCTGTAGTCCATGGTAACCTGCGGAGAGTGGGCGGGGCTCAGGGAGGCTGAAGACTGCCCTCACTGAGGGAGAGGGTGTGGCCATCTCTGCTGTGACTGAACAAAGGGCAGGGGAGCAGGGGGCCCAGGGCAGGGCCCTCAGAGCCCGGCAGGCCCAGTGGGGTGTCATAAGCATTTAGGCCCAGGCCATAGGGCGTCTTCTTTGTCTGCACAGCTGACCAAACTCTCATTTTTCCTCTCAGGCCGCCCACATACTTGAAGTGTGTGTGGAACCTGTCCGCACAGTACACCTCGCTGCACAGCTAACCATAGGTCAGGGCATCGTAGCTTCCTGCCAGGTGACCGAAGTTCGCAGGCAAATGGGTCCCTGGGACACATGCGGAGAGGCTCCTGCCAGGGCCACAGGCCGCCCACTGCCCCTGCACCACATCGAAGGCTGAAAAGCAGCCATGTCTGAGTCCACTGCCTCTCGAAGGAGTATTGGACCAACACTTGTAGAAAACGGGGTTCTTGCGGGCAACTCATTGGAGGGACACAAATAAATCTTTGCCGACTTTCTGCTGAAGCTTACCAGCGTTCACACCTAAGCCTCTTACAAGGTCAGCTGATTAGCTAAACATGAGCTCATGATCTAAATTGACACAATATTGAAGAAATCAGCTACAAAGTGAGACAATCAGCAAAAACAATCACTACCAGATTTAGATTCCCTAAGCCATCCATCTGATGTTGGAATAATCAGGTGCAAGGCAGAAAATATACATAAACCTGGAAATGAAACAAGGAACAAGGATGTTTTCAAAGACTGGTAGGATCTCTAAAACATTTTTAAAGTACATGTCGTTGATAAACCTAAATACTCAAAGGTTGTTTAATACCACAGATTAAGCATTCAGAAGAGTGAAATTATGCTGTTTTGAAAACTATGGCAGGTGAGATTTTCTGCCTAATTATATAAGAAGACATCTCTAAAAAATAGACATTATTTCAAAGACTTATTGGCTGTGAAGTACGTTAAGTGTATTTCAAATGGCTTGTCTGCAAAGAAAGGTGAGATGTAGGGAATCACAGAAAGTCGAGGGGAAAATGTCAATATATACATTGCTATATGGTGATCTAAGCCTTAGGCCAACCACAATGTAGAGGACCTGACCCTTAGAAACTTAAAAGTGAGCTGGAATCTTTAAAAGTTCAAATGTTTATAAGTAAAAAGATTTATGAAAATGAATAACCAAGTGTTTTAATTGACATAGAAAATCAAAACAATAAACCCTGAGAACATAGAAAAAAGATAAATAAAGATATGAGCAGAACTTAATACCACAGAAGACGTATAAAATTCATGTGAGGTAGTAAGTCCAAAGAATATTCTTTGAAAAGATTTAAAAGACACACTTTGATTAAGGAAAACACAAACATATTTAAAGAATATATAGAAAGAATCAGGACAATGTTATAGCAGAGAATAAATGAAATGCCAGTAAATTGGAACATTTCTGTAAAGTGGACCATTTCCTAGCTCCTACAGTTTACCAAAACTGACACAAGAGGAAATCATTTAAGGTCATCATGTCGGCCCTTGGCATTCTCGGAACGCCCTGGCCTCAGAATGCAGCATCTGTAGTCCATGGTAACCTGCGGAGAGTGGGAGGGGCTGAGGGAGACTGGAACACTGCCCTCAGTGAGGGAGTGGGTGTGGCCATCTCTGCTGTGACTGAACAAAGGGCAGGGGAGCAGGTGGCCCAGGGCAGGGCCCTCAGAGCCCGGAAGGCCCAGTGGGGTGTCACAAGCATTTAGGCCCAGGCCATAGGGCGCCTTCTTTGTCTACACAGCTGCCCAAACTCTCACGTTTCCACTCAGGCCGCCCTCTTATTTGAAGTGCATGTGGAACCTGTCCGCGCAGTACACCTCGCTGCACAACTAACCATAGTTCTGGGCATCGTAGCTTCCTGCCAGGTGACCGAAGTTCTTAGGCAGATGGGTCCCTGTGACACACGCAGAGAGGCTCCTGCCCAGGCCACAGGCCGCCCACTGCCACTGCCCCAGATCGTGGGGCGCAAAGCAGCCCTGTCTGAGGCCGTGCCTCTAGAGGGAGTATTGGGCCAACACTTGTAGAAAACGGGGTCCTCGCGGTCAACTCATTGGAGGGACACAAGTAAATCTTTGTGGACTTTCTGATGAAGCTTACGAGTGCTCACACCTAAGCCTCTTACAAGGTCAGCTGTTAGGCTAAACATGTGCTCATGATCTAAATTTACACAATAATTAAGAAATCAGCTACAGGGGGAGAAAATCAGCAATAACAATCAATACCAGAATTAGGTTCCTAGGCCATCGATCAGACGAGGAATAATCAGGTGCAAGGCAGAAAATATACATAAAACTGGAACTGAAACAAGGAACAAGGATGTTTTCAAAGATTGGTAGGATCTCTAAAACATTTTTAAAGTACATGTCATTGATAAAGCCAAATAATCAAAGGTTGTGTAATACAACAGATTCATCATTGAGAACAGTGAAATTATGCTGTTTTGAAAACTATGGCAGGTCAGATTTTCTGCCTAAATATATAAGAAGATTTCTCTAAAAAATACACATTATTTCAAAGACTTATTAGCTGTGAAATAAGTTAAGGGTATTTCAAATGGCTTGTCTGCAAAGAAAGGTGAGATGTAGGAAATCACAGAAAGTCGAGGGGAAAATAGGTCAATATATACTTTGCCATATTGTGAACTAAGCCTTAGGCCAGCCACAGTTTAGAGGACCTGACCCTTAGAAACTTACAAGTAAGCCGGAATCTTTAAAAGTTCAAAACTTTATAAGTAAAAAGATTTATTAAAATGAATAACCAAGTGTTTTAATTGACATCAGAAGATCAAAACAATAAACCCTGAGAACATAGAAAAAAGATAAATAAAGATATGAGCAGAACTTAATACCACAGAAAACGTATAAAATTCAGGTGAGATAGTAAGTCCAAAGAATATTCTTTGACAAGATTTAAAAGACACACTTTGATTAAGGAAAACCAAAACATAAGTAAAGAATATACAGAAAGAATCAGGACAATGTTATAGCAGAGAATATATGAAATGCCAGTAAATTTGAACATTTGTGTAAAGTGGACCATTTCCTAGCTCCTAAAGTTTACCAAAATTGACACAAGAGGAAATCATTTAAGGTCATCATGCCTGCCCTTGGCATTCTCTGAACGCCCTGGCCTCAGAATGCAGCATCTGTAGTCCATGGTAACCTGTGGAGAGGGGGCTGGGCTGAGGGAGATGGGAACACTGCCCTCACTGAGGGAGTGGGTGTGGCCATCTCTGCTGTGACTTAACAAAGGGCAGGAGAGAAGGGGGCCAACGGCAGGGCCCTCAGAGCCCGGCAGGCCCAGTGGGGTGTCACAAGCATTTAGGCCCAGGACAAAGGACGTCTTCTTTGTCTGCACAGCTGCCCAAACTTTCACCTTTCCACTCAGGACGCCCTCTTACTTAAAGTGCATGTGGAACCTGTCCGTGCAGTACACCTCGCTGCACAGCTAACCATAGGTCTGGGCTTCGTAGCTTCCTGCCAGGTGACCGAAGTTCGCAGGCAGATGGGCCCCTGTGACACACGCGGAGAGGCTCCTGCCCAGGCCAGTGGACACCCACTGCCACTTCCACAGATCGTGGGGCACAAAGCAGCCCTGGCTGAGGCCGTGCCTCAAGAGGGAGTATTGGACAAACACTTGTAGAAAACGGGGTCCTCCCGGGCAACTCATTGGAGAGACACAAATAAATCTTTGCGGACTCTCTGAAGAAGCTTACGAGTGTTCACACCTAAGCCTCTTACAAAGTCAGATGTTTAGCTAAACATGAGCCCATGATCTAAATTTACACCATAATGAAGAAATCAGCTACAGGGGGAGACAATCAGCAAAAACAATCAATACCAGAATTAGATTCCCTAGCCATCGATCAGACGTTGGAATAATCAGGTGCAAGGCAGAAAATATACATAAAACTGGAACTGAAACAAGGAACAAGGATGTTTTCAAAGACTGGTAGGATCTCTAAAACATTTTTAAAGTACATGTCATTGATAAAGCTAAATACTCAAAGGTTGTGTAATACAACAGATTCATCATTGGGAAGAGTGAAATTATGCTGTTTTGAAAACTATTTCAGTTCAGATTTTCTGCTTAAATATATAAAAAGATTTCCCTTAAAAATACACGTTATTTCAAAGACTTATTGGCTGTGAAATAAGTTAAGGGTATTTCAAATGGCTTGTCTTCAAAGAATGGTGAGATGTAGGAAATCACAGAAAGTCGAGGGGAAAATAGGTCAATATCTACTTTGCTATATTGTGAACTAAGACTTAGGCCAGCCACAATGTAGAGGACCTGACCCTTAGAAACTTACAAGTAAGCTGGAATCTTGAAAAGTTCAAATCTTTATAAGTAACAAGATTTATTAAAATGAATAACCAAGTGTTTTAATTGACAACAGAATATCAAAACAATAAACCTGAGAACACAGAAAAAATATAAATAAAATTATGAGCAGAACTTAATACAATAGAAAACCTATAATATTCAGGTGAGGTAGTAAGTCCAAAGAATATTCTTTGACAAGATTTAAAAGACACATTTTGATTAAGGAAAACCAAAACATAAGTAAAGAATATACAGAAAGAATCAGGACAATGTTATAGCACAGAATATATGAAATGCCAGTAAATTTGAACATTTGTGTAAAGTGGACCATTTCCTAGCTCCTAAAGTTTACCAAAACTAACACAAGAGGAAATCATTTAAGGTCATCATGTCTGCCCTTGGCATTCTCGTTATGCCCTGGACTCAGAATGCAGCATATGTAGTCCATGCTAACCTGCGGAGAGGGGGAGGGGCTGAGGGAGTTTGGAACACTGCCCTCACAGATGGAGTGGGTGTGGCCAATTCTGCTGTGACTGAACAAAGTGCAGGTGAACAGGGGGCCATGGACCGGGCCCTCAGAGCCCAGCAGGCCCAGTGGGGTGTCACAAGCATTTAGGCCCAGGACAAAGGGCTCCTTCTTTGTCTGCACAGCTGCCGAAACTTTCAACTTTCCAGTCAGGCCGCCCTCTTACTTGAAGAGCATGTGGAACCTGTCTGCGCAGTACACCTCGCTGCACAGCTAACCATAGGTCTGAGCATCATAGCTTCCTGCCAGGTGACCGAAGTTCGCAGGCAGATGTGTCCCTCGGAAACACGCGGAGAGGGTCCTGACCAGGCCAGTGGCCGCCAATGCCACTGCCACAGATCGTGGGGCACAAAGCAGCCCTGTCTGAGGCCGTGCCTCTAGAGGGAGTATTCGACCAACACTTGTAGAAAACGGGGTCCTCGAGGGCAACTCATTGGAGGGACACAAATAAATCTTTGCGGACTTTCTGATGAAGCTTACGAGTGTTCACACCTAAGCCTCTTACAAGGTCAGCTGTTTAGCTAAACATGAGCTCATGATCTAAATTTACACAATAATGAAGAAATCAGCTACAGGGGGAGACAATCAGCAAAAACAATCAATACCAGAATTAGATTCCCTAGGCCATCGATCAGACGTTGGAATAATCAGGTGCAAGGCAGAAAATATACATAAAACTGGAAATGAAACAAGGAACAAGGATGTTTTCAAAGATTGGTAGGATCTCTAAAACATTTTTAAAGTACATATCATTGATAAAGCTAAATACTCAAAGGTTGTGTAATACAACAGATTCATCATTGAGAAGAGTGAAATTATGCTGTTTTGAAAATTATGGCAGGTCAGATTTTGGGCCTAAATATATAAGAAGATTTCTCTAAAAAATACACATAATTTCAAAGACTTAGTGGCTGTGAAATAAGTTAAGGGTATTTCAATTGTCTTGTCTGCAAAGAAAGCTGAGATGTAGGAAATCACATAAAGTCGAGGGGAAAATAGGTCAGTATATACTTTGCTATATTGTGAACTAAGCCTTAGGCCAGCAACAATGTAGAGGACCTGACCCTTAGAAACTTACAAGTGAGCTGGAATCTTGAAAAGTTGCAATCTTTATAAGTAACAACATTTATTAAAATGAATAACCAAGTCTTTTAATTGACATCAGAATATCAAAACTATAAACCTGAGAACACAGAAAAAATATAAATAAGGATATGAGGAGAACTTAATACAATAAGTCCAAAGAATATTATTTGACAAGATTTAAAAGACACATTTTGATTAAGGAAAACCAAAATATAAGTAAAGAATATACAGAAAGAATCAGGACAATGTTATAGCAGAGAATATATGAAATGCCAGTAAATTTGAACATTTGTGTAAAGTGGACCTTTTCCTAGCTCCTAAAGTTTACCAAAATTGACACAAGAGGAAATCATTTAAGTTCATCATGTCGGCCCTTGGCATTTACGGAACGCCCTGGCCTCAGAATGCAGCATCTGTAGTCCATGGTAAACTGCGGAGAGGGGGCGGGGCTGAGGGAGGTGGGAACACTGCCCTCACTGAGGGAGTGGGTGCGGCCATCTCTGCTGTGACTGAACAAAGGGCAGGGGAGAAGGGTGCCAACTGCTGGGCCCTCAGAGCCTGGCAGGCCCAGTCGTGTGTCACAAGCATTTAGGCCCAGGCCAAAGTGTGCCTTCTTTGTCTGCACAGCTGCCCAAACTCTCACCTTTCCATTCAGGCCGCCGTCTTATTTGAAGTGTGTGTGGAACAGGTCCGCGCAGTACACCTCGCTGCAAAGCTAACCATAGTTCTGGGCATCATACCTACCTGTCAGGTGACCGAAGTTCGCAGGCAGATGGGTCGTGGGACACACGCGGGGAGCCTACTGCCCAGGCCACAGGCCGCCCAAAGCCACTACCCCAGATCGGGCGAAGCAAAGCAATCCTGTCTGAGTCCCAGCCTCTAGAGGGAGTAGTGGCCCAACACTTGTAGAAAACGGGGTCCGCGCGGGTAACTCACTGGAGGGACAAAAAAAAATTTTTGTGGTATTTCAGCTGAAGCTTACGAGCGTTCACACCTAAGCCTCTTACAAGGTCAGCTGTTTAGCTAAACATGAGCTCATGATCTAAATTTACACAGTAATGAAAAAATCAGCTACAAGGGGAGACAAGCAGCAAAAACAATCAATACCAGAATTAGATTCCCTAGGCAATCCATCAGATGTTGGAATAATCAGGTTCAAGGCAGAAAGTATACACAAAACTGGAACTGAAACAAGGAACAAGGATGTTTTCAAAGACTGGTAGGATCTCTAAAACATTTTTAAAGTACATGTCATGGATAAAGCTATAAACTCAATGGTTGTGTCACACAACAGATTCATCATTGAGAAGAGTGAAATTATGCTGTTTTGAAAATTATGGCAGGTCAGATTTTCTGCCTAAATATATAAGAAGTTTTCTCTAAAAATACATATTATTTCAAAGACTTATTGGCTGTGAAATAAGTTAAGGGTATTTCAAATGGCTTGTCTGCAAAGAAATTTGAGATTTAGGGAATCACAGAAATTAGAGGGGAAAATTGGTCAATATATACTTTGCCATATTGTGAACTAAGCCTTAGGCCAGCCACAAGGTAGAGGACCTGACCCTTAGAAACTTACAAGTAAGCTGGAATCTTTAAAAGTTCAAACTTTATACGTAAAAAGGTTTATTAAAATGAATAACCAAGTGTTTTAATTGACATCAGAAGATCAAAACAATAAACACTGAGAACATAGAAAAAAGATAAATAATGATATGAGCAGAACTTAATACCACAGAAAACGTTTAAAATTCAGGTGAGGTAGTAAATCCAAAGAATATTTTTTGACGAGATATAAAAGACACACTTTGATTAAGGAAAACCTAAACATAAGTAAAGAATATACAGAAAGAATCAGGACAATGTTATAGCAGAGAATATATGAAATGCCAGTAAATTTGAACATTTGTGTAAAGTGGACCATTTCCTAGCTCCTAAAGTTTACCAAAACTGACACAAGAGGAAATCATTTAAGGTCATCATGTCTGCCCTTGGCATTCTCGGAATGCCCTGACCTCAGAATGCAGCATCTGTAGTCCATGGTAACCTGTGGAGAGGGGGCGGGGTTGAGGGAGGTGGGAACACTGCCCTCACGGAGGGAGTGTGTGTGGCCATCTCTGCTGTGACTGCACAAAGGGCAGGGGAGCAGGGGGCCCTGGGCAGGTCCCTCAGAGCCCGGCAGGCCCAGTGGGGTGTCACAAGCATTTAGGCCCAGGACAAAGGGCACCTTCAATGTCAGCACAGCAGCCCAAACTCTCACCTTTCCACTCAGGCCGCCCTCTAACTTGAAGTGTGTGTGGACCCGGTACGCGCAGTACACCTCGCTGCAAAACTAACCATAGGTCTGGGCATCATAGCTTCCTGCCAGGTGACCAAACATCGCAGGCAGATCGGTCGTGGGACACACGCGGGGAGCCTCCTGCCCAGGCCACAGGCCGCCCAAAGCCACTACCCCAGATCGGGGGAAGCAAAGCAATCCTGTCTGAGTCCCAGCCTCTAGAGGGAGTAGTGGAACAACACTTGTAGAAAATGGGGTCCATGCGGGTAACTCATTGGAGGGACACAAAAAAATCTTGTGGACTTTCTGCTGAAGCTTACCAGCGTTCACTCATAAGCCTCTTACAAGTTCAGCTCTGTAGCTAAACATGAGCTCATGATCTAAATTTACACAATAATGAAGAAATCAGCTACAAGGGGAGACAAGCAGCAAAAACAATCAATACCAGAATTAGATTCCCTAGGCCATCCATCAGATGTTGGAATAATCAGGTGCAAGGCAGAAAGTATACACAAAACAGGAACTGAAACAAGGAACAAGGATGTTTTCAAAGACTGGTAGGATCTCTAAAACATTTTTAAAGTACATGTCATTGATAAAGCTAAATACTCAAAGGTTGTGTCATACAACAGATTCATCATTGAGAAGAGTGAAATTATGCTCTTTTGAAAACTATGGCAGGTCAGATTTTCTGCCTAATTATATAAGAACATATCTCTAAAAAATACACATTATTTCAGAGACTTATGGGCTGTGAAATAAGTTAAGGGTATTTCAAATGGCTAGTCTGCAAAGAAAGGTGAGATGTAGGGAATCACAGAAAGTCGAGGGGAAATAGGTCAATATATACATTGCTATATGGTGAACTAAGCCTTAGGCCAGCAACAATGTAGAGGACCTGACCCTTAGAAACTTACAAGTAAGCTGGAATCTTTAAAAATTCAAATCTGTATAAGTAAAAAGATTTATTAAAATGAATAACCAAGTGTTTTAATTGACATCAGAAAATCAAAACAATAAAACCTGAGAACATAGAAAAAAGATAAATAAAGATATGAGGAGAACTTAATACAATTGAAAATGTATAAAATTCAGGGGATGTACTAAGACCAAAGAATATTCTTTGACAAGATTTAAAAGACACACTTTGATTAAGGAAAACCAAAACATAAAAAGAATATACAGAAAGAATCAGGACAATGTTATAGCAGAGAATATATGAAATGCCAGTGAATTTGAACATTTGTGTAAAGTGGACCTTTTCCTATCTCCTAAAGTTTACCAAAACTGACACAAGAGGAAATCATGTAAGGTCATCATGTCTGCCATTGGCATTCTCGGAATGCCCTGGACTCAGAATGCAGCATCTGTAGTCCATGGTAAACTGCGGATAGGGGGCAGGGCTGAGGGAGTTTGGAACACGGCCTTCACTGAGGGAGTGGGTGTGGCCAATTCTGCTGTGAATGAACAAAGGGCAGGTGAACAGTGGGCCCAGGGCAGGTCCCTCCGAGCCTGGCAGGCCCAGTGAGGTGTCACAAGTATTTAGGCCTTGGACAAAGGGGTCCTTCTTTGTCTGCACAGCTGCCCAAACATTCACCTTTCCACTCAGGCCTCCCTCTTACTTGAAGTGCTTGTGGAACCTGTCCGCCAGGACACCACGCTGCACAGCTAACCATAGCTCTGGGCATCGTAGCTTACTGCCAGGTGACCGAAGTTCGCAGGAAGATGCGTCCCTGGGACACACGCGGAGAGGGTCCTGCCCAGGCCAGAGGCCGCCCACTGCCACAGCCCCAGATCGTGGGGCACAAAGCAGCCGTGTCTGAGGCCGTGCCTCTAGAGGGAGTATTGGACCAACACTTGTAGAAAACAGGGTCCTCGCGGGCAACTCATTGGAGGGACACAAATAAATCTTTGCGGACTTTCTGATGAAGATTACGAGTGTTCACACCTAAGCCTCTTACAAAGTCAGATGTTTAGCTAAACATGAGCTCATGATCTAAATTTACACAACACTGAAGAAATCAGCTACAGGGGGAGACAATCAGCAAAAACTATCAATACCAGATTTAGATTCCCTAGGCCATCGATCTGACGTTGTAATAATCAGGTGCAAGGCAGAAAATATACATAAAACGGGAACTGAAACAAGGAACAAGGATGTTTTCAAAGACTGGTAGGATCTCTAATACATTTTTAAAGTACATGTCATTGATAAAGCTAAATACTCAAAGGTTGTGTAATACAACAGATTCATCATTGAGAAGAGTGAAATTATGCTGTTTTGAAAATTATGGCAGGTCAGATTTTCTGCCTAAATATATAAGAAGATTTCTCTAAAAATACACATTATTTCAAAGACTTATTGGCTGTGAAAAAAGTTAAGGGTATTTCAAATGGCTTGTCTGTAAAGAAAGTTGAGATGTAGGGAATGACAGAAAGTCGAGGGGAAAATAGGTCAATATATACATTGCTATATGGTGAACTAAGCCTTAGGCCAGCCACAATACAGAGGACCTGACCCTTAGAAACTTACAAGTAAGCTGGAATCTTGAAAAGTTGAAATCTTTATAAGTAAAAAGGTTCATTAAAATGAATAACCAAGTGTTTTAATTGACATCAGAATATCAAAACAATAAACCTGAGAACACAGAAAAAATATAAATAAAGATATGAGGAGAACTTAATACGATAGAAAACGTATAAAATTCAGGTTATGTAGTAAGACCAAAGAATATTCTTTGACAAGATTTAAAAGACACACTTTGATTAAGGAAAACCAAAACATAAGTAAAGAATATACAGAAAGAATCAGGACAATGTTATAGCAGAGAATATATGAAATGCCAGTAAATTTGAACATTTGTGTAAAGTGGACCATTTCCTAGCTCCTAAAGTTTACCAAAACTGGCACAAGAGGAAATCATGTAAGGTCATCATGTCTGCCCTTGGCATTCTCGGAATGCCCTGGACTCAGAATGCAGCATCTGTAGTCCATGGAAACCTGCGGAGTGGGTGCGGGGCTGAGGGAGTTTGGAACACTGCCCTCACTGAGGGAGTAGTTGTGGCCATCTCTGCTGTGACTGAACAAAGGGCAGGGGAGCAGGGGGCCCAGGGCAGGGCCCTCAGAGCCTGGCAGGCCCAGTGGGGTGTCACAAGCATTTAGGCCCAGGCCAAAGTGCGCGTTCTTTTCTGCACAGCTGCCCAAACTCTCACCTTTCCACTCAGGACGGCGTCTTACTTGAAGTGTGTGTGGAACCGTTCCGCGCAGTACACCTCGATTCAAAGCTATCCATAGGTCTGGGCATCATAGCTTCCTGAGAGGTGACCGAAGTTCGCATGCAGATGGGTCGTGGAACACACGTGGGGAGACTCCTGCCCAGGCCACAGGCCGCATAAGCCACTATCCCAGATATGGGGCAGCAAAGCAGTCCTGTCTGAGTCCCAGCCTCTAGAAGGAGTTGTGGACAAACACTTGTAGAGAACGGGGTCCGTGCGGGTAACTCATTGGAGGGACACAAAAAAATATTTGTGGACTTTCTGCTGAAGCTTACGAGCGTTCACAGCTAAGCCTCTTACAAGGTCAGATGTTTAGCTAAACATGAGCTCATGATGTGAATTTACACAATAATGAAGAAATCAACTACAAGGGGAGACAAGCAGCAAAAACAATCAATACCAGAATTAGATTCCCTAGGCCATCCATTAGATGTTGGAATAATCAGGTGCAAGGCAGAAAGTATACACAAAACTGGAACTGAAAAAAGGAACAAGGATGTTTTCAAAGACTGGTAGGGTCTCTAAAACATTTTGAAATTACATGTCATTGATAACGCTAAATACTAAATGGTTGTGACATACAACAGATTCATTATTGAGAAGAGTGAAATTATGCTGTTTTGAAAACTATGGCAGGTCAGAATTTCTGCCTAATTATATAAGAAGATTTCTCTAAAAAATACCCATTATTTCAAAGACTTATTGGCTGTGAAATAAGTTAAGGGTATTTCAAATGACTTGTTTTCAAAGAAAGGTGAGATGTAGGGAATCACAGAAAGTCGAGGGGAAAATAAGTCAATATATACATTGCTATATGGTGAACTAAGCCTTAGTCCAGCAACAATGTAGAGGACCTGACCCTTAGAAACTTACAAGTAAGCTGGAATCTTGAAAAGTTGAAATCTTTATAAGTAAAAAGATTTATTAAAATGAATACTCAAGTGTTTTAATTGACATCAGAATATCAAAACAATAAACCTGAGAACATAGAAAAAATATAAATAAAGATATGAGCAGAACTTAATACAATAGAAAACGTATAAAATTCAGGTGATGTAGTAAGTCCAAAGAATATTCTTTGACAAGATTAAAAGACACACTTAGATTAAGGAACACCAAAACATAAGTAAAGAATATACAGAAAGAATCAGGACAATATTATAGCAGATAGTATATGAAATGCCAGTAAATTTAAACGTTTGTGTAAAGTGGACCAGTTTGTAGCTCCTAAAATTTACCAAAAGTGACACAAGAGGAAATCATTTAAGGTCATCATGTCTGCCCTTGGCATTCTCGGAATGCCCTAGACTCAGAATGCAGCATCTGTAGTCCATGGTAACCTGGGGAGAGGGGGCGGGGCTGAGGGAGGTTGGAACACTGCCTTCACTGAGGGAGTGGGTGGGGTCATCTCTGCTGTGACTGAAAAAAGGGCAGGGGAGAAGGGGGTCCACGGCAGGGCCCTCAGAGCCCGGCAGGCCCAGTCATGTGTCACAAGCATTTAGGCCCAGGACAAAGTGCACCTTCTTTGTCTGCACAGCTGCCCAAACTCTGACCTTTCCACTCAGGCCGCCCTCTTACTTGAAGTGTGTGTGGAATCGGTCCACGCAGTACACCTCGCTGCAAAGCTATCCATAGGTCTGGGCATCATAGCTTCCTAAGAGGTGACCGAAGTTCGCAGGCAGATCGGTCGTGGGACACACGCGGAGAGCCTCCTGCCCAGGCCACAGGCCGCCCAAAGCCACTACACCAGATCGGGGGAAGCAAAGCAGTCCTGTCTGAGTCCCAGCCTCTAGAGGGAGTAGTGGACCAACACTTGTAGAAAACGGGGTCCACGCGGGTATCTCATTGGAGGGACAAAAAACAAATCTTTGTGGACTTTCTGCTGAAGCTTACGAGCGTTCACACCTAAGCCTCTTACAAGGTCAGCTGTTTAGCTAAACATGAGCTCATGATCTAAATTTACACAATAATGAAGAAATCAGCCACAAGGGGAGACAAGCAGCAAAAACAATCAATACCAGAATTAGATTCCCTAGGCCATCCATCAGGTGTTGGAATAATCAGGTGCAAGGCAGAAAGTATACACAAAACTGGAACTGAAACAAGGAACAAGGATGTTTTCAAAGACTGGTAGGATCTCTAATACATTTTTAAAGTACATGTGATTGATAAAGCTAAATACTCAAAGGTTGTGTCATACAACAGATTCATCATTGAGAAGACTGAAATTATGCTGTTTTGAAAACTATGGCAGGTCAGATTTTCTGCCTAATTATATAAGAAGATTTCTCTAAAAAATACACATTATTTCAAAGACTTATTGGCTGTGAAAAAAGTTAAGGTTATTTCAAATGGCTTGTCTGCAAAGAAAGTTGAGATGTAGGGAATCACAGAAAGTCGAGGGGAAAATAGGTCAATATATACATTGCTAAATGGTGAACTAAGCCATAGGCCAGCCACAATGTAGAGGACCTGACCATTAGAAACTTACAAGTAAGCTGGAATCTTTAAAAATTCAAATCTGTATAAGTAAAAACATTTATTAAAATGAATAACCAAGTGTTTTAATTGACATCAGAATATCAAAACAATAAACCTGAGAACACAGAAAAAATATAAATAAAGATAAGAGGAGGACTTAATACAATAGAAAACGTATAAAATTCAGGTCATGTAGTAAGTCTAAGAATATTCTTTGACAAGATTTAAAAGACACACTTTGATTAAGGAAAACCAAAACATAAGTAAAGAATATACAGAAATAATCAGGAGAATGTTATAGCAGAGAATATATGAAATGCCAGTAAATTTGAACATTTGTGTAAAGTGGACCATTTCCTAGCTCCGAAAGTTTACCAAAACTGACAGAAGAGGAAATCATGTAAGGTCATCATGTCTGCCCTTGGCATTCTCGGAATGCCCTGGACTCAGAATGCAGCATCCTTAGTCCATGGTAACCTGCGAAGAAGGGGCGGGGCTGAGGGAGTTTGGAACACGTCCCTCACTGAGGGAGTGGGTGTGGCCATCTCTGCTGTGACTGAACAAAGGGAAGGGGAGCAGGGGGCTCAGGGCAGGGCCCTCAGAGCCCGGCAGGCCCTGTGGGGTGTCACAAGCATTTAGGCCCAGGACAAAGGGCGCCTTCTTTGTCTGCACAGCTGCCCAAACTCTCACCTTTCCACTCAGGCCGCCTTCTTACTTGAAGTTTGTGTGCAACCTCTCCGCGCAATACACCTTGCTGCACAGCTATCCATAGGTCTGGGCATCGTAGCTTCCTGGCAGGTCACCGAAGTTCGCAGGGAGATGGGTCCCAGGGACACACGCAGAGAGGCTCCTGCCCGGGCCTCAGGCCGCCCACTGACAAAGCCCCAGATCGGGGGGCACAAAGCAGCCCTGTCTAAGGCCGTGCCTCTAGAGGGAGTAGTGTACCAACACTTGTAGAAAACGGGGTCCGCGTGGGTAACTCATTGGAGGGACACAAAAAAACCTTTGCGGACTTTCTGCTGAAGCTTACGAGCGTTCACACCTAAGCCTCTTACAAGGTCAGCTGTTTAGCTAAACATGAACTCATGATCTAAATTTACACAATAATGAAGAAATCAGCTACAAGGGGAGACAAGCAGAAAAAACAATCAATACCAGAATTAGATTCCCTAGGCCATCCATCAGGTGTTGGAATAATCAGGTGCAAGGCAGAAAGTATACACAAAACTGGAACTGAAACAAGGAACAAGGATGTTTTCAAAGACTGGTTGGATCTCTAATACAATTTTAAAGTACATGTGATTGATAAAGCTAAATACTCAAAGGTTGTGTCATACAACAGATTCATCATTGAGAAGAGTGAAATTATGCTGTTTTGAAAACTATGGCAGGTCAGATTTTCTGCCTAATTATATAAGAAGATTTCTCTAAAAAATACACATTATTTCAGAGACTTATTGGCTGTGAAATAAGTTAAGGTTATTTCAAATGGCTTGTCTGCAAAGAAAGTTGAGATGTAGGGAATCACAGAAAGTCGAGGGGAAAATAGGTCAATATATACATTGCTATATGGTGAACTAAGCCATAGGCCAGCCACAATGTAGAGGACCTGACCCTTTGAAACTTACAAGTAAGCTGGAATCTTGAAAAGTTGAAATATTTATAAGTAAAAACATTTATTAAAATGAATAACCAAGTGTTTTAATTGACATCAGAATATCAAAACAATAAACCTGAGAACACAGAAAAAATATAAATAAAGATATGAGGAGAACTTAATACAATAGAAAATGTATAAAATTCAGGTGATGTAGTAAGTCTAAGAATATTGTTTGACAAGATTTAAAAGACACACTTAGATTAAGGAAAACCAAAACATAAGTAAAGAATATACAGAAAGAATCAGGACAATGTTATAGCAGAGAATATATGAAATGCCAGTAAATTTGAACATTTGTGTAAAGTGGACCATTTCCTAGCTCCGAAAGTTTACCAAAACTGACACAAGAGGAAATCATGTAAGGTCATCATGTCTGCCCTTGGCACTCTCGGAATGCCCTGGACTCAGAATGCAGCATCCTTAGTCCATGGTAACCTGCGAAGAATGGGCGGGGCTGAGGGAGTTTGGAACACAGCCCTCACTGAGGGAGTGGGTGTGGCCATCTCTGCTGTGACTGATCAAAGGGCAGGGGAACAGTGGGCCCAGGGCAGGGGCCTCAGAGACCGGCAGGCCCAGTGGGGTGTCACAAGCATTTAGGCCCCGGACAAAGGACGCCTTCTTTTTCTGCACAGCTGCCCAAAATTTCACCTTTCCACTCAGGACGCCCTCTTACTTGAAGTGCATGTGGAACCTGTCCGTGCAGTACACCTCGCTGCCCAGCTAACCATACGTCTGGGCATCGTAGCTTCCTGCCAGGTGACCGAAGTTCGCAGGCAGATGGGTCCCTGGGACACACGCGGAGAGGGTCCTGCCCAGGCCCGTGGCCGTCCACAGCCACTGTCACAGATCGTGGGGCACAAAGCAGCCCTATCTGAGGCCGTGCCTCTAGAGGGAGTATTGGACCAACACTTGTAGAAAACGGGGTCCTCGCGGGCAACTCATTGGAGGGACACTAATAAATCTTTGCGGACTTTCTGATGAAGCTTACGAGTTTTCACACCTAAGCCACTTACAAAGTCAGATGTTTAGCTAAACATGAGCTCATGATCTAAATTTACACAATAATGAAGAAATCAGCTACAGGGGGAGACAATCAGCAAAAACTATCAATACCAGAATTAGATTCCCTAGGCCATCGAACTGACGTTGGAATAATCAGGTGCAAGGCAGAAAATATACATAAAACGGGAACTGAAACAAGGAACAATGATGTTTTCAAAGACTGGTAGGATCTCTAAAACATTTTTAAAGTACATGTCATTGATAAAGCTAAATACTCAGGGGTTGTGTAATACAACAGATTCATCATTGAGAAGAGTGAAATTATGCTGTTTTGAAAATTATGGCAGGTCAGATTTTCTGCCTAAATATATAAGAAGATTTCTCTAAAAATACACATTATTTCAAAGACTTATTGGCTGTGAAAAAAGTTAAGGGTATTTCAAATGGCTTGTCTGTAAAGAAAGTTGAGATGTAGGGAATCACAGAAAGTCGACGGGTAAATAGGTCAATATATACTTTGCCATATTGTGAACTAAGCCTTAGGACAGCAACAATGTAGAGGACCTGACCCTTAGAAACTTCCAAGTAAGCTGAAATCTTGAAAAGTTCATATCTTTATAAGTAAAAAGGTTTATTAAAATGAATAACCAAGTGTTTTTTTTTTTTTTTTTTTTTAATTTTTTGCTTTATAACAAATTTAATCAGTTATACATATACATATGTTTCCATATCCCCTCCCTTTTGCGTCTCCCTCCCACCCTCCCTATCCCACCCCTCCAGGCGGTCACAAAGCACCGAGCTGATCTCCCTGTGCTATGCGGCTGCTTCCCACTAGCTATCTACCTTACGTTTGGTAGTGTATATATGTCCATGCCGCTCTTTCACTTTGTCACAGCTTACCCTTCCCCCTCCCCATATCCTCAAGTCCATTCTCTAGTAGGTCTGTGTCTTTACTCCTGTCTTACCCCTATGTTCTTCATGACATTTTTTTTCTTAAATTCCATATATATGTGTTAGCATACAGTATTTGTCTTTCTCTTGCTGACTTACTTCACTCTGTATGACAGACTCTAGGTCTATCCACGTCATTACAAATAGCTCAATTTCATTTCTTTTTATGGCTGAGTAATATTCCATTGTATATATGTGCCACATCTTCTTTATCCATTCATCCGATGATGGACACTTCGGTTGTTTCCAGCTCCGGGCTATTGTAAATAGGGCTGCTATGAACATTTTGGTACATGTCTCTTTTTGAATTATGGTTTTCTCAGGGTATATGCCCAGTAGTGGGATTGCTGGGTCATATGGTAGTTCTATTTGTAGTTTTTTAAGGAACCTCCATACCGTTCTCCATAGCGTCTGTACCAATTCACATTCCCACCAGCAGTGCAAGAGGGTTCCCTTTTTTCCACACCCTCTCCAGCATTTATTGTTTCTAGATTTTTTGATGATGGCCATTCTGACTGGTGTGAGATGATATCTCATTGTAGTTTTGATTTGCATTTCTCTAATGAGTAAAGATGTTGAGCATCCTTTCATGTGTTTGTTGGCAGTCTGTATATCTTCTGTGGAGAAATGTCTATGTAGGTCTTCTGCCCATTTTTGGATTGGGTTGTTTGGTTTTTTGTTATTGAGCTGCATGAGCTGCTTATAAATTTTGGAGATTAATCCTTTGTCAGTTGCTTCATTTGCAAATATTTTCTCCCATTCTGAGGGTTGTCTTTTGGTCTTGTTTATGGTTTCCCTTGCTGTGCAAAAGCTTTTAAGTCTCATTAGGTCCCATGTGTTTATTTTTGTCTTTATTTCCATTTCTCTAGGAGGTGGGTCCAAAAGGATCTTGCTGTGATTTATGTCATAGAGTGTTCTGCCTATGTTTTCCTCTAAGAGTTTGATAGTGTCTGGACTCACATTTAGGTCTTTAATCCATTTTGAGCTTATTTTTGTGTATGGTGTTAGGGAGTGATCTAATCTCATACTTTTACATGTCCCTATCCAGTTTTCCCAGCACCACTTATTGAAGAGACTGTCCTTTCTCCACTGTACATTCCTGCCTCCTTTATCAAAGATAAGGTGACCATATGTCCGTGGGTTTAACTCTGGGCTTTCTATCCTGTTCCATTGATCTATCTTTCTGTTTTTGTGCCAGTACCATACTGTCTTGATTACTGTAGCTTTGTAGTATAGTCTGAAGTCAGGGAGCCTGATTCCTCCAGCTCCGTTTTTCGTTCTCAAGATTGCTTTGGCTATTCGGGGTCTTTTGTGTTTCCATACAAATTGTGAAATTTTTTGTTCTAGTTCTGTGAAAAATGCCAGTGGTAGTTTGATAGGGATTGCATTGAATCTGTAGATTGCTTTGGGTAGTAGAGTCATTTTCACAATGTTGATTCTTCCAATCCAAGAACATGGTACATCTCTCCATCTATTTGTATCATCTTTAATTTCTTTCATCAGGGTCTTATAATTTTCTGCATACAGGTCTTTTGTCTCCTTAGGTAGGTTTATTCCTAGATATTTTATTCTTTTTGTTGCAATGGTAAATGGGAGTGTTTCCTTGATTTCACTTTCAGATTTTTCATCATTAGTATATAGGAATGCCAGAGATTTCTGTGCATTAATTTTGTATCCTGCAACTTTACCAAATTCATTGATTAGCTCTAGTAGTTTTCTGGTAGCGTCTTTAGGATTCTCTATGTATAGTATCATGTCATCTGCAAACAGTGACAGCTTTACTTCTTCTTTTCCAATTTGGATTCCTTTTATTTCCTTTTCTTCTCTGATTGCTGTGGCTAAAACTTCCAAAACTAAGTTGAATAAGAGTGGTGAGAGTGGGCAACCTTGTCTTGTTCCTGATCTTAGTGGAAATGGTTTCAGTTTTTCACCATTGAGGACGATGCTGGCTGTGGGTTTGTCATATATGGCCTTTATTATGTTGAGGAAAGTTCCCTCTATGCCTACTTTCTGCAGGGTTTTTATCATAAATGGGTGTTGAATTTTGTCGAAAGCTTTCTCTGCATCTATTGAGATGATCATATGGTTTTTCTCCTTCAGTTTGTTAATATGGTGTATCACGTTGATTGATTTGCGTATATTGAAGAATCCTTGCATTCCTGGAATAAACCCCACTTGATCATGGTGTATGATCCTTTTAATGTGCTGTTGGATTCTGTTTGCTAGTATTTTGTTGAGGATTTTTGCATCTATGTTCATCAGTGATATTGGCCTGTAGTTTTCTTTCTTTGTGACATCCTTGTCTGGTTTTGGTATCAAGGTGATGGTGGCCTCGTAGAATGAGTTTGGGAGTGTTCCTCCCTGTGCTATACTTTGGAAGAGTTTCAGAAGGATAGGTGTTAGCTCTTCTCTAAATGCTTGATAGAATTCGCCTGTGAAGCCATCTGGTCCTGGGCTTTTGTTTGTTGGAAGGTTTTTTATCACAGTTTCAATTTCAGTGCTTGTGATTGGTCTGTTCATATTTTCTATTTCTTCCTGGTTCAGTCTCGGCAGGTTGTGCATTTCTAAGAATTTGTCCATTTCTTCCAGGTTGTCCATTTTATTGGCATAGAGTTGCTTATAGTAATCTCTCATGATCTTTTGTATTTCTGCAGTGTCAGTTGTTACTTCTCCTTTTTCATTTCTAATTCTATTGATTTGAGTCTTCTCCCTTTTTTTCTTGATGAGTCTGGCTAATGGTTTATCAATTTTGTTTATCTTCTCAAAGAACCAGCTTTTAGTTTTATTGATCTTTGCTATCGTTTCCTTCATTTCTTTTTCATTTATTTCTGATCTGATTTTTATGATTTCTTTCCTTCTGCTAACTTTGGGATGTTTTTGTTCTTCTTTCTCTAATTGCTTTAGGTGCAAGGTTAGGTTGTTTATTCGAGATGTTTCCTGTTTCTTAAGGTGGGATTGTATTGCTATAAACTTCCCTCTTAGAACTGCTTTTGCTGCATCCCATAGGTTTTGGGTCGTCGTGTCTCCATTGTCATTTGTTTCTAGGTATTTTTTAATTTCCTCTTTGATTTCTTCAGTGATCACTTCGTTATTAAGTAGTGTATTGTTTAGCCTCCATGTGTTTGTATTGTTTACAGCTCTTTTCCTGTAATTGATATCTAGTCTCATAGCATTGTGGTCGGAAAAGATACTTGATACAATTTCAATTTTCTTAAATTTACCAAGGCTTGATTTGTGACCCAAGATATGATCTATCCTGGAGAATGTTCCATGAGCACTTGAGAAAAATGTGTATTCTGTTGTTTTTGGATGGAATGTCCTATAAATATCAATTAAGTCCATCTTGTTTAATGTATCATTTAAAGCTTGTGTTTCCTTATTTATTTTCATTTTGGATGATCTGTCCATTGGTGAAAGTGGGGTGTTAAAGTCCCCTACTATGATTGTGTTACTGTCGATTTCTCCTCTTATGGCTGTTAGTATTTGCCTTATGTATTGAGGTGCTCCTATGTTTGGTGCATAAATATTTATAATTGTTATATCTTCTTCTTGGATCGATCCCTTGATCATTAGGTAGTGTCCTTCTTTGTCTCTTCTAGTAGTCTTTATTTTAAAGTCTATTTTGTCTGATATGAGAATTGCTACTCCAGCTTTCTTTTGGTTTCCATTTGCATGGAATATCTTTTTCCATCCCCTTACTTTCAGTCTGTATGTGTCTCTAGGTCTGAAGTGGGTCTCTTGTAGACAGCATATATATGGGTCTTGTTTTTGTATCCATTCAGCCAATCTGTATCTTTTGGTGGGAGCATTTAGTCCATTTACATTTAAGGTCATTATCGATATGTATGTTCCTATTGCCATTTTCTTAATTGTTTTGGGTTCGTTATTGTAGGTCTTTTCCTTCTGTTGTGTTTCTTGCCTAGAGAAGTTCCTTTAGCATTTGTTGTAAAGCTGGTTTGGTGGTGCTGAACTCTCTCAGCTTTTGCTTGTCTGTAAACGTTTTAATTTCTCCATCAAATCTGAATGAGATCCTTGCTGGGTAGAGTAATCTTGGTTGCAGGTTTTTCTCCTTCATCACTTTAATTATGTCCTGCCACTCCCTTCTGGCTTGTAGAGTTTCTGCTGAGAGATCAGCTGTTATCCTGATGGGGATTCCCTTGTGTGTTATTTGTTGTTTTTCCCTTGCTGCTTTTAATATGATTTCTTTGTGTTTAATTTTTGACAGTTTGATTAATATGTGTCTTGGCGTATTTCTCCTTGGATTTATTCTGTATGGGACTCTCTGTGCCTCCTGGACTTGATTCACTATTTCCTTTCCCATATTAGGGAAGTTTTCAACTATAATCTCTTCAAATATTTTCTCAGTCCCTTTCTTTTTGTCTTCTTCTTCTGGAACCCCTATAATTCGAATGTTGGTGCGTTTAATGTTGTCCCAGAGGTCTCTGAGACTGTCCTCTGTTCTTTTCATTCTTTTTTCTTTATTTTGCTCTGCAGCAGTTATTTCCACTATTTTATCTTCCACCTCACTTATCCGTTCTTCTGCCTCAGTTATTCTGCTATTGATCCCATCTAGAGTATTTTTTATTTCATGTATTGTGTTTTTAATCGATGCTTGATTCATCTTTAGTTCTTCTAGATCCTTGTTAACTGTTTCTTGCATTTTGTCTATTCTATTTCCAAGATTTTGGATCTGGGAAATAGAATCTTGGATCATCTTTACCATCATTATTCTGAATTCTTTTTCAGGTAGACTGCCTATTACCTCTTCATTTGTTAGATCTGGTGGGTTTTTATCTTGCTCCTTCTCCTGCTGTGTGTTTTTCTGTCTTCTCATTTTGCTTATGTTACTGTGTTTGGGGTCTCCTTTTTGCAGGCTGCAGGTTCGTAGTTCCCGTTGTTTTTGGTGTCTGTCCCCAGTGGCTAAGGTTGGTTTAGTGGGTTGTGTAAGCTTCCTGGTGGAGGGGACTAGTGCCTGTGTTCTGGTGGATGAGGCTGGATCTTGTCTTTCTGGTGGGCAGGTCCACGTCTGGTGGTGTGTTTTGGGGTGTCTGCAGACTTTTTATGATTTTAGGCCACCTCTCTGCTAATGGGTGGCGTTGTGTTCCTGTCTTGCTAGTTGTTTGGCTTAGGGTGTCCAGCACTGTAGCTTGCTGGTCGTTGAGTGAAGCTGGGTGCTGGTGTTGAGATGGAGATCTCTGGAAGATTTTTGCCGTTTGATATTATGTGGAGCTGGGAGGTCTCTTGTGGACCAGTGTCCTGAAGTTGGCTCTCCCACCTCAGAGGCACAGCACTGACTCCGGGCTCCTCAATTTGGGATGATGTGTTGTCTATTCATGTATTCCACAGATGCAGGGTACATCAAGTTGATTGTGGAGCTTTAATCCGCTGCTTCTGAGGCTGCTGGGAGAGGTTTCCCTTTCTCTTCTTTGTTCTCACAGCTCCTGGGTCTCAGCTTTGGATTTGGCCCCGCCTCTGCGTGTAGGTCGCCGGAGGGCGTCTGTTCTTCGCTCAGACAGGACAAGGTTAAAGGAGCAGCCTCTTCGGGGACTATGGCTCACTCAGTCCGGGCGGGAGGAAGGGGCACGGAGTGCGGGGCGAGCCTGCAGTGGCAGAGGTCGGCGTGACGTTGCACCAGCCCGAGGCGCGCCGTGCGTTCTCCCAGGGAAGCCGCCCCTGGATCCCGGGACCCCGGCAGTGGTGGGCTGCACAGGCTCCTGGAAGGGCGGTGTGGACAGTGACCTGCGCTCGCACACAGGCTTCTTGGCGGCGGCAGCAGCAGCCCCAGCGTCCCACGCCCGTCACTGGGCTCCGCGCTTTCAGTCGCGACTCGCGCCCGTCTGTGGAGCCCCTTTAAGCAGCGCTCTTAATCCCCTCTCCTCGCGCACCAGGAAACCAAGAGGGAAGAAAAAGTCTCTTGCCTCTTCGGCAGCTCCAGAGTTTTCCTGGACTCCCTCCCGGCTAGCTGTGGCACATTAGCCCCCTTCAGGCTGAGTTCTCGCCGCCAGCCCCAGTCCTCTCCCTGCGCTCTGACCGAAGCCCGAGCCTCAGCTTCCAGTGCTGCGCGCCCCGGCAGGCGAGCAGACAAGCCTCTCGGGCTGGTGAGTGCCGCTCGGCACCGATCCTCTGTGTGGGGATCTCTCCGCTTTGCCCTACCCAGGTATGTGGGGGGTTTCTTGCCTTTTGGGAGGTCTGGGGTCTTCTGCCAGCGTTCAGTAGGTGTTCTGTAGGAGTTGTTCCACGTGTAGCTGTATTTCTGGTGTATCCGTGGGGAGGAAGGTGATCTCCGCGTCTTACTCTTGCGCCATCTTACCCGGAAGTCCCAAGTGTTTAAATTGACATCAGAATATCAAAACAATAAACCTGAGAACACAGAAAAAATATAAATAAAGATATGAGGAGAACTTAATACAATAGAAAACGTATAAAATTCAGGTGATGTAGTAAGTCCAAAGAATATTCTTTGACAAGATTTAAAAGACACACTTTGATTAAGGAAAACCAAAACATAAGTAAAGAATATACAGAAAGAATCAGGACAATGTTATAGCAGAGAATATATGAAATGCCAGTAAATTTGAACATTTGTGTAAAGGGGACCATTTCCTAGCTCCTAAAGTTTACCAAAACTGACACAAGAGGAAATCATTTAAGGTCATCATGTCTTCCCTTGGCATTCTCGGAATGCCCTGGACTCGGAATGCTGCATCTGTAGTCCATGGTAACCTGCGGAGAGGGGGAGGGGTTGAGGGAGGTTGGAACACTGCCCTCACATAGGGAGTGGGTGTGGCAAATACTGCTGTGACTGAACAAACGGCAGGGGAAAAGGGGGCCCAGTGCAGGGCCCTCAGAGCCCGGCAGGCACAGTGGGGTGTCACAGGCATTTAGGCCCAGGGCAAAGGGCTCCTTCTTTGTCTGCACAGCGACCCAAACTTTCATCTTTCCACTCAGGCCGCCCTCTTACTTTAACTGCATGTGGAACCTGTCCGCGCAGTACACCTCGCTGCACAGCTAACCATAGGTCTGGGCATCGTAGTTTCCTGCCAGGTGACCGAAGTTCGCAGGAAGATGGGTCCCTGGGACACACGCGGAGGGGCTCCTGCCCAGGCCAGTGGCCGCCCACTGTCACTGCCACAGATCGTGGGGCACAAAGCAGCCCTCTCTGAGGCCGTGCCTCTAGAGGGAGTATTGGAACAACACTTGTAGAAAACGGGGTCCTCATTTGGAGGGACACAAATAAATCTTTGCGGACTTTCTGATGAAGCTTACGAGTGTTCACACCTAAGCCTCTTACAAAGTCAGACGTTTAGCTAAACATGAGCTCATGATCTAAATTTACACAATAATGAAGAAATCAGCTACTGGGTGAGCCAATCAGCAAAAACAATCAATACCAGAATTAGATTCCCTAGGCCATCGATCAGACGTTGGAATAATCAGGTGCAAGGCAGAAAATATACATAAAACTGGAACTGAAACAAGGAACAAGGATGTTTTCAAACACTGGTAGCATCTGTAAAACATTTTTAAAGTGCATGTCATTGATAAAGCTAAATACTCAAAGGTTGTGTAATACAACAGATTCATCATTGAGAAGAGTGAAATTATGCTGTTTTGAAAACTATGGCAGGTCCGATTTTCTGCCTAAATATATAAGAAGATTTCTCTAAAAAATACACATTATTTCAAAGGCTTATTAGCTGTGAAATAAGTTAAGGGTATTTCAAATGGCTTGTCTGCAAAGAAAGGTGAGATGTATGAAATCACAGAAAGTCGAGGGGAAAATAGGTCAATATATACTTTGCCATATTGTGAACTTAGCTTTAGGCCAGCCACAATACAGAGGACCTGACCCTTGGAAACTTACAAGTAAGCTGGAATCTTTAAAAGTTCAAATCTTTATAAGTAAAAAAGATTTATTAAAATGAATAACCAAGTGTTTTAATTGACATCAGAAGATCAAAACAATAAACCCTGAGAACATAGAAAAAAGATAAATAAAGTTATGAGAAGATCTTAATACCACAGAAAACGTATAAAATTCAGGTGAGGTAGTAAGTCCAAAGAATATTCTTTGACAAGATTTAAAAGACACACTTTGATTAAGGAAAACCAAAACATAAGTAAAGAATATACAGAAAGAATCAGGACAATGTTATAGCAGAGAATATATGAAATGGCAGTAAAATTGAACATTTGTGTAAAGTGAACAATTTCCTAGCTCCTAAAGTTTACCAAAACTGACACAAGAGGAAATCATGTAGGTCATCATGTCTGCCCTTGGCATTCTCGGAATGCCCTGGACTCAGAATGCAGTATCTATAGTCCATGGAAACCTGCGGAGAGGGGGCGGGGCTGAGGGAGTTTGGAACACTGCCCTCACTGAGGGAGTAGGTGTGGCCATCTCTGCTGTGACTGAACAAAGGGCAGGGGAGCAGGGTGCCCAGGGCAGGGCCCTCAGATCCTGGCAGGCCCAGTGGGGTGTCACAAGCATTTAGGCCCAGGCCAAAGTGCGCCTTCTTTGTCTGCACAGCTGCCCAAACTCTCACCTTTCCACTCAGGACGCCCTCTTACTTGAAGTGTGTGTGGAACCGGTCCGCGCAGTACACCTCGCTGCAAAGCTATCCATAGGCCTGGGCATCATAGCTTCCTGAGATGTGACCGAAGTTCGCAGGCAGATGGGTCTTGGGACACACGTGGGGTGCCTCCTGCCCAGGCTACAGGCCGCCCAAAGCCACTATCCTAGATCTGGGGCAGCAAAGCAGTCCTGTCTCAGTCCAGCCTCTAGAAGGACTAGTGGACCAACACTTGTAGAGAACGGGGTCCGCGCGGGTAATTCATTGGAGGAACACAAAAAAATCTTTGCGGACTTTCTGCTGCAGCTTACGAGCGTTCACAGCTAAGCCTCTTACAAGGTCAGCTGTTTAGCCAAACATGAGCTCATGATGTAAATTTACACAATAATGAAGAAATCAGCTACAAGGGGAGACAAGCAGCAAAAACAATCAATACCAGAATTAGATTCCCTAGGCCATCCATCAGATGTTGGAATAATGTGGTGCAAGGCAGAAAGTATACACAAAACTGGAACTGAAACAAGGAACAAGGTTGTTTTCAAAGACTGGTAGGGTCCCTAAAACATTTTTAAAATACATGTCATTGATAAAGCTGAATACTAAATGGTTGTGTCATACAACAGATTCATCATTGAGAAGAGTGAAATTATGCTGTTTTGAAAACTATGGCAGGTCAGAATTTCTGCCTAATTATATAAGAAGATTTCTCTAAAAAATACACATTATTTCAAAGACTTATTGGCTGTGAAATAAGTTAAGGGTATTTCAAATGGCTTGTCTGCAAAGAAAGGTGAGATGTAGGGAATCACAGAAAGTCAAGGGGAAAATAGGTCAATATATACATTGCTGTATGGTGAACTAAGCCTTAGGCCAGCGACAATGTAGAGGACCTGACCCTTAGAAACTTACAAGTAAGCTGGAATCTTGAAAAGTTGAAATCATTATAAGTAAAAACATTTATTAAAATGAATAACCAAGTGTTTTAATTGACATCAGATTATCAAAACAATAAATCTGAGAACACAGAAAAAATATAAATAAAGATATCAGGAGAACTTAACACAATAGAAAATGTGTAAAATTCAGGTGATGTAGTAAGTCTAAGAATATTCTTTGACAAGATTTAAAAGACACACTTTGATTAAGGAAAACCAAAACATAAGTAAACAATATACAGAAAGAATCAGGACAATGTTATAGCAGAGAATATATGAAATGCCAATAAATATGAACATTTGTGTAAACTGTACCATTTCCTAGCTCCTAAAGTTTACCAAAACTGACACAAGAGGAAATCATGTAAGGTCATCATGTCTGCCCTTGGCATTCTCGGAATGCCCTGGACTCAGAATGCAGCATCCTTAGTCCATGGTAACCTGCGGAGAGGGGATGGGTCTGAGGGAGTTTGGAACACTGCCCTCACTGAGGGAGTGTGTGGGGCCATCTCTGCTGTTACTGAACAAATGGCAGGGGAGAAGGGGGCCAACGGCAGGGCCCTCAGAGCCCGGCATGACCAGTCGTGTGTCACAAGCATTTAGGCCCAGGCCAAAGGGCGCCTTCTTTGTCTGCACAGCTGCCCAAACTCTCACCTTTCCACTCAGGCCGCCCTCTTACTTGAAGTGTGTGTGGAACCTGTCCGCGCAGTACACCTCGCTGCAAAGCTAAACATAGGTATGGGCATCGTAGCTTCCTGCCAGGTGACCGAAGGTCGCAGGCAGATGTGTCGTGGGACACACGAGGGGAGCCTCCTGCCCAGGCTACAAGCCGCCCAAAGGCACTATCCCAGATATGGGGCAGCAAATCAGTCCTGTCTGAGTCCCAGCCTCTAGAGAGAGAAGTGGACCAACACTTGTAGAATACGGGGTCCGCGCGTGTAACTCATTGGAGGGACACAAAAAAATCTTTGCGGACTTTCTGCTGAAGCTTACGAGCGTTCACACCTAAGCCTCTTACAAGGACAGTTGTTTAGCTAAACATGAGCTCATGATCTAAATTTACACAATAATGAAGAAATCAGCTACAAGGGGAGACAAGCAGCAAAAACAATCAATACCAGAATTAGATTCCCTAGGCCAACCATCAGATGTTGGAATAATCAGGTGCAAGGCAGAAAGTATACACAAAACTGGAACTGAAACAAGGAACAAGGATGTTTTCAAAGACTGGCAGGATCTCTAAAATATTTTTAAAGTACATGTCATTGATAAAGCTAAATAGTCAAAGGTTGTGTAATACAACAGATTCATCATTGAGAAGAGTGAAATTATGCTGTTTTGAAAACTTTGGCATGTCAGATTTTCTGCCTAAATATATAAGAAGATTTCTCTAAAAAATACACATTATTTCAAAGACATATTGGCTGTTAAACAAGTTAAGAGTATTTCAAATGGCTTGTCTGCAAAGAAAGGTGAGATGTAGGAAATCACAGAAAATCGAGGAGAAAATAGGTCAATATATACTTTGCTATATTGTGAACTAAGCCTTAGGCCAGCCACAATGTAGAGGACCTGACCCTTAGAAACTTACAAGTAAGCTGGAATCTTTAAAAGTTCAAATCTTTATAAGTAAAAAGATTTATTAAAATGAATAACCAAGTGTTTTAATTGACATCAGAAGATCAAAACAATAAACCCTGAGAACATAGATAAAAGATAAATAAAGATATGAGCAGAACTTAATACCACAGAAAACATATAAAATTCAGGTGAGGTAGTAAGTCCAAAGAATATCCTTTGAAAAGATTTAAAAGACACACTTTGATTAAGGAAAACCGAAACATAAGTAAAGAATATACAGAAAGAATCAGGACAATGTTATAGCAGAGAATATATGAAATGCCAGTAAATTTGAACATTTCTGTAGAGTGGACCATTTCCTAGCTCCTAAAGTTTACCAAAATTGACACAAGATGAAATCATTTAAGGTCATCATGTATGCCCTTGGCATTCTCGGAATGCCCTGGCCTCAGAATGCAGGATCTGTAGTCCATGGTAAACTGTGGAGAGGGGTGGGGCTGAGGGAGGTGGGAACACTGCCCTCACTGAGGGAGTAGGTGTGGCCATCACTGCTGTGACTTAACAAAGGGCAGGGGAGAAGGGGTCCAACTGCAGGGCCCTCAGAGCCCGGTAGGCCCAGTCGTGTGTCACAAGCATTTAGGCCCAGGCCAAAGTGTGCCTTCTTTGTCTGCACAGCTGCCCAAACGCTCACCTTTCCACTCAGGCCGCCCTCTTACTTGAAGTGTGTGTGGAACCGATCCGCAAGTACACCTCGCTGCAAAGCTAACCATATGTCTGGGCATCATAGCTTCCTGCCAGGTGACCGAAGTTCGCAGGCAGATAGGTTGTGGGACACAGGCGGGGAGCCTCCTGCCCAGGCCACAGGCCACCCAAAGCCACTACACCAGATCGGGGGAAGCAAAGCAGTCCTGTCTGAGTCCCAGCCTCTAGAGGGATTAGTGGACCAACACTTGTAGAAAAGGGGATCCGCGCGGGTATCTCATTGGAGGGACACAAAAAAATCTTTGTGGACTTTCTGCTGAAGCTTACGAGCGTTCACACCTAAGCCTCTTACAAACTCAGCTGTTTAGCTAAACATGAGCTCATGATCTAAATTTACACAATAATGAAGAAATCAGCTACAGTGGGAGACAAGCAGCAAAAACAATCAATAACAGAATTAGATTCCCTAGGCCATCCATCAGATGTTGGAATAATCAGGTGCAAGGCAGAAAGTATACACAAAACTGGAATTGAAACAAGGAACAAGGATGTTTTCAAAGACTGGTAGGATCTCTAAAACATTTTTAAGGTACATGTCATTGATAAAGCTAAATACTCAAAGGTTGTGTCATACAACAGATTCATCATTGAGAAGAGTGAAATTATGCTGTTTTGAAAACTATGGCAGGTCAGATTTTCTGCCTAAATATATAAGAAGATTTCTCTGAAAACTACACATTATTTCAAAGACTTATTGGCTGTGAAATAAGTTAAGGTTACTTCAAATGGCTTGTCTGCATAGAAAGGTGAGATGTAGGAAGTCACAGAAAGTCGAGGGGAAAATAGGTCAATATATACGTTGCTATATTGTGAACTAAGCCTTTGGCTAGCCACAATGTAGAGGACCTGACCCTTAGAAACTTACAAGTAAGCTGGAATCTTTAAAAATTCAAATCTGTATAAGTAAAAAGATTTATTAAAATGAATAACCAAGTGTTTTAATTGACATCAGAAGATCAAAACAATAAACCCTGAGAACATAGAAAAAAGATAAATAAAGATATGAGCAGAACTTAATACAATAGAAAACGTATAAAATTCAGGTGATGTAGTAAGTCCAAAGAATATTCTTTGACAAGATTAAAAGACAATCTTTGATTAAGGAAAACCAAAACATAAGTAAAGAATATACAGAAAGAATCAGGACAATGTTATAGCAGAGAATATATGAAATGCCAGTAAATTTGAACATTTGTGTAAAGGGGACCAGTTCCTAGCTCCTAAAGTTAACCGAAACTGACACAAGAGGAAATCATTTAAGGTCATCATGTCTGCCCTTGGCATTCTCGGAATGCCCTGGACTCAGAATGCAGCATCTGTAGTCCATGGTAACCTGCGGAGAGGGGGCGGGGCTGAGGGAGCTTGGAACACTGCCCTCACAGAGCGAGTGGGTGTGGCCATCTCTGCTGTGACTGAACAAAGGGCAGGGGAGCAGGGGGCCAAAGGCAGGGCCCTCAGAGCCCGGCAGGCCCAGTGGGGTTTCACAAGCATTTAGGCCCAGGACAAAGGGCGCCTTCTTTGTCTGCACAGCTGCCAAAACTCTCACCTTTCCACTCAGGCCGCCCTCTTACTTGAAGTGTGTGTGGAACCTGTCCGCGCAGTACACCTCGCTGCACAGCTAACCATAGGTCTGGGCATCGTAGCTTCCTGCCAGGTGACCGAAGTTCGCAGGCAGATGGGTCCCTGGGACACACGCAGAGAGACTCCTGCCCGGGCCACAGGCCGCCCACTGACACTGCCACAAATCGTGGGGCACAAAGCAGCCCTGTCTGCGGCCGTGCCTCTAGAGGGAGTAGTGGACCAACACTTGTAGGAAACGGGGTCCTCGCGGGCAACTCATTGCAGGGACACAAATAAATCTTTGTGGACTTTCTGATGAAACATACGAGTGTTCACACCTAAGCCTCTTACAAAGTCAGATGATTAGCTAAACATGAGCTCATGATCTAAATTTACACAATAATGAAGAAATCAGCTACAGGGGGAGACAATCAGCAAAAACAATCAATACCAGAATTAGATTCCCTAGGCCATCGATCAGACGTTCGAATAATCAGGTGCAAGGCAGAAAAGATACATAAAACTGGAACTGAAGCAAGGAACAAGGATGTTTTCAAAGACTGCTAGGATCTCTAAAATATTTTTAAAGTGCATGTCATTGATAAAGCTAAATACTCAAAGGTTGTGTAATACAACAGATTCATCATTGAGAAGAGTGAAATTATGCTGTTTTGAAAACTATGGCAGGTCAGATTTTCTGCCTAAATTTATAAGAAGATTTCTCTGAAAACTACACATTATTTCAAAGACTTATTGGCTGTGAAATAAGTTAAGGTTATTTCAAATGGCTTGTCTGCATAGAAAGGTGAGATGTAGGAAGTCACAGAAAGTCGAGGGGAAAATAGGTCAATATATACTTTGCTATATTGTGAACTAAGCCTTTGGCCAGCCACAATGTAGAGGACCTGACCCTTAGAAACTTACAAGTAAGCTGGAATCTTTAAAAATTCAAATCTGTATAAGTAAAAAGATTTATTAAAATGAATAACCAAGTGTTTTAATTGACATCAGAAGATCAAAACAATAAACCCTGAGAACATAGAAAAAAGATAAATAAAGATATGAGCAGAACTTAATACAATAGAAAACGTATAAAATTCAGGTGATGTAGTAAGTCCAAAGAATATTCTTTGACAAGATTAAAAGACAATCTTTGGTTAAGGAAAACCAAAACATAAGTAAAGAATATACAGAAAGAATCAGGACAATGTTATAGCAGAGAATATATGAAATGCCAGTAAATTTGAACATTTGTGTAAAGGGGACCAGTTCCTAGCTCCTAAAGTTAACCAAAACTGACACAAGAGGAAATCATTTAAGGTCATCATGTCTGCCCTTGGCATTCTCGGAATGCCCTGGACTCAGAATGCAGCATCTGTAGTCCATGGTAACCTGCGGAGAGGGGGCGGGACTGAGGGAGCTTGGAACACTGCGCTCACAGAGGGAGTGGGTGTGGCCATCTCTGCTGTGACTGAACAAAGGGCAGGGGAGCAGGGGGCCAAAGGCAGGGCCCTCAGAGCCCGGCAGGCCCAGTGGGGTTTCACAAGCATTTAGGCCCAGGACAAAGGGCGCCTTCTTTGTCTGCACAGCTGCCCAAACTCTCACCTTTCCACTCAGGCCGCCCTCTTACTTGAAGTGTGTGTGGAACCTATCCGCGCAGTACACCTCGCTGCACAGCTAACCATAGGTCTGGGCATCGTAGCTTCCTGCCAGGTGACCGAAGTTCGCAGGCAGATGGGTCCCTGGGACACAGGCAGAGAGGCTCCTACACGGGCCACAGGCCGCCCACTGCCACTGCCCCAGATCGTGGGCCGCAAAGCAGCTCTGTCTGAAGCCGTGCCTCTATAGGGAGTAGTGGACCAACCCTTGTATTAAACGGGGTCCTCGTGGGCAAATCATTGGTGGAACACAAATAAATCTTTGCGGACTTTCTGATGAAGCTTACGAGTGTTCACACCTAAGCCTCTTACAAACTCAGATGTTTAGCTAAACATGAGCTCATGATCTAAATTTACACAATAATGAAGAAATCAACTACAGGGGGAGACAATTAGCAAAAACAATCAATACCAGAATTAGATTCCCTAGGCCATCGATCAGACGTTGGAATAATCAGGTGCAAGGCAGAAAATATACATAAAACTGGCACTGAAACAAGGAACAAGGATGTTTTCAAAGACTGGTAGGATCTCCAAAACATTTTTAAAGTACATGTCATTGATAAAGCTAAAACTCAAAAGTTGTGTAATACAACAGATTCATCATTGAGAAGAGTGAAATTATGCTGTTTTGAAAACTATGGCAGGTCAGATTTTCTGCCTAAATATATAAGAAGATTTCTCTGAAAACTACACATTATTTCAAAGAATTATTGGCTGTGAAATAAGTTAAGGTTATTTCAAATGGCTTGTCTGCAAAGAAAGGTGAGATGTAGGAAATCACAGAAAGTCGAGGGGAAAATAGGTCAATATATACTTTGCTATATTGTGAACTAAGCCTTTGGCCAGCCACAATGTATAGGACCTGACACTTAGAAACTTACAAGTAAGCTGGAATCTTTAAAAATTCAAATCTGTATAAGTAAAAAGATTTATTAAAATGAATAACCAAGTGTTTTAATTGACATCAGAAGATCAAAACAATAAACCCTGAGAACATAGAAAAAAGATAAATAAAGATATGAGCAGAACTTATTACCACAGAAAACGTATAAAATTCAGTTGAGGTAGTAAGTCCAAAGAATATTCTTTGACAAGATTTAAAAGACACACTTTGATTAAGGAAAACCAAAACATATGTAAAGAATATACAGAAAGAATCAGGACAATGTTATAGCAGAGAATATATGAAATGCCTTTAAATTTGAACATTTGTGTAAAGTGGACCATTTCCTGGCTCCTAAAGTTTACCAAAATCGACACAAGAGGAAATCATTTAAGGTCATCATGTCTGCCCTTGGCATTCTCGGTATGCCCTGGCCTCAGAATGCAGCATCTATAGTCCATGGCAACCTGCGGAGAGGGGGAGGGGCTGAGGGAGCTTGGAACACTGCCTTCACTGAGGGAGTGGGTGGGGCCATCTCTGCTGTGACTGAACAAAGGGCAGGGGAGAAGTGGGCCAACGGCAGGGCCCTCAGAGCCCGGCAGGCCCAGTCGTGTGTCACAAGCATTTAGGCCCAGGCCAAAGTGCGCCTTCTTTGTCTGCACAGCTGCCCACACTCTCACCTTTCCACTCAGGCCGCCCTCTTACTTGAAGTGTGTGTGGAACCGGTCCGTGCAGTACACCTCGATGCAAAGCTAACCATAGGTCTGTGCATCATAGCTTCCTGCCAGGTGACCGAAGTTCGCAGGCAGATGGGTCGTGGGACACACGTGGGGAGCCTCCTGCCCAGGCCACAGGCCGCCCAAAGCCACTATTCCAGATCGGGGGCAGCAAAGCAGTCCTGTCTGAGTCCCAGCCTCTAGAAGGAGTAGTGGACCAACACTTGAAGAAAACGGGGTCCGCGCGGGCAACTCATTGGAGGGACACAAGAAAATCATTGCGGACTTTCTGCTGAAGCTTACGAGCGTTCACACCGAAGCCTCTTACAAGGTCAGCTGTTTAGCTAACATGAGCTCATGATCTAAATTTACACAATAATGAAGAAATCAGCTACAAGGGGAGACAAGCAGCAAAAACAATCAATACCAGAATTAGATTCCCTAGGCCAACCATCAGATGTTGGAATAATCAGGTGCAAGGCAGAAAGTATACACAAAACTGGAACTGAAACAAGGAACAAGGATGTTTTCAAAGACTGGTAGGATCTCTAAAACATTTTTAAAGTACATGTCATTGATAAAGCTAAATACTCAATAGTTGTGTAATACAACAGATTCATCATTGAGAAGAGTGAAATTATGCTGTTTTGAAAACTATGGCAGGTCAGATTTTCTGCCTAATTATATAAGAAGATTTCTCTAAAAAATACACCTTATTTCAAAGACTTATAGGCTGTGAAATAAGTTAAGGGTATTTCAAATGGCTTGTCTGCAAAGAAAGGTGAGATGTAGGGAATCACAGAAAGTCGAGGGGAAAATAGGTCAATATATACACTGCTATAAGGTGAACTAAGACTTAGGCCAGCCACAATGTACAGGACCGGACCCTTAGAAACTTACAAGTAAGCTGGAATCTTGAAAAGTTCAAATCTTTATAAGTAAAAAGGTTTATTAAAATGAATAACCAAGTGTTTTAATTGACAACAGAATATCAAAACAATAAACCTGAGAACATAGAAAAAATATAAATAAAGATATGAGCAGATCTTAATACAGTAGAAAACGTATTAAATTCAGGTGGTGTAGTAAGTGCAAAGAATATTCTTTGACAAGATTAAAAGACAAACATTGATTAAGGAAAACCAAAACATAAGTAAAGAATATACAGAAAGAATCAGGAGAATGTTATAGCAGAGAATATATGAAATGCCAGTAAATTTGAACATTTGTGTAAACTGGACCAGTTCCTAGCTCCTAAAGTTTACCAAAACTGACACAAGAGGAAATCATTTAAGGTCATCATGTCTGCCCTTGGCATTCTCGGAATGCCCTGGACTCAGAATGCAGCATCGGTAGTCCATGGTAACCTGCGGGCAGGGGGCAGGGCTGAGGGAGGTTGGAACCGTGCCCTCTCAGAGCGAGTGGGTGTGGCCATCTCTGCTGTGACTGAACAAAGGGCAGGGGAGCAGGGGGACCAGGGCAGGGCCCTCAGAGCCCGGCAGGCCCAGAGGGGTTTCACAAGCCTTTAGGCCCAGGACAAAGGGCGCCTTCTTTGTCTGCACAGCTGCCCAAACTCTCACCTTTCCACTCAGGCCGCCCTCTTACTTGAAGTGTGTGTGGAACCTATCCGCGCAGTACACCTCGCTGCACAGCTAACCATAGGTCTGGGCATCGTAGCTTCCTGCCAGGTGACCGAAGTTCGCAGGCAGATGGGTCCCTGGGACACAGGCAGAGAGGCTCCTACACGGGCCACAGGCCGCCCACTGCCACTGCCCCAGATCGTGGGCCGCAAAGCAGCTCTGTCTGAAGCCGTGCCGCTAGAGGGAGTAGTCGACCAACCCTTGTATTAAACGGGGTCCTCGTGGGCAAATCATTGGTGGGACACAAATAAATCTTTGCGGACTTTCTGATGAAGCTTACGAGTGATCACACCTAAGCCTCTTACAAAGTCAGATGTTTAGCTAAACATGAGCTCATGATCTAAATTTACACAATAATGAATAAATCAGCTACAGGGGGAGACATGCAGCAAAAACAATCAATACCAGAATTAGAATCCCTAGGCCAACCATCAGATGTTGGAATATTCAGGTGCAAGGCAGAAAGTATACACAAAACTGGAACTGAAACAAGGAACAAGGATGTTTTCAAAGACTGGTAGGATCTCTAAAAAATTTTTAAAGTACATGTCATTGATAAAGCTAAATACTCAAAGGTTGTGTAATACAACAGATTCATCATTGAGAAGAGTGAAATTATGCTGCTTTTGAAAACTATGGGAGGTCAGATTTTCTGCCTAAATATATAAGAAGATTTCTCTGAAAACTACACATTATTTCAAAGACTTATTGGCTGTGAAATAAGTTAAGGTTATTTCAAATGGCTTGTCTGCAAAGAAAGGTGAGATGTAGGAAATCACAGAAAGTCGAGGGGAAAATAGGTCAATATATACTTTGCTATATTGTGAACTAAGCCTTTGGCCAGCCACAATGTAGAGGACCTGACCCTTAGAAACTTACAAGTAACCTGGAATCTTTAAAATTCAAATCTGTATAAGTAAAAAGATTTATTAAAATGAATAACCAAGTGTTTTAATTGACATCAGAAGATCAAAACAATAAACCCTGAGAACATAGAAAAAACATAAATAAAGTTATGAGCAGAACTTAATACCACAGAAAACGTATTAAATTCAGTTGAGGTAGTAAGTCCAAAGAATATTCTTTGACAAGATTTAAAAGACACACTTTGATTAAGGAAAACCAAAACATAAGTAAAGAATATACAGAAAGAATCAGGACAATGTTATAGCTGAGAATATATGAAATGCCAGTAAATTTGAACATTTGTGTAAAGTGGACCATTTCCTAGCTCCTAAAGTTTACCAAAATTGACACAAGAGGAAATCATTTAAGGTCATCATGTCTGCCCTTGGCATTCTCGGAATGCCCTGGCCTCAGAATGCAGCATCTGTAGTCCATGGTAACCTGCGTAGAGGGGGCGGGGCTGAGGGAGGTTGGAACACTGCCTTCACTGAGGGAGTGGGTGGGGCCATCTCTGCTGTGACTAAACAATGGGCAGGGGAGAAGGGGGCCTACGGCAGGGCCCTCAGAGCCCGGCAGGCCCAGTCGTGTGTCACAAGCATTTAGGTCCAGGCCAAAGTGCGCCTTCTTTGTCTGCACAGCTGCCCAAACTCTCACCTTTCCACTCAGGCCGCCCTCTTACTTGAAGTGTGTGTGGAACCGGTCCGCGCAGTACACCTCGATGCAAAGCTAACCATAGGTCTGTGCATCATAGCTTCCTGCCAGATGACCGAAGTTCGCAGGCAGATGGTTCGTGGGACACACGTGGGGAGCCTCCTGCCCAGGCCACAGGCCGCCCAAAGCCACTATCCCAGATCGGGGGCAGCAAAGCAGTCCTGTCTGTGTCCCAGCCTCTAGAGGGAGTAGTGGACCAACACTTGTAGAAAACGGGGACCGCGCGGGCAACTCATTGGAGGGACACAAAAAAATCTTTGGGGACTTTCTGCTGAAGCTTACGAGCGTTCACACCTAAGCCTCTTACAAGGTCAGCTGTTTAGCTAAACATGAGCTCATGATCTAAATTTACACAATAATGAAGAAATCAGCTACAGGGGTAGACAATCAGCAAAAACAATCAATACCAGAATTAGATTCCCTAGGCCATCGATCAGACGTTTGAATAATCAAGTGCAAGGCAGAAATTATACATAAAACTGGAACTGAAACAAGGAACAAGGATGTTTTCAAAGACTGGTAGGATCTCCAAAACATTTTTAAAGTACATGTCATTGATAAAGCTAAAACTCAAAGGTTGTGTAATACAACAGATTCATCATTGAGAAGAGTGAAATTATGCTGTTTTGAAAACTATGGCAGGTCAGATTTTCTGCCTAAATATATAAGAAGATTTCTCTGAAAACTACACATTATTTGAAAGAATTATTGGCTGTGAAATAAGTGAAGGTTATTTCAAATGGCTTGTCTGCAATGAAGGTGAGATGTAGGAAATCACAGAGAGTCGAGGGGAAAATAGGTCAATATATACTTTGCTATATTGTGAACTAAGCCTTTGGCCAGCCACAATGTAGAGGACCTGACACTTAGAAACTTACAAGTAAGCTGGAATCTTTAAAAATTCAAATCTGTATAAGTAAAAAGATTTATTAAAATGAATAACCAAGTGTTTTAATTGACATCAGAAAATCAAAACAATAAAACCTGAGAACATAGAAAAAAGATAAATAAAGATATGAGGAGAACTTAATACAATTGAAAATGTATAAAATTCAGGGGATGTACTAAGACCAAATAATATTCTTTGACAAGATTTAAAAGACACACTTTAATTAAGGAAAACCAAAACATAAAAATAATATACAGAAAGAATCAGGACAATGTTATAGCAGAGAATATATGAAATGCCAGTGAATTTGAACATTTGTGTAAAGTGGACCTTTTCCTATCTCCTAAAGTTTACCAAAACTGACACAAGAGGAAATCATGTAAGGTCATCATGTCTGCCCTTGGCATTCTCGGAATGCCCTGGACTCAGAATGCACCATCTGTAGTCCATGGTAAACTGCGGATAGGGGGCAGGGCTGAGGGAGTTTGGAACACGGCCTTCACTGAGGGAGTGGGTGTGGCCAATTCTGCTGTGAATGAACAAAGGGCAGGTGAACAGGGGGCCCAAGGCAGGGCCCTCGGAGCCCGGCAGGCCCAGTGAGGTGTCACAAGTATTTAGGCCTTGGACAAAGGGGTCCTTCTTTGTCTGCACAGCTGCACAAACATTCACCTTTCCACTCAGGCCTCCCTCTTCCTTGAAGTGCTTGTGGAACCTGTCCGCCAGGACACCACGCTGCACAGCTAACCATAGCTCTGGGCATCGTAGCTTCCTGCCAGGTGACCGAAGTTCGCAGGAAGATGCGTCCCTGGGACACACGCGGAGAGGGTCCTGCCCAGGCCAGAGGCCGCCCACTGCCACAGCCCCAGATCGTGGGGCACAAAGCAGCCGTGTCTGAGGCCGTGCCTCTAGAGGGAGTATTGGACCAACACTTGTAGAAAACAGGGTCCTCGCGGGCAACTCATTAGAGGGACACAAATAAATCTTTGCGGACTTTCTGATGAAGCTTACGAGTGTTCACACCTAAGCCTCTTACAAAGTCAGATATTTAGCTAAACATGAGCTCATGATCTAAATTTACACAACACTGAAGAAATCAGCTACAGGGGGAGACAATCAGCAAAAACTATCAATACCAGATTTAGATTCCCTAGGCCATCGATCTGACGTTGGAATAATCAGGTGCAAGGCAGAAAATATACAGAAAACTGGAACAGTAACAAGGAACAAGGATGTTTTCAAAGACTGGTAGGATCTCTAAAACATTTTTAAAGTACATGTCATTGATAAAGCTAAATACTCAAATGTTGTGTAATACAGCAGATTCATCATTGAGAAGAGTGAAATTATGCTGTTTTGAAAATTATGGCAGGTCAGATTTTCTGCCTAAATATATAAGAAGATTTCTCTAAAAATACACATTATTTCAAAGACTTATTGGCTGTGAAAAAAGTTAAGGGTATTTCAAATGGCTTGTCTGCAAAGAAAGTTGAGATGTAGGGAATGACAGAAAGTCGAGGGGAAAATAGGTCAATATATACATTGCTATATGGTGAACTAAGCCTTAGGCCAGCCACAATACAGAGGACCTGACCCTTAGAAACTTACAAGTAAGCTGGAATCTTGAAAAGTTGAAATCTTTATAAGTAAAAAGGTTCATTAAAATGAATAACCAAGTGTTTTAATTGACATCAGAATATCAAAACAATAAACCTGAGAACACAGAAAAAATATAAATAAAGATATGAGGAGAACTTAATACGATAGAAAACGTATAAAATTCAGGTTATGTAGTAAGACCAAAGAATATTCTTTGACAAGATTTAAAAGACACACTTTGATTAAGGAAAACCAAAACATAAGTAAAGAATATACAGAAAGAATCAGGACAATGTTATAGCAGAGAATATATGAAATGCCAGTAAATTTGAACATTTGTGTAAAGTGGACCATTTCCTAGCTCCTAAAGTTTACCAAAACTGGCACAAGAGGAAATCATGTAAGGTCATCATGTCTGCCCTTGGCATTCTCGGAATGCCCTGGACTCAGAATGCAGCATCTGTAGTCCATGGAAACCTGCGGAGTGGGTGCGGGGCTGAGGGAGTTTGGAACACTGCCCTCACTGAGGGAGTAGTTGTGGCCATCTCTGCTGTGACTGAACAAAGGGCAGGGGAGCAGGGGGCCCAGGGCAGGGCCCTCAGAGCCTGGCAGGCCCAGTGGGGTGTCACAAGCATTTAGGCCCAGGCCAAAGTGCGCGTTCTTTTCTGCACAGCTGCCCAAACTCTCACCTTTCCACTCAGGACGGCGTCTTACTTGAAGTGTGTGTGGAACCGTTCCGCGCAGTACACCTCGATTCAAAGCTATCCATAGGTCTGGGCATCATAGCTTCCTGAGAGGTGACCGAAGTTCGCATGCAGATGGGTCGTGGAACACACGTGGGGAGACTCCTGCCCAGGCCACAGGCCGCATAAGCCACTATCCCAGATATGGGGCAGCAAAGCAGTCCTGTCTGAGTCCCAGCCTCTAGAAGGAGTTGTGGACAAACACTTGTAGAGAACGGGGTCCGTGCGGGTAACTCATTGGAGGGACACAAAAAAATATTTGTGGACTTTCTGCTGAAGCTTACGAGCGTTCACAGCTAAGCCTCTTACAAGGTCAGATGTTTAGCTAAACATGAGCTCATGATGTGAATTTACACAATAATGAAGAAATCAACTACAAGGGGAGACAAGCAGCAAAAACAATCAATACCAGAATTAGATTCCCTAGGCCATCCATTAGATGTTGGAATAATCAGGTGCAAGGCAGAAAGTATACACAAAACTGGAACTGAAACAAGGAACAAGGATGTTTTCAAAGACTGGTAGGGTCTCTAAAACATTTTGAAATTACATGTCATTGATAACGCTAAATACTAAATGGTTGTGACATACAACAGATTCATTATTGAGAAGAGTGAAATTATGCTGTTTTGAAAACTATGGCAGGTCAGAATTTCTGCCTAATTATATAAGAAGATTTCTCTAAAAAATACCCATTATTTCAAAGACTTATTGGCTGTGAAATAAGTTAAGGGTATTTCAAATGACTTGTTTTCAAAGAAAGGTGAGATGTAGGGAATCACAGAAAGTCGAGGGGAAAATAAGTCAATATATACATTGCTATATGGTGAACTAAGCCTTAGTCCAGCAACAATGTAGAGGACCTGACCCTTAGAAACTTACAAGTAAGCTGGAATCTTGAAAAGTTGAAATCTTTATAAGTAAAAAGATTTATTAAAATGAATACTCAAGTGTTTTAATTGACATCAGAATATCAAAACAATAAACCTGAGAACATAGAAAAAATATAAATAAAGATATGAGCAGAACTTAATACAATAGAAAACGTATAAAATTCAGGTGATGTAGTAAGTCCAAAGAATATTCTTTGACAAGATTAAAAGACACACTTAGATTAAGGAACACCAAAACATAAGTAAAGAATATACAGAAAGAATCAGGACAATATTATAGCAGATAGTATATGAAATGCCAGTAAATTTAAACGTTTGTGTAAAGTGGACCAGTTTGTAGCTCCTAAAATTTACCAAAAGTGACACAAGAGGAAATCATTTAAGGTCATCATGTCTGCCCTTGGCATTCTCGGAATGCCCTAGACTCAGAATGCAGCATCTGTAGTCCATGGTAACCTGGGGAGAGGGGGCGGGGCTGAGGGAGGTTGGAACACTGCCTTCACTGAGGGAGTGGGTGGGGTCATCTCTGCTGTGACTGAAAAAAGGGCAGGGGAGAAGGGGGCCCACGGCAGGGCCCTCAGAGCCCGGCAGGCCCAGTCATGTGTCACAAGCATTTAGGCCCAGGACAAAGTGCACCTTCTTTGTCTGCACAGCTGCCCAAACTCTGACCTTTCCACTCAGGCCGCCCTCTTACTTGAAGTGTGTGTGGAACCGGTCCACGCAGTACACCTCGCTGCAAAGCTATCCATAGGTCTGGGCATCATAGCTTCCTAAGAGGTGACCGAAGTTCGCAGGCAGATCGGTCGTGGGACACAGGCGGAGAGCCTCCTGCCCAGGCCACAGGCCGCCCAAAGCCACTACACCAGATCGGGGGAAGCAAAGCAGTCCTGTCTGAGTCCCAGCCTCTAGAGGGAGTAGTGGACCAACACTTGTAGAAAACGGAGTCCACGCGTGTATCTCATTGGAGGGACAAAAAACAAATCTTTGTGGACTTTCTGCTGAAGCTTACGAGCGTTCACACCTAAGCCTCTTACAAGGTCAGCTCTTTAGCTAAACATGAGCTCATGATCTAAATTTACACAATAATGAAGAAATCAGCCACAAGGGGAGACAAGCAGCAAAAACAATCAATACCAGAATTTGATTCCCTAGGCCATCCATCAGGTGTTGGAATAATCAGGTGCAAGGCAGAAAGTATACACAAAACTGGAACTGAAACAAGGAACAAGGATGTTTTCAAAGACTGGTAGGATCTCTAATACATTTTTAAAGTACATGTGATTGATAAAGCTAAATACTCAAAGGTTGTGTCATACAACAGATTCATCATTGAGAAGAGTGAAATTATGCTGTTTTGAAAACTATGGCAGGTCAGATTTTCTGCCTAATTATATAAGAAGATTTCTCTAAAAAATACACATTATTTCAAAGACTTATTGGCTGTGAAAAAAGTTAAGGTTATTTCAAATGGCTTGTCTGCAAAGAAAGTTGAGATGTAGGGAATCACAGAAAGTCGAGGGGAAAATAGGTCAATATATACATTGCTAAATGGTGAACTAAGCCATAGGCCAGCCACAATGTAGAGGACCTGACCCTTTGAAACTTACAAGTAAGCTGGAATCTTGAAAAGTTGAAATATTTATAAGTAAAAACATTTATTAAAATGAATAACCAAGTGTTTTAATTGACATCAGAATATCAAAACAATAAACCTGAGAACACAGAAAAAATATAAATAAAGATAAGAGGAGGACTTAATACAATAGAAAATGTATAAAATTCAGGTCATGTAGTAAGTCTAAGAATATTCTTTGACAAGATTTAAAAGACACACTTTGATTAAGGAAAACCAAAACATAAGTAAAGAATATACAGAAAGAATCAGGACAATGTTATAGCAGAGAATATATGAAATGCCAGTAAATTTGAACATTTGTGTAAAGTGGACCATTTCCTAGCTCCGAAAGTTTACCAAAACTGACAGAAGAGGAAATCATGTAAGGTCATCATGTCTGCCCTTGGCATTCTCGGAATGCCCTGGACTCAGAATGCAGCATCCTTAGTCCATGGTAACCTGCGAAGAAGGGGCGGGGCTGAGGGAATTTGGAACACGTCCCTCACTGAGGGAGTGGGTGTGGCCATCTCTGCTGTGACTGAACAAAGGGAAGGGGAGCAGGGGGCTCAGGGCAGGGCCCTCAGAGCCCGGCAGGCCCTGTGGGGTGTCACAAGCATTTAGGCCCAGGACAAAGGGCGCCTTCTTTGTCTGCACAGCTGCCCAAACTCTCACCTTTCCACTCAGGCCGCCTTCTTACTTGAAGTTTGTGTGCAACCTCTCCGTGCAATACACCTTGCTGCACAGCTATCCATAGGTCTGGGCATCGTAGCTTCCTGGCAGGTCACCGAAGTTCGCAGGGAGATGGGTCCCAGGGACACACGCAGAGAGGCTCCTGCCCGGGCCTCAGGCCGCCCACGGCCAAAGCCCCAGATCGGGGGGCACAAAGCAGCCCTGTCTAAGGCCGTGCCTCTAGAGGGAGTAGTGTACCAACACTTGTAGAAAACGGGGTCCGCGTGGGTAACTCATTGGAGGGACACAAAAAAACCTTTGCGGACTTTCTGCTGAAGCTTACGAGCGTTCACACCTAAGCCTCTTACAAGGTCAGCTGTTTAGCTAAACATGAACTCATGATCTAAATTTACACAATAATGAAGAAATCAGCTACAAGGGGAGACAAGCAGAAAAAACAATCAATACCAGAATTAGATTCCCTAGGCCATCCATCAGGTGTTGGAATAATCAGGTGCAAGGCAGAAAGTATACACAAAACTGGAACTGAAACAAGGAACAAGGATGTTTTCAAAGACTGGTTGGATCTCTAATACAATTTTAAAGTACATGTCATTGATAAAGCTAAATACTCAAAGGTTGTGTCATACAACAGATTCATCATTGAGAAGAGTGAAATTATGCTGTTTTGAAAACTATGGCAGGTCAGATTTTCTGCCTAATTATATAAGAAGATTTCTCTAAAAAATACACATTATTTCAGAGACTTATTGGCTGTGAAATAAGTTAAGGTTATTTCAAATGGCTTGTCTGCAAAGAAAGTTGAGATGTAGGGAATCACAGAAAGTCGAGGGGAAAATAGGTCAATATATACATTGCTATATGGTGAACTAAGCCATAGGCCAGCCACAATGTAGAGGACCTGACCCTTTGAAACTTACAAGTAAGCTGGAATCTTGAAAAGTTGAAATATTTATAAGTAAAAACATTTATTAAAATGAATAACCAAGTGTTTTAATTGACATCAGAATATCAAAACAATAAACCTGAGAACACAGAAAAAATATAAATAAAGATATGAGGAGAACTTAATACAATAGAAAATGTATAAAATTCAGGTGATGTAGTAAGTCTAAGAATATTGTTTGACAAGATTTAAAAGACACACTTAGATTAAGGAAAACCAAAACATAAGTAAAGAATATACAGAAAGAATCAGGACAATGTTATAGCAGAGAATATATGAAATGCCAGTAAATTTGAACATTTGTGTAAAGTGGACCATTTCCTAGCTCCGAAAGTTTACCAAAACTGACACAAGAGGAAATCATGTAAGGTCATCATGTCTGCCCTTGGCACTCTCGGAATGCCCTGGACTCAGAATGCAGCATCCTTAGTCCATGGTAACCTGCGAAGAATGGGCGGGGCTGAGGGAGTTTGGAACACAGCCCTCACTGAGGGAGTGGGTGTGGCCATCACTGCTGTGACTGAACAAAGGGCAGGGGAACAGTGGGCCCAGGGCAGGGGCCTCAGAGACCGGCAGGCCCAGTGGGGTGTCACCAGCATTTAGGCCCCGGACAAAGGACGCCTTCTTTTTCTGCACAGCTGCCCAAAATTTCACCTTTCCACTCAGGACGCCCTCTTACTTGAAGTGCATGTGGAACCTGTCCGTGCAGTACACCTCGCTGCCCAGCTAACCATACGTCTGGGCATCGTAGCTTCCTGCCAGGTGACCGAAGTTCGCAGGCAGATGGGTCCCTGGGACACACGTGGAGAGGGTCCTGCCCAGGCCCGTGGCCGTCCACTGCCACTGTCACAGATCGTGGGGCACAAAGCAGCCCTATCTGAGGCCGTGCCTCTAGAGGGAGTATTGGACCAACACTTGTAGAAAACGGGGTCCTCGCGGGCAACTCATTGGAGGGACACTAATAAATCTTTGCGGACTTTCTGATGAAGCTTACGAGTTTTCACACCTAAGCCACTTACAAAGTCAGATGTTTAGCTAAACATGAGCTCATGATCTAAATTTACACAATAATGAAGAAATCAGCTACAGGGGGAGACAATCAGCAAAAACTATCAATACCAGAATTAGATTCCCTAGGCCATCGAACTGACGTTGGAATAATCAGGTGCAAGGCAGAAAATATACATAAAACGGGAACTGAAACAAGGAACAATGATGTTTTCAAAGACTGGTAGGATCTCTAAAACATTTTTAAAGTACATGTCATTGATAAAGCTAAATACTCAGGGGTTGTGTAATACAACACATTCATCATTGAGAAGACTGAAATTATGCTGTTTTGAAAATTATGGCAGGTCAGATTTTCTGCCTAAATATATAAGAAGATTTCTCTAAAAATACACATTATTTCAAAGACTTATTGGCTGTGAAAAAAGTTAAGGGTATTTCAAATGGCTTGTCTGTAAAGAAAGTTGAGATGTAGGGAATCACAGAAAGTCGAGGGGAAAATAGGTCAATATATACTTTGCCATATTGTGAACTAAGCCTTAGGCCAGCAACAATGTAGAGGACCTGACCCTTAGAAACTTCCAAGTAAGCTGAAATCTTGAAAAGTTCAAATCTTTATAAGTAAAAAGGTTTATTAAAATGAATAACCAAGTGTTTTAATTGACATCAGAATATCAAAACAATAAACCTGAGAACACAGAAAAAATATAAATAAAGATATGAGGAGAACTTAATACAATAGAAAACGTATAAAATTCAGGTGATGTAGTAAGTCCAAAGAATATTCTTTGACAAGATTTAAAAGACACACTTTGATTAAGGAAAACCAAAACATAAGTAAAGAATATACAGAAAGAATCAGGACAATGTTATAGCAGAGAATATATGAAATGCCAGTAAATTTGAACATTTGTGTAAAGGGGACCATTTCCTAGCTCCTAAAGTTTACCAAAACTGACACAAGAGGAAATCATTTAAGGTCATCATGTCTTCCCTTGGCATTCTCGGAATGCCCTGGACTCGGAATGCTGCATCTGTAGTCCATGGTAACCTGCGGAGAGGGGGAGGGGTTGAGGGAGGTTGGAACACTGCCCTCACATAGGGAGTGGGTGTGGCCAATACTGCTGTGACTGAACAAACGGCAGGGGAAAAGGGGGCCCAGTGCAGGGCCCTCAGAGCCCGGCAGGCACAGTGGGGTGTCACAGGCATTTAGGCCCAGGACAAAGGGCTCCTTCTTTGCCTGCACAGCGGCCCAAACTTTCATCTTTCCACTCAGGCCGCCCTCTTACTTTAACTGCATGTGGAACCTGTCCGCGCAGTACACCTCGCTGCACAGCTAACCATAGGTCTGGGCATCGTAGTTTCCTGCCAGGTGACCGAAGTTCGCAGGAAGATGGGTCCCTGGGACACACGCGGAGGGGCTCCTGCCCAGGCCAGTGGCCGCCCACTGTCACTGCCACAGATCGTGGGGCACAAAGCAGCCCTCTCTGAGGCCGTGCCTCTAGAGGGAGTATTGGACCAACACTTGTAGAAAACGGGGTCCTCATTTGGAGGGACACAAATAAATCTTTGCGGACTTTCTGATGAAGCTTACGAGTGTTCACACCTAAGCCTCTTACAAAGTCAGACGTTTAGCTAAACATGAGCTCATGATCTAAATTTACACAAAAATGAAGAAATCAGCTACTGGGTGAGCCAATCAGCAAAAACAATCAATACCAGAATTAGATTCCCTAGGCCATCGATCAGACGTTGGAATAATCAGGTGCAAGGCAGAAAATATACATAAAACTGGAACTGAAACAAGGAACAAGGATGTTTTCAAACACTGGTAGCATCTGTAAAACATTTTTAAAGTGCATGTCATTGATAAAGCTAAATACTCAAAGGTTGTGTAATACAACAGATTCATCATTGAGAAGAGTGAAATTATGCTGTTTTGAAAACTATGGCAGGTCCGATTTTCTGCCTAAATATATAAGAAGATTTCTCTAAAAAATACACATTATTTCAAAGGCTTATTAGCTGTGAAATAAGTTAAGGGTATTTCAAATGGCTTGTCTGCAAAGAAAGGTGAGATGTATGAAATCACAGAAAGTCGAGGGGAAAATAGGTCAATATATACTTTGCCATATTGTGAACTTAGCTTTAGGCCAGCCACAATACAGAGGACCTGACCCTTGGAAACTTACAAGTAAGCTGGAATCTTTAAAAGTTCAAATCTTTATAAGTAAAAAGATTTATTAAAATGAATTACCAAGTGTTTTAATTGACATCAGAAGATCAAAACAATAAACCCTGAGAACATAGAAAAAAGATAAATAAAGTTATGAGAAGATCTTAATACCACAGAAAACGTATAAAATTCAGGTGAGGTAGTAAGTCCAAAGAATATTCTTTGACAAGATTTAAAAGACACACTTTGATTAAGGAAAACCAAAACATAAGTAAAGAATATACAGAAAGAATCAGGACAATGTTATAGCAGAGAATATATGAAATGGCAGTAAAATTGAACATTTGTGTAAAGTGAACAATTTCCTAGCTCCTAAAGTTTACCAAAACTGACACAAGAGGAAATCATGTAGGTCATCATGTCTGCCCTTGGCATTCTCGGAATGCCCTGGACTCAGAATGCAGTATCTATAGTCCATGGAAACCTGCGGAGAGGGGGCGGGGCTGAGGGAGTTTGGAACACTGCCCTCACTGAGGGAGTAGGTGTGGCCATCTCTGCTGTGACTGAACAAAGGGCAGGGGAGCAGGGTGCCCAGGGCAGGGCCCTCAGATCCTGGCAGGCCCAGTGGGGTGTCACAAGCATTTAGGCCCAGGCCAAAGTGCGCATTCTTTGTCTGCACAGCTGCCCAAACTCTCACCTTTCCACTCAGGACGCCCTCTTACTTGAAGTGTGTGTGGAACCGGTCCGCGCAGTACACCTCGCTGCAAAGCTATCCATAGGCCTGGGCATCATAGCTTCCTGAGATGTGACCGAAGTTCGCAGGCAGATGGGTCTTGGGACACACGTGGGGTGCCTCCTGCCCAGGCTACAGGCCGCCCAAAGCCACTATCCTAGATCTGGGGCAGCAAAGCAGTCCTGTCTCAGTCCAGCCTCTAGAAGGACTAGTGGACCAACACTTGTAGAGAACGGGGTCCGCGCAGGTAACTCATTGGAGGAACACAAAAAAATCTTTGCGGACTTTCTGCTGCAGCTTACGAGCGTTCACAGCTAAGCCTCTTACAAGGTCAGCTGTTTAGCTAAACATGAGCTCATGATGTAAATTTACACAATAATGAAGAAATCAGCTACAAGGGGAGACAAGCAGCAAAAACAATCAATACCAGAATTAGATTCCCTAGGCCATCCATCAGATGTTGGAATAATGTGGTGCAAGGCAGAAAGTATACACAAAACTGGAACTGAAACAAGGAACACGGTTGTTTTCAAAGACTGGTAGGGTCTCTAAAACATTTTTAAAGTACATGTCATTGATAAAGCTAAATACTAAATGGTTGTGTCATACAACAGATTCATCATTGAGAAGAGTGAAATTATGCTGTTTTGAAAACTATGGCAGGTCAGAATTTCTGCCTAATTATATAAGAAGATTTCTCTAAAAAATACACATTATTTCAAAGACTTATTGGCTGTGAAATAAGTTAAGGGTATTTCAAATGGCTTGTCTGCAAAGAAAGGTGAGATGTAGGGAATCACAGAAAGTCAAGGGGAAAATAGGTCAATATATACATTGCTGTATGGTGAACTAAGCCTTAGGCCAGCGACAATGTAGAGGACCTGACCCTTAGAAACTTACAAGTAAGCTGGAATCTTGAAAAGTTGAAATCATTATAAGTAAAAACATTTATTAAAATGAATAACCAAGTGTTTTAATTGACATCAGATTATCAAAACAATAAATCTGAGAACACAGAAAAAATATAAATAAAGATATCAGGAGAACTTAACACAATAGAAAATGTGTAAAATTCAGGTGATGTAGTAAGTCTAAGAATATTCTTTGACAAGATTTAAAAGACACACTTTGATTAAGGAAAACCAAAACATAAGTAAACAATATACAGAAAGAATCAGGACAATGTTATAGCAGAGAATATATGAAATGCCAATAAATATGAACATTTGTGTAAAGTGTACCATTTCCTAGCTCCTAAAGTTTACCAAAACTGACACAAGAGGAAATCATGTAAGGTCATCATGTCTGCCCTTGGCATTCTCGGAATGCCCTGGACTCAGAATGCAGCATCCTTAGTCCATGGTAACCTGCGGAGAGGGGATGGGTCTGAGGGAGTTTGGAACACTGCCCTCACTGAGGGAGTGTGTGGGGCCACCTCTGCTGTGACTGAACAAATGGCAGGGGAGAAGGGGGCCAACGGCAGGGCCCTCAGAGCCCGGCATGCCCAGTCGTGTGTCACAAGCATTTAGGCCCAGGCCAAAGGGCGCCTTCTTTGTCTGCACAGCTGCCCAATATCTCACCTTTCCACTCAGGCCGCCCTCTTACTTGAAGTGTGTGTGGAACCAGTCCGCGCAGTACACCTCGCTGCAAAGCTAAACATAGGTATGGGCATCGTAGCTTCCTGCCAGGTGACCGAAGGTCGCAGGCAGATGTGTCGTGGGACACACGAGGGGAGCCTCCTGCCCAGGCTACAGGCCGCCCAAAGGCACTATCCCAGATATGGGGCAGCAAATCAGTCCTGTCTGAGTCCCAGCCTCTAGAGGGAGAAGTGGACCAACACTTGTAGAATACGGGGTCCGCGCGGGTAACTCATTGGAGGGACACAAAATAATCTTTGCGGACTTTCTGCTGAAGCTTACGAGCGTTCACACCTAAGCCTCTTACAAGGACAGTTGTTTAGCTAAACATGAGCTCATGATCTAAATTTACACAATAATGAAGAAATCAGCTACAAGGGGAGACAAGCAGCAAAAACAATCAATACCAGAATTAGATTCCCTAGGCCAACCATCAGATGTTGGAATAATCAGGTGCAAGGCAGAAAGTATACACAAAACTGGAACTGAAACAAGGAACAAGGATGTTTTCAAAGACTGGCAGGATCTCTAAAATATTTTTAAAGTACATGTCATTGATAAAGCTAAATACTCAAAGGTTGTGTAATACAACAGATTCATCATTGAGAAGAGTGAAATTATGCTGTTTTGAAAACTTTGGCATGTCAGATTTCTGCCTAAATATATAAGAAGATTTCTCTAAAAAATACACATTATTTCAAAGACATATTGGCTGTTAAACAAGTTAAGAGTATTTCAAATGGCTTGTCTGCAAAGAAAGGTGAGATGTAGGAAATCACAGAAAATCGAGGAGAAAATAGGTCAATATATACTTTGCTATATTGTGAACTAAGCCTTAGGCCAGCCACAATGTAGAGGACCTGACCCTTAGAAACTTACAAGTAAGCTGGAATCTTTAAAAGTTCAAATCTTTATAAGTAAAAAGATTTATTAAAATGAATAACCAAGTGTTTTAATTGACATCAGAAGATCAAAACAATAAACCCTGAGAACATAGATAAAAGATAAATAAAGATATGAGCAGAACTTAATACCACAGAAAACATATAAAATTCAGGTGAGGTAGTAAGTCCAAAGAATATTCTTTGACAAGATTTAAAAGACACACTTTGATTAAGGAAAACCAAAACATAAGTAAACAATATACAGAAAGAATCAGGCAATGTTATAGCAGAGAATATATGAAATGCCAGTAAATTTGAACATTTCTGTAAAGTGGACCATTTCCTAGCTCCTAAAGTTTACCAAAATTGACACAAGATGAAATCATTTAAGGTCATCATGTATGCCCTTGGCATTCTCGGAATGCCCTGGCCTCAGAATGCAGCATCTGTAGTCCATGGTAAACTGTGGAGAGGGGGCGGGGCTGAGGGAGGTGGGAACACTGCCCTCACTGAGGGAGTAGGTGTGGCCATCACTGCTGTGACTTAACAAAGGGCAGGGGAGAAGGGGTCCAACTGCAGGGCCCTCAGAGCCCGGTAGGCCCAGTCGTGTGTCACAAGCATTTAGGCCCAGGCCAAAGTGTGCCTTCTTTGTCTGCACAGCTGCCCAAACGCTCACCTTTCCACTCAGGCCGCCCTCTTACTTGAAGTGTGTGTGGAACCGATCCGCAAGTACACCTCGCTGCAAAGCTAACCATACGTCTGGGCATCATAGCTTCCTGCCAGGTGACCGAAGTTCGCAGGCAGATAGGTTGTGGGACACAGGCGGGGAGCCTCCTGCCCAGGCCACAGGCCGCCCAAAGCCACTACACCAGATCGGGGGAAGCAAAGCAGTCCTGTCTGAGTCCCAGCCTCTAGAGGGAGTAGTGGACCAACACTTGTAGAAAACGGGGTCCGCGCGGGTATCTCATTGGAGGGACACAAAAAAATCTTTGTGGACTTTCTGCTGAAGCTTACGAGCGTTCACACCTAAGCCTCTTACAAACTCAGCTGTTTAGCTAAACATGAGCTCATGATCTAAATTTACACAATAATGAAGAAATCAGCTACAGGTGGAGACAAGCAGCAAAAACAATCCATAACAGAATTAGATTCCCTAGGCCATCCATCAGATGTTGGAATAATCAGGTGCAAGGCAGAAAGTATACACAAAACTGGAATTGAAACAAGGAACAAGGATGTTTTCAAAGACTGGTAGGATCTCTAAAACATTTTTAAGGTACATGTCATTGATAAAGCTAAATACTCAAAGGATGTGTCATACAACAGATTCATCATTGAGAAGAGTGAAATTATGCTGTTTTGAAAACTATGGCAGGTCAGATTTTCTGCCTAAATATATAAGAAGATTTCTCTGAAAACTACACATTATTTCAAAGACTTATTGGCTGTGAAATAAGTTAAGGTTATTTCAAATGGCTTGTCTGCATAGAAAGGTGAGATGTAGGAAATCACAGAAAGTCGAGGGGAAAATAGGTCAATATATACGTTGCTATATTGTGAACTAAGCCTTTGGCCAGCCACAATGTAGAGGACCTGACCCTTAGAAACTTACAAGTAAGCTGGAATCTTTAAAAATTCAAATCTGTATAAGTAAAAAGATTTATTAAAATGAATAACCAAGTGTTTTAATTGACATCAGAAGATCAAAACAATAAACCCTGAGAACATAGAAAAAAGATAAATAAAGATATGAGCAGAACTTAATACAATAGAAAACGTATAAAATTCAGGTGATGTAGTAAGTCCAAAGAATATTCTTTGACAAGATTAAAAGACAATCTTTGATTAAGGAAAACCAAAACATAAGTGAAGAATATACAGAAAGAATCAGGACAATGTTATAGCAGAGAATATATGAAATGCCAGTAAATTTGAACATTTGTGTAAAGGGGACCAGTTCCTAGCTCCTAAAGTTAACCAAAACTGACACAAGAGGAAATCATTTAAGGTCATCATGTCTGCCCATGGCATTCTCGGAATGCCCTGGACTCAGAATGCAGCATCTGTAGTCCATGGTAACCTGCGGAGAGGGGGCGGGGCTGAGGGAGCTTGGAACACTGCCCTCACAGAGCGAGTGGGTGTGGCCATCTCTGCTGTGAATGAACAAAGGGCAGGGGAGCAGGGGGCCAAAGGCAGGGCCCTCAGAGCCCGGCAGGCCCAGTGGGGTTTCACAAGCATTTAGGCCCAGGACAAAGGGCGCCTTCTTTGTCTGCACAGCTGCCCAAACTCTCACCTTTCCACTCAGGCCGCCCTCTTACTTGAAGTGTGTGTGGAACCTGTCCGCGCAGTACACCTCGCTGCACAGCTAACCATAGGTCTGGGCATCGTAGCTTCCTGCCAGGTGACCGAAGTTCGCAGGCAGATGGGTCCCTGGGACACACGCAGAGAGACTCCTGCCCGGGCCACAGGCCGCCCACTGACACTGCCACAGACCGTGGGGCACAAAGCAGCCCTGTCTGCGGCCGTGCCTCTAGAGGGAGTAGTGGACCAACACTTGTAGGAAACGGGGTCCTCGCGGGCAACTCATTGCAGGGACACAAATAAATCTTTGTGGACTTTCTGATGAAACATACGAGTGTTCACACCTAAGCCTCTTACAAAGTCAGATGATTAGCTAAACATGAGCTCATGATCTAAATTTACACAATAATGAAGAAATCAGCTACAGGGGGAGACATTCAGCAAAAACAATCAATACCAGAATTAGATTCCCTAGGCCATCGATCAGACGTTCGAATAATCAGGTGCAAGGCAGAAAATATACATAAAACTGGAACTGAAGCAAGGAACAAGGATGTTTTCAAAGACTGCTAGGATCTCTAAAATATTTTTAAAGTGCATGTCATTGATAAAGCTAAATACTCAAAGGTTGTGTAATACAACAGATTCATCATTGAGAAGAGTGAAATTATGCTGTTTTGAAAACTATGGCAGGTCAGATTTTCTGCCTAAATATATAAGAAGATTTCTCTGAAAACTACACATTATTTCAAAGACTTATTGGCTGTGAAATAAGTTAAGGTTATTTCAAATGGCTTGTCTGCATAGACAGGTGAGATGTAGGAAGTCACAGAAAGTCGAGGGGAAAATAGGTCAATATATACTTTGCTATATTGTGAACTAAGCCTTTGGCCAGCCACAATGTAGAGGACCTGACCCTTAGAAACTTACAAGTAAGCTGGAATCTTTAAAAATTCAAATCTGTATAAGTAAAAAGATTTATTAAAATGAATAACCAAGTGTTTTAATTGACATCAGAAGATCAAAACAATAAACCCTGGGAACATAGAAAAAAGATAAATAAAGATATGAGCAGAACTTAATACAATAGAAAACGTATAAAATTCAGGTGATGTAGTAAGTCCAAAGAATATTCTTTGGCAAGATTAAAAGACAATCTTTGATTAAGGAAAACCAAAACATAAGTAAAGAAGATACAGAAAGAATCAGGACAATGTTATAGCAGAGAATATATGAAATGCCAGTAAATTTGAACATTTGTGTAAAGGGGACCAGTTCCTAGCTCCTAAAGTTTACCAAAACTGACACAAGAGGAAATCATTTAAGGTCATCATGTCTGCCCTTGGCATTCTCGGAATGCCCTGGACTCAGAATGCAGCATCTGTAGTCCATGGTAACCTGCGGAGAGGGGGCGGGGCTGAGGGAGCTTGGAATACTACCCTCACAGAGGGAGTGGGTGTGGCCATCTCTGCTGTGACTGAACAAAGGGCAGGGGAGCAAGGGGCCAAAGGCAGGGCCCTCAGAGCCCGGCAGGCCCAGTGGGGTTTCACAAGCATTTAGGCCCAGGACAAAGGGCGCCTTCTTTGTCTGCACAGCTGCCCAAACTCTCACCTTTCCACTCAGGCCGCCCTCTTACTTGAAGTGTGTGTGGAACCTATCCGCGCAGTACACCTCGCTGCACAGCTAACCATAGGTCTGGGCATCGTAGCTTCCTGCCAGGTGACCGAAGTTCGCAGGCAGATGGGTCCCTGGGACACAGGCAGAGAGGCTCCTACACGGGCCACAGGCCGCCCACTGCCACTGCCCCAGATCGTGGGCCGCAAAGCAGCTCTGTCTGAAGCCGTGCCTCTAGAGGGAGTAGTGGACCAACCCTTGTATTAAACGGGGTCCTCGTGGGCAAATCATTGGTGGAACACAAATAAATCTTTGCGGACTTTCTGATGAAGCTTACGAGTGTTCACACCTAAGCCTATTACAAACTCAGATGTTTAGCTAAACATGAGCTCATGATCTAAATTTACACAATAATGAAGAAATCAACTACAGGGGGAGACAATTAGCAAAAACAATCAATACAAGAATTAGATTCCCTAGGCCATCGATCAGACGTTGGAATAATCAGGTGCAAGGCAGAAAATATACATAAAACTGGCACTGAAACAAGGAACAAGGATGTTTTCAAAGACTGGTAGGATCTCCAAAACATTTTTAAAGTACATGTCATTGATAAAGCTAAAACTCAAAGGTTGTGTAATACAACAGATTCATCATTGAGAAGAGTGAAATTATGCTGTTTTGAAAACTATGGCAGGTCTGATTTTCTGCCTAAATATATAAGAAGATTTCTCTGAAAACTACACATTATTTCAAAGAATTATTGGCTGTGAAATAAGTTAAGGTTATTTCAAATGGCTTGTCTGCAAAGAAAGGTGAGATGTAGGAAATCACAGAAAGTCGAGGGGAAAATAGGTCAATATATACTTTGCTATATTGTGAACTAAGCTTTTGGCCAGCCAAAATGTAGAGGACCTGACACTTAGAAACTTACAAGTAAGCTGGAATCTTTAAAAATTCAAATCTGTATAAGTAAAAAGATTTATTAAAATGAATAACCAAGTGTTTTAATTGACATCAGAAGATCAAAACAATAAACCCTGAGAACATAGAAAAAAGATAAATAAAGATATGAGCAGAACATATTACCACAGAAAACGTATAAAATTCAGTTGAGGTAGTAAGTCCAAAGAATATTCTTTGACAAGATTTAAAAGACACACTTTGATTAAGGAAAACCAAAACATAAGTAAAGAATATACAGAAAGAATCAGGACAATGTTATAGCAGAGTATATATGAAATGCCATTAAATTTGAACATTTGTGTAAAGTGTACCATTTCCTGGCTCCTAAAGTTTTCCAAAATTGACACAAGAGGAAATCATTTAAGGTCATCATGTCTGCCCTTGGCATTCTCGGAATGCCCTGGCCTCAGAATGCAGCATCTATAGTCCATGGCAACCTGCGGAGAGGGGGCGGGGCTGAGGGAGGTTGGAACACTGCCTTCACTGAGGGAGTGGTTGGGGCCATCTCTGCTGTGACTGAACAAAGGGCAGGGGAGAAGTGGGCCAACGGCAGGGCCCTCAGAGCCCGGCAGGCCCAGTCGTGTGTCACAAGCATTTAGGCCCAGGCCAAAGTGCGCCTTCTTTGTCTGCACAGCTGCCCACACTCTCACCTTTCCACTCAGGCCGCCCTCTTACTTGAAGTGTGTGTGGAACCGGTCCGTGCAGTACACCTCGATGCAAAGCTAACCATAAGTCTGTGCATCATAGCTTCCTGCCAGGTGACCGAAGTTCGCAGGCAGATGGGTCGTGGGACACACGTGGGGAGCCTCCTGCCCAGGCCACAGGCCGCCCAAAGCCACTATTCCAGATCGGGGGCAGCAAAGCAGTCCTGTCTGAGTCCCAGCCTCTAGAAGGAGTAGTGGACCAACACTTGAAGAAAACGGGGTCCGCGCGGGCAACTCATTGGAGGGACACAAAAAAATCATTGCGGACTTTCTGCTGAAGCTTACGAGCGTTCACACCGAAGCCTCTTACAAGGTCAGCTGTTTAGCTAAACATGAGCTCATGATCTAAATTTACACAATAATGAAGAAATCAGCTACAAGGGGAGACAAGCAGCAAAAACAATCAATACCAGAATTAGATTCCCTAGGCCATCCATCAGATGTTGGAATAATCAGGTGCAAGGCAGAAAGTATACACAAAACTGGAACTGAAACAAGGAACAAGGATGTTTTCAAAGACTGGTAGGATCTCTAAAACATTTTTAAAGTACATGTCATTGATAAAGCTAAATACTCAATAGTTGTGTAACACAACAGATTCATCATTGAGAAGAGTGAAATTATGCTGTTTTGAAAACTATGGCAGGTCAGATTTTCTGCCTAATTATATAAGAAGATTTCTCTAAAAAATACACCTTATTTCAAAGACTTATAGGCTGTGAAATAAGTTAAGGGTATTTCAAATGGCTTGTCTGCAAAGAAAGGTGAGATGTAGGGAATCACAGAAAGTCGAGGGGAAAATAGGTCAATATATACACTGCTATAAGGTGAACTAAGACTTAGGCCAGCCACAATGTACAGGACCGGACCCTTAGAAACTTACAAGTAAGCTGGAATCTTGTAAAGTTCAAATCTTTATAAGTAAAAAGATTTATTAAAATGAATAACCAAGTGTTTTAATTGACATCAGAATATCAAAACAATAAACCTGAGAACATTGAAAAAATATAAATAAAGATATGAGCAGAACTTAATACAGTAGAAAACGTATTAAATTCAGGTGGTGTAGTAAGTGCAAAGAATATTCTTTGACAAGATTAAAAGACAAACATTGATTAAGGAAAACCAAAACATAAGTAAAGAATATACAGAAAGAATCAGGAGAATGTTATAGCAGAGAATATATGAAATGCCAATAAATTTGAACATTTGTGTAAACTGGACCAGTTCCTAGCTCCTAAAGTTTACCAAAACTGACACAAGAGGAAATCATTTAAGGTCATCATGTCTGCCCTTGGCATTCTCGGAATGCCCTGGACTCAGAATGCAGCATCGGTAGTCCATGGTAACCTGCGGGCAGGGGGCAGGGCTGAGGGAGGTTGGAACCGTGCCCTCTCAGAGCGAGTGGGTGTGGCCATCTCTGCTGTGACTGAACAAAGGGCAGGGGAGCAGGGGGACCAGGGCAGGGCCCTCAGAGCCCGGCAGGCCCAGAGGGGTTTCACAAGCCTTTAGGCCCAGGACAAAGGGCGCCTTCTTTGTCTGCACAGCTGCCCAAACTCTCACCTTTCCACTCAGGCCGCCCTCTTACTTGAAGTGTGTGTGGAACCTATCCGCGCAGTACACCTCGCTGCACAGCTAACCATAGGTCTGGGCATCGTAGCTTCCTGCCAGGTGACCGAAGTTCGCAGGCAGATGGGTCCCTGGGACACAGGCAGAGAGGCTCCTACACGGGCCACAGGCCACCCACTGCCACTGCCCCAGATCGTAGGCCGCAAAGCAGCTCTGTCTGAAGCCGTGCCGCTAGAGGGAGTAGTGGACCAACACTTGTAGAAAACGGGGTCCTCGTGGGCAAATCATTGGAGGGACACAAATAAATCTTTGCGGACTTTCTGATGAAGCTTACGAGTGATCACACCTAAGCCTCTTACAAAGTCAGATGTTTAGCTAACATGAGCTCATGATCTAAATTTACACAATACTGAAGAAATCAGCTACAGGGGGAGACATGCAGCAAAATCAATCAATACCAGAATTAGATTCCCCAGGCCAACCATCAGATGTTGGAATATTCAGGTGCAAGGCAGAAAGTATACACAAAACTGGAACTGAAACAAGGAACAAGGATGTTTTCAAAGACTGGTAGGATGTCTAAAAAATTTTTAAAGTACATGTCATTGATAAAGCTAAATACTCAAAGGTTGTGTGATACAACAGATTCATCATTGAAAAGAGTGAAATTATGCTGCTTTTGAAAACTATGGGAGGTCAGATTTTCTGCCTAAATATATAAGAAGATTTCTCTGAAAACTACACATTATTTCAAAGACTTATTGGCTGTGAAATAAGTTAAGGTTATTTCAAATGGCTTGTCTGCAAAGAAAGGTGAGATGTAGGAAATCACAGAAAGTCGAGGGGAAAATAGGTCAATATATACTTTGCTATATTGTGAACTAAGCCTTTCGCCAGCCACAATGTAGAGGACCTGACCCTTAGAAACTTACAAGTAACCTGGAATCTTTAAAATTCAAATCTGTATAAGTAAAAAGATTTATTAAAATGAATAACCAAGTGTTTTAATTGACATCAGAATATCAAAACAATAAACCCTGAGAACATAGATAAAAGATAAATAAAGTTATGAGCAGAACTTAATACCACAGAAAACGTATAAAATTCAGTTGAGGTAGTAAGTCCAATGAATATTCTTTGACAAGATTTAAAAGACACACTTTGATTAAGGAAAACCAAAACATAAGTAAAGAATATACAGAAAGAATCAGGACAATGTTATAGCAGAGAATATGAAATGCCAGTAAATTTGAATATTTCTGTAAAGTGGACCATTTCCTAGCTCCTAAAGTTTACCAAAACTGACACAAGAGGAAATCATTTAAGGTCATCATGTCTGCCCTTGGCATTCTCGGAACGCCCTGGCCTAAGAATGCAGCATCTGTAGTCCATGGCAACCTGCGGAGAGGGGGCGGGGCTGAGGGAGGTTGGAACACTGCCTTCACTGAGGGAGTGGGTGGGGCCATCTCTGCTGTGACTGAACAAAGGGCAGGTGAGATGTGGGCCAACGGCAGGGCCCTCAGAGCCCGGCAGGCCCAGTCGTGTGTCACAAGCATTTAGGCCCAGGCCAAAGTGCGCCTTCTTTGTCTGCACAGCTGCCCACACTCTCACCTTTCCACTCAGGCCGCCCTCTTACTTTAAGTGTGTGTGGAACCGGTCCGCGCAGTACACCTCGATGCAAAGCTAACCATAGGTCTGTGCATCATAGCTTCCTGCCAGGTGACCGAAGTTCGCAGGCAGATGGGTCGTGGGACACACGTGTGGAGCCTCCTGCCCAGGCCACAGGCCGCCCAAAGCCACTATTCCAGATCGGGGGCAGCAAAGCAGTCCTGTCTGAGTCCCAGCCTCTAGAAGGAGTAGTGGACCAACACTTGAAGAAAACGGGGTCCGCGCGGGCAACTCATTGGAGGGACACAAAAAAATCATTGCGGACTTTCTGCTGAAGCTTACGAGCGTTCACACCGAAGCCTCTTACAAGGTCAGCTGTTTAGCTAAACATGAGCTCATGATCTAAATTTACACAATAATGAAGAAATCAGCTACAAGGGGAGACAAGCAGCAAAAACAATCAATACCAGAATTAGATTCCCTAGGCCAACCATCAGATGTTGGAATAATCAGGTGCAAGGCAGAAAGTATACACAAAACTGGAACTGAAACAAGGAACAAGGATGTTTTCAAAGACTGGCAGGATCTCTAAAATATTTTTAAAGTACATGTCATTGATAAAGCTAAATACTCAAAGGTTGTGTAATACAACAGATTCATCATTGAGAAGAGTGAAATTATGCTGTTTTGAAAACTTTGGCATGTCAGATTTCTGCCTAAATATATAAGAAGATTTCTCTAAAAAATACACATTATTTCAAAGACATATTGGCTGTTAAACAAGTTAAGAGTATTTCAAATGGCTTGTCTGCAAAGAAAGGTGAGATGTAGGAAATCACAGAAAATCGAGGAGAAAATAGGTCAATATATACTTTGCTATATTGTGAACTAAGCCTTAGGCCAGCCACAATGTAGAGGACCTGACCCTTAGAAACTTACAAGTAAGCTGGAATCTTTAAAAGTTCAAATCTTTATAAGTAAAAAGATTTATTAAAATGAATAACCAAGTGTTTTAATTGACATCAGAAGATCAAAACAATAAACCCTGAGAACATAGATAAAAGATAAATAAAGATATGAGCAGAACTTAATACCACAGAAAACATATAAAATTCAGGTGAGGTAGTAAGTCCAAAGAATATTCTTTGACAAGATTTAAAAGACACACTTTGATTAAGGAAAACCAAAACATAAGTAAACAATATACAGAAAGAATCAGGCAATGTTATAGCAGAGAATATATGAAATGCCAGTAAATTTGAACATTTCTGTAAAGTGGACCATTTCCTAGCTCCTAAAGTTTACCAAAATTGACACAAGATGAAATCATTTAAGGTCATCATGTATGCCCTTGGCATTCTCGGAATGCCCTGGCCTCAGAATGCAGCATCTGTAGTCCATGGTAAACTGTGGAGAGGGGGCGGGGCTGAGGGAGGTGGGAACACTGCCCTCACTGAGGGAGTAGGTGTGGCCATCACTGCTGTGACTTAACAAAGGGCAGGGGAGAAGGGGTCCAACTGCAGGGCCCTCAGAGCCCGGTAGGCCCAGTCGTGTGTCACAAGCATTTAGGCCCAGGCCAAAGTGTGCCTTCTTTGTCTGCACAGCTGCCCAAACGCTCACCTTTCCACTCAGGCCGCCCTCTTACTTGAAGTGTGTGTGGAACCGATCCGCAAGTACACCTCGCTGCAAAGCTAACCATACGTCTGGGCATCATAGCTTCCTGCCAGGTGACCGAAGTTCGCAGGCAGATAGGTTGTGGGACACAGGCGGGGAGCCTCCTGCCCAGGCCACAGGCCGCCCAAAGCCACTACACCAGATCGGGGGAAGCAAAGCAGTCCTGTCTGAGTCCCAGCCTCTAGAGGGAGTAGTGGACCAACACTTGTAGAAAACGGGGTCCGCGCGGGTATCTCATTGGAGGGACACAAAAAAATCTTTGTGGACTTTCTGCTGAAGCTTACGAGCGTTCACACCTAAGCCTCTTACAAACTCAGCTGTTTAGCTAAACATGAGCTCATGATCTAAATTTACACAATAATGAAGAAATCAGCTACAGGGGGAGACAAGCAGCAAAAACAATCCATAACAGAATTAGATTCCCTAGGCCATCCATCAGATGTTGGAATAATCAGGTGCAAGGCAGAAAGTATACACAAAACTGGAATTGAAACAAGGAACAAGGATGTTTTCAAAGACTGGTAGGATCTCTAAAACATTTTTAAGGTACATGTCATTGATAAAGCTAAATACTCAAAGGATGTGTCATACAACAGATTCATCATTGAGAAGAGTGAAATTATGCTGTTTTGAAAACTATGGCAGGTCAGATTTTCTGCCTAAATATATAAGAAGATTTCTCTGAAAACTACACATTATTTCAAAGACTTATTGGCTGTGAAATAAGTTAAGGTTATTTCAAATGGCTTGTCTGCATAGAAAGGTGAGATGTAGGAAATCACAGAAAGTCGAGGGGAAAATAGGTCAATATATACGTTGCTATATTGTGAACTAAGCCTTTGGCCAGCCACAATGTAGAGGACCTGACCCTTAGAAACTTACAAGTAAGCTGGAATCTTTAAAAATTCAAATCTGTATAAGTAAAAAGATTTATTAAAATGAATAACCAAGTGTTTTAATTGACATCAGAAGATCAAAACAATAAACCCTGAGAACATAGAAAAAAGATAAATAAAGATATGAGCAGAACTTAATACAATAGAAAACGTATAAAATTCAGGTGATGTAGTAAGTCCAAAGAATATTCTTTGACAAGATTAAAAGACAATCTTTGATTAAGGAAAACCAAAACATAAGTGAAGAATATACAGAAAGAATCAGGACAATGTTATAGCAGAGAATATATGAAATGCCAGTAAATTTGAACATTTGTGTAAAGGGGACCAGTTCCTAGCTCCTAAAGTTAACCAAAACTGACACAAGAGGAAATCATTTAAGGTCATCATGTCTGCCCATGGCATTCTCGGAATGCCCTGGACTCAGAATGCAGCATCTGTAGTCCATGGTAACCTGCGGAGAGGGGGCGGGGCTGAGGGAGCTTGGAACACTGCCCTCACAGAGCGAGTGGGTGTGGCCATCTCTGCTGTGAATGAACAAAGGGCAGGGGAGCAGGGGGCCAAAGGCAGGGCCCTCAGAGCCCGGCAGGCCCAGTGGGGTTTCACAAGCATTTAGGCCCAGGACAAAGGGCGCCTTCTTTGTCTGCACAGCTGCCCAAACTCTCACCTTTCCACTCAGGCCGCCCTCTTACTTGAAGTGTGTGTGGAACCTGTCCGCGCAGTACACCTCGCTGCACAGCTAACCATAGGTCTGGGCATCGTAGCTTCCTGCCAGGTGACCGAAGTTCGCAGGCAGATGGGTCCCTGGGACACACGCAGAGAGACTCCTGCCCGGGCCACAGGCCGCCCACTGACACTGCCACAGATCGTGGGGCACAAAGCAGCCCTGTCTGCGGCCGTGCCTCTAGAGGGAGTAGTGGACCAACACTTGTAGGAAACGGGGTCCTCGCGGGCAACTCATTGCAGGGACACAAATAAATCTTTGTGGACTTTCTGATGAAACATACGAGTGTTCACACCTAAGCCTCTTACAAAGTCAGATGATTAGCTAAACATGAGCTCATGATCTAAATTTACACAATAATGAAGAAATCAGCTACAGGGGGAGACATTCAGCAAAAACAATCAATACCAGAATTAGATTCCCTAGGCCATCGATCAGACGTTCGAATAATCAGGTGCAAGGCAGAAAATATACATAAAACTGGAACTGAAGCAAGGAACAAGGATGTTTTCAAAGACTGCTAGGATCTCTAAAATATTTTTAAAGTGCATGTCATTGATAAAGCTAAATACTCAAAGGTTGTGTAATACAACAGATTCATCATTGAGAAGAGTGAAATTATGCTGTTTTGAAAACTATGGCAGGTCAGATTTTCTGCCTAAATATATAAGAAGATTTCTCTGAAAACTACACATTATTTCAAAGACTTATTGGCTGTGAAATAAGTTAAGGTTATTTCAAATGGCTTGTCTGCATAGACAGGTGAGATGTAGGAAGTCACAGAAAGTCGAGGGGAAAATAGGTCAATATATACTTTGCTATATTGTGAACTAAGCCTTTGGCCAGCCACAATGTAGAGGACCTGACCCTTAGAAACTTACAAGTAAGCTGGAATCTTTAAAAATTCAAATCTGTATAAGTAAAAAGATTTATTAAAATGAATAACCAAGTGTTTTAATTGACATCAGAAGATCAAAACAATAAACCCTGGGAACATAGAAAAAAGATAAATAAAGATATGAGCAGAACTTAATACAATAGAAAACGTATAAAATTCAGGTGATGTAGTAAGTCCAAAGAATATTCTTTGGCAAGATTAAAAGACAATCTTTGATTAAGGAAAACCAAAACATAAGTAAAGAAGATACAGAAAGAATCAGGACAATGTTATAGCAGAGAATATATGAAATGCCAGTAAATTTGAACATTTGTGTAAAGGGGACCAGTTCCTAGCTCCTAAAGTTTACCAAAACTGACACAAGAGGAAATCATTTAAGGTCATCATGTCTGCCCTTGGCATTCTCGGAATGCCCTGGACTCAGAATGCAGCATCTGTAGTCCATGGTAACCTGCGGAGAGGGGGCGGGGCTGAGGGAGCTTGGAACACTACCCTCACAGAGGGAGTGGGTGTGGCCATCTCTGCTGTGACTGAACAAAGGGCAGGGGAGCAAGGGGCCAAAGGCAGGGCCCTCAGAGCCCGGCAGGCCCAGTGGGGTTTCACAAGCATTTAGGCCCAGGACAAAGGGTGCCTTCTTTGTCTGCACAGCTGCCCAAACTCTCACCTTTCCACTCAGGCCGCCCTCTTACTTGAAGTGTGTGTGGAACCTATCCGCGCAGTACACCTCGCTGCACAGCTAACCATAGGTCTGGGCATCGTAGCTTCCTGCCAGGTGACCGAAGTTCGCAGGCAGATGGGTCCCTGGGACACAGGCAGAGAGGCTCCTACACGGGCCACAGGCCGCCCACTGCCACTGCCCCAGATCGTGGGCCGCAAAGCAGCTCTGTCTGAAGCCGTGCCTCTAGAGGGAGTAGTGGACCAACCCTTGTATTAAACGGGGTCCTCGTGGGCAAATCATTGGTGGAACACAAATAAATCTTTGCGGACTTTCTGATGAAGCTTACGAGTGTTCACACCTAAGCCTATTACAAACTCAGATGTTTAGCTAAACATGAGCTCATGATCTAAATTTACACAATAATGAAGAAATCAACTACAGGGGGAGACAATTAGCAAAAACAATCAATACAAGAATTAGATTCCCTAGGCCATCGATCAGACGTTGGAATAATCAGGTGCAAGGCAGAAAATATACATAAAACTGGCACTGAAACAAGGAACAAGGATGTTTTCAAAGACTGGTAGGATCTCCAAAACATTTTTAAAGTACATGTCATTGATAAAGCTAAAACTCAAAGGTTGTGTAATACAACAGATTCATCATTGAGAAGAGTGAAATTATGCTGTTTTGAAAACTATGGCAGGTCTGATTTTCTGCCTAAATATATAAGAAGATTTCTCTGAAAACTACACATTATTTCAAAGAATTATTGGCTGTGAAATAAGTTAAGGTTATTTCAAATGGCTTGTCTGCAAAGAAAGGTGAGATGTAGGAAATCACAGAAAGTCGAGGGGAAAATAGGTCAATATATACTTTGCTATATTGTGAACTAAGCTTTTGGCCAGCCAAAATGTAGAGGACCTGACACTTAGAAACTTACAAGTAAGCTGGAATCTTTAAAAATTCAAATCTGTATAAGTAAAAAGATTTATTAAAATGAATAACCAAGTGTTTTAATTGACATCAGAAGATCAAAACAATAAACCCTGAGAACATAGAAAAAAGATAAATAAAGATATGAGCAGAACATATTACCACAGAAAACGTATAAAATTCAGTTGAGGTAGTAAGTCCAAAGAATATTCTTTGACAAGATTTAAAAGACACACTTTGATTAAGGAAAACCAAAACATAAGTAAAGAATATACAGAAAGAATCAGGACAATGTTATAGCAGAGTATATATGAAATGCCATTAAATTTGAACATTTGTGTAAAGTGGACCATTTCCTGGCTCCTAAAGTTTACCAAAATTGACACAAGAGGAAATCATTTAAGGTCATCATGTCTGCCCTTGGCATTCTCGGAATGCCCTGGCCTCAGAATGCAGCATCTATAGTCCATGGCAACCTGCGGAGAGGGGGCGGGGCTGAGGGAGGTTGGAACACTGCCTTCACTGAGGGAGTGGTTGGGGCCATCTCTGCTGTGACTGAACAAAGGGCAGGGGAGAAGTGGGCCAACGGCAGGGCCCTCAGAGCCCGGCAGGCCCAGTCGTGTGTCACAAGCATTTAGGCCCAGGCCAAAGTGCGCCTTCTTTGTCTGCACAGCTGCCCACACTCTCACCTTTCCACTCAGGCCGCCCTCTTACTTGAAGTGTGTGTGGAACCGGTCCGTGCAGTACACCTCGATGCAAAGCTAACCATAAGTCTGTGCATCATAGCTTCCTGCCAGGTGACCGAAGTTCGCAGGCAGATGGGTCGTGGGACACACGTGGGGAGCCTCCTGCCCAGGCCACAGGCCGCCCAAAGCCACTATTCCAGATCGGGGGCAGCAAAGCAGTCCTGTCTGAGTCCCAGCCTCTAGAAGGAGTAGTGGACCAACACTTGAAGAAAACGGGGTCCGCGCGGGCAACTCATTGGAGGGACACAAAAAAATCATTGCGGACTTTCTGCTGAAGCTTACGAGCGTTCACACCGAAGCCTCTTACAAGGTCAGCTGTTTAGCTAAACATGAGCTCATGATCTAAATTTACACAATAATGAAGAAATCAGCTACAAGGGGAGACAAGCAGCAAAAACAATCAATACCAGAATTAGATTCCCTAGGCCATCCATCAGATGTTGGAATAATCAGGTGCAAGGCAGAAAGTATACACAAAACTGGAACTGAAACAAGGAACAAGGATGTTTTCAAAGACTGGTAGGATCTCTAAAACATTTTTAAAGTACATGTCATTGATAAAGCTAAATACTCAATAGTTGTGTAACACAACAGATTCATCATTGAGAAGAGTGAAATTATGCTGTTTTGAAAACTATGGCAGGTCAGATTTTCTGCCTAATTATATAAGAAGATTTCTCTAAAAAATACACCTTATTTCAAAGACTTATAGGCTGTGAAATAAGTTAAGGGTATTTCAAATGGCTTGTCTGCAAAGAAAGGTGAGATGTAGGGAATCACAGAAAGTCGAGGGGAAAATAGGTCAATATATACACTGCTATAAGGTGAACTAAGACTTAGGCCAGCCACAATGTACAGGACCGGACCCTTAGAAACTTACAAGTAAGCTGGAATCTTGTAAAGTTCAAATCTTTATAAGTAAAAAGATTTATTAAAATGAATAACCAAGTGTTTTAATTGACATCAGAATATCAAAACAATAAACCTGAGAACATTGAAAAAATATAAATAAAGATATGAGCAGAACTTAATACAGTAGAAAACGTATTAAATTCAGGTGGTGTAGTAAGTGCAAAGAATATTCTTTGACAAGATTAAAAGACAAACATTGATTAAGGAAAACCAAAACATAAGTAAAGAATATACAGAAAGAATCAGGAGAATGTTATAGCAGAGAATATATGAAATGCCAATAAATTTGAACATTTGTGTAAACTGGACCAGTTCCTAGCTCCTAAAGTTTACCAAAACTGACACAAGAGGAAATCATTTAAGGTCATCATGTCTGCCCTTGGCATTCTCGGAATGCCCTGGACTCAGAATGCAGCATCGGTAGTCCATGGTAACCTGCGGGCAGGGGGCAGGGCTGAGGGAGGTTGGAACCGTGCCCTCTCAGAGCGAGTGGGTGTGGCCATCTCTGCTGTGACTGAACAAAGGGCAGGGGAGCAGGGGGACCAGGGCAGGGCCCTCAGAGCCCGGCAGGCCCAGAGGGGTTTCACAAGCCTTTAGGCCCAGGACAAAGGGCGCCTTCTTTGTCTGCACAGCTGCCCAAACTCTCACCTTTCCACTCAGGCCGCCCTCTTACTTGAAGTGTGTGTGGAACCTATCCGCGCAGTACACCTCGCTGCACAGCTAACCATAGGTCTGGGCATCGTAGCTTCCTGCCAGGTGACCGAAGTTCGCAGGCAGATGGGTCCCTGGGACACAGGCAGAGAGGCTCCTACACGGGCCACAGGCCACCCACTGCCACTGCCCCAGATCGTAGGCCGCAAAGCAGCTCTGTCTGAAGCCGTGCCGCTAGAGGGAGTAGTGGACCAACACTTGTAGAAAACGGGGTCCTCGTGGGCAAATCATTGGAGGGACACAAATAAATCTTTGCGGACTTTCTGATGAAGCTTACGAGTGATCACACCTAAGCCTCTTACAAAGTCAGATGTTTAGCTAACATGAGCTCATGATCTAAATTTACACAATACTGAAGAAATCAGCTACAGGGGGAGACATGCAGCAAAATCAATCAATACCAGAATTAGATTCCCCAGGCCAACCATCAGATGTTGGAATATTCAGGTGCAAGGCAGAAAGTATACACAAAACTGGAACTGAAACAAGGAACAAGGATGTTTTCAAAGACTGGTAGGATGTCTAAAAAATTTTTAAAGTACATGTCATTGATAAAGCTAAATACTCAAAGGTTGTGTGATACAACAGATTCATCATTGAAAAGAGTGAAATTATGCTGCTTTTGAAAACTATGGGAGGTCAGATTTTCTGCCTAAATATATAAGAAGATTTCTCTGAAAACTACACATTATTTCAAAGACTTATTGGCTGTGAAATAAGTTAAGGTTATTTCAAATGGCTTGTCTGCAAAGAAAGGTGAGATGTAGGAAATCACAGAAAGTCGAGGGGAAAATAGGTCAATATATACTTTGCTATATTGTGAACTAAGCCTTTCGCCAGCCACAATGTAGAGGACCTGACCCTTAGAAACTTACAAGTAACCTGGAATCTTTAAAATTCAAATCTGTATAAGTAAAAAGATTTATTAAAATGAATAACCAAGTGTTTTAATTGACATCAGAAGATCAAAACAATAAACCCTGAGAACATAGATAAAAGATAAATAAAGTTATGAGCAGAACTTAATACCACAGAAAACGTATAAAATTCAGTTGAGGTAGTAAGTCCAATGAATATTCTTTGACAAGATTTAAAAGACACACTTTGATTAAGGAAAACCAAAACATAAGTAAAGAATATACAGAAAGAATCAGGACAATGTTATAGCAGAGAATATGAAATGCCAGTAAATTTGAATATTTCTGTAAAGTGGACCATTTCCTAGCTCCTAAAGTTTACCAAAACTGACACAAGAGGAAATCATTTAAGGTCATCATGTCTGCCCTTGGCATTCTCGGAACGCCCTGGCCTAAGAATGCAGCATCTGTAGTCCATGGCAACCTGCGGAGAGGGGGCGGGGCTGAGGGAGGTTGGAACACTGCCTTCACTGAGGGAGTGGGTGGGGCCATCTCTGCTGTGACTGAACAAAGGGCAGGTGAGATGTGGGCCAACGGCAGGGCCCTCAGAGCCCGGCAGGCCCAGTCGTGTGTCACAAGCATTTAGGCCCAGGCCAAAGTGCGCCTTCTTTGTCTGCACAGCTGCCCACACTCTCACCTTTCCACTCAGGCCGCCCTCTTACTTTAAGTGTGTGTGGAACCGGTCCGCGCAGTACACCTCGATGCAAAGCTAACCATAGGTCTGTGCATCATAGCTTCCTGCCAGGTGACCGAAGTTCGCAGGCAGATGGGTCGTGGGACACACGTGTGGAGCCTCCTGCCCAGGCCACAGGCCGCCCAAAGCCACTATTCCAGATCGGGGGCAGCAAAGCAGTCCTGTCTGAGTCCCAGCCTCTAGAAGGAGTAGTGGACCAACACTTGAAGAAAACGGGGTCCGCGCGGGCAACTCATTGGAGGGACACAAAAAAATCATTGCGGACTTTCTGCTGAAGCTTACGAGCGTTCACACCGAAGCCTCTTACAAGGTCAGCTGTTTAGCTAAACATGAGCTCATGATCTAAATTTACACAATAATGAAGAAATCAGCTACAAGGGGAGACAAGCAGCAAAAACAATCAATACCAGAATTAGATTCCCTAGGCCAACCATCAGATGTTGGAATAATCAGGTGCAAGGCAGAAAGTATACACAAAACTGGAACTGAAACAAGGAACAAGGATGTTTTCAAAGACTGGTAGGATCTCTAAAACATTTTTAAAGTACATGTCATTGATAAAGCTAAATACTCAATAGTTGTGTAATACAACAGATTCATCATTGAGAAGAGTGAAATTATGCTGTTTTGAAAACTATGGCAGGTCAGATTTTCTGCCTAATTATATAAGAAGATTTCTCTAAAAAATACACCTTATTTCAAAGACTTATAGGCAGTGAAATAAGTTAAGGGTATTTCAAATGGCTTGTCTGCAAAGAAAGGTGAGATGTAGGGAATCACAGAAAGTCGAGGGGAAAATAGGTCAATATATACACTGCTATAAGGTGAACTAAGACTTAGGCCAGCCACAATGTACAGGACCGGACCCTTAGAAACTTACAAGTAAGCTGGAATCTTGAAAAGTTCAAATCTTTATAAGTAAAAAGATTTATTAAAATGAATAACCAAGTGTTTTAATTGACATCAGAATATCAAAACAATAAACCTGAGAACATTGAAAAAATATAAATAAAGATATGAGCAGAACTTAATACAGTAGAAAACGTATTAAATTCAGGTGGTGTAGTAAGTGCAAAGAATATTCTTTGACAAGATTAAAAGACAAACATTGATTAAGGAAAACCAAAACATAAGTAAAGAATATACAGAAAGAATCAGGAGAATGTTATAGCAGAGAATATATGAAATGCCAGTAAATTTGAACATTTGTGTAAACTGGACCAGTTCCTAGCTCCTAAAGTTTACCAAAACTGACACAAGAGGAAATCATTTAAGGTCATCATGTCTGCCCTTGGCATTCTCGGAATGCCCTGGACTCAGAATGCAGCATCGGTAGTCCATGGTAACCTGCGGGCAGGGGGCAGGGCTGAGGGAGGTTGGAACCGTGCCCTCTCAGCGCGAGTGGGTGTGGCCATCTCTGCTGTGACTGAACAAAGGGCAGGGGAGCAGGGGGACCAGGGCAGGGCCCTCAGAGCCCGGCAGGCCCAGAGGGGTTTCACAAGCCTTTAGGCCCAGGACAAAGGGCGCCTTCTTTGTCTGCACAGCTGCCCAAACTCTCACCTTTCCACTCAGGCCGCCCTCTTACTTGAAGTGTGTGTGGAACCTATCCGCGCAGTACACCTCGCTGCACAGCTAACCATAGGTCTGGGCATCGTAGCTTCCTGCCAGGTGACCGAAGTTCGCAGGCAGATGGGTCCCTGGGACACAGGCAGAGAGGCTCCTACACGGGCCACAGGCCGCCCACTGCCACGGCCCCAGATCGTGGGCCGCAATGCAGCTCTGTCTGAAGCCGTGCCTCTAGAGGGAGTAGTGGACCAACCCTTGTAGAAAACGGGGTCCTCGTGGGCAAATCATTGGAGGGACACAAATAAATCTTTGCGGACTTTCTGATGAAGCCTACGAGTGATCACACCTAAGCCTCTTACAAAGTCAGATGTTTAGCTAAACATGAGCTCATGATCTAAATTTACACAATAATGAAGAAATCAGCTACAGGGGGAGACATGCAGCAAAAACAATCAATACCAGAATTAGATTCCCTAGGCCAACCATCAGATGTTGGAATATTCAGGTGCAAGGCAGAAAGTATACACAAAACTGGAACTGAAACAAGGAACAAGGATGTTTTCAAAGACTGGTAGGATCTCTAAAAAATTTTTAAAGTACATGTCATTGATAAAGCTAAATACTCAAAGGTTGTGTAATACAACAGATTCATCATTGAGAAGAGTGAAATTATGCTGCTTTTGAAAACTATGGGAGGTCAGATTTTCTGCCTAAATATATAAGAAGATTTCTCTGAAAACTACACATTATTTCAAAGACTTATTGGCTGTGAAATAAGTTAAGGTTATTTCAAATGGCTTGTCTGCAAAAAAGGTGAGATGTAGGAAATCACAGAAAGTCGAGGGGAAAATAGGTCAATATATACTTTGCTATATTGTGAACTAAGCCTTTGGCCAGCCACAATGTAGAGGACCTGACCCTTAGAAACTTACAAGTAACCTGGAATCTTTAAAATTCAAATCTGTATAAGTAAAAAGATTTATTAAAATGAATAACCAAGTGTTTTAATTGACATCAGAAGATCAAAACAATAAACCCTGAGAACATAGAAAAAAGATAAATAAAGTTATGAGCAGAACTTAATACCACAGAAAACGTATAAAATTCAGTTGAGGTAGTAAGTCCAAAGAATATTCTTTGACAAGATTTAAAAGACACACTTTGATTAAGGAAAACCAAAACATAAGTAAAGAATATACAGAAAGAATCAGGACAATGTTATAGCAGAGAATATATGAAATGCCAGTAAATTTGAACATTTGTGTAAAGTGGACCATTTCCTAGCTCCTAAAGTTTACCAAAATTGACACAAGAGGAAATCATTTAAGGTCATCATGTCTGCCCTTGGCATTCTCGGAATGCCCTGGCCTCGGAATGCAGCATCTGTAGTCCATGGAAACCTGCGGAGAGGGGGCGGGGCTGAGGGAGGTTGGAACACTGCCTTCACTGAGGGAGTGGGTGGGGCCATCTCTGCTGTGACTAAACAATGGGCAGGGGAGAAGGGGGCCTACGGCAGGGCCCTCAGAGCCCGGCAGGCCCAGTCGTGTGTCACAAGCATTTAGGCCCATTCCAAAGTGCGCCTTCTTTGTCTGCACAGCTGCCCAAACTCTCACCTTTCCACTCAGGCCGCCCTCTTACTTGAAGTGTGTGTGGAACCGGTCCGCGCAGTACACCTCGATGCAAAGCTAACCATAGGTCTGTGCATCATAGCTTCCTGCCAGGTGACCGAAGTTCGCAGGCAGATGGGTCGTGGGACACACGTGGGGAGCCTCCTGCCCAGGCCACAGGCCGCCCAAAGCCACTATCCCAGATCGGGGGCAGCAAAGCAGTCCTGTCTGAGTCCCAGCCTCTAGAGGGAGTAGTGGACCAACACTTGTAGAAAACGGGGACCGCGCGGGCAACTCATTGGAGGGACACAAAAAAATCTTTGCGGACTTTCTGCTGAAGCTTACGAGCGTTCACACCTAAGCCTCTTACAAGGTCAGCTGTTTAGCTAAACATGAGCTCATGATCTAAATTTACACAATAATGAAGAAATCAGCTACAGGGTTAGACAATCAGCAAAAACAATCAATACCAGAATTAGATTCCCTAGGCCATCGATCAGACGTTTGAATAATCAGGTGCAAGGCAGAAATTATACATAAAACTGGAACTGAAACAAGGAACAAGTATGTTTTCAAAGACTGGTAGGATCTCTAAAACATTTTTAAAGTACATGTCATTGATAAAGCTAAATACTCAAAGGTTGTGTACTACAACAGATTCATCATTGAGAAAAGTGAAATTATGCTGTTTTGAAAACTATGGCAGGTCAGATTTTCTGCCTAAATATATAAGAAGATTTCTCTGAAAACTACACATTATTTCAAAGACTTATTGGCTGTGAAATAAGTTAAGGTTATTTCAAATGGCTTGTCTGCAAAGAAAGGTGAGATGTAGGAAATCACAGAAAGTCGAGGGGAAAATAGGTCAATATATACTTTGCTATATTGTGAACTAAGCCTTTGGCCAGCCACAATGTAGAGGACCTGACACTTAGAAACTTACAAGTAAGTTGGAATTTTTAAAAATTCAAATCTTTATAAGTAAAAAGATTTATTAAATGAATAACCAAGTGTTTTAATTGACATCAGAAGATCAAAACAATAAAACCTGAGAACATAGAAAAAAGATAAATAAAGATATGAGCAGAACTTAATACCACAGAAAACGTATAAAATTCAGTTGAGGTAGTAAGTCCAAAGAATATTCTTTGACAAGATTTAAAAGACACACTTTGATTAAGGAAAACCAAAACATAAGTAAAGAATATACAGAAAGAATCAGGACAATGTTATAGCAGAGAATATATGAAATGCCAGTAAATTTGAACATTTGTGTAAAGTGGACCATTTCCTAGCTCCTAAAGTTTACCAAAATTGACACAAGAGGAAATCATTTAAGGTCATCATGTCTGCCCTTGACCTTCTCGGAATGCCCTGGCCTCAGAATGCAGCATCTGTAGTCCATGGTAACCTGCGGAGAGGGGGCGGGGCTGAGGGAGGTTGGAACACTGCCTTCACTGAGGGAGTGGGTGGGGCCATCTCTGCTGTGACTAAACAATGGGCAGGGGAGAAGGGGGCCTACGGAGGGCCCTCAGAGCCCGGCAGGCCCAGTCGTGTGTCACAAGCATTTAGGCCCAGGCCAAAGTGCGCCTTCTTTGTCTGCACAGCTGCCCAAACTCTCACCTTTCCACTCAGGCCGCCCTCTTACTTGAAGTGTGTGTGGAACCGGTCCGCGCAGTACACCTCGATGCAAAGCTAACCATAGGTCTGTGCATCATAGCTTCCTGCCAGGTGACCGAAGTTCGCAGGCAGATGGGTCGTGGGACACACGTGGGGAGCCTCCTGCCCAGGCCACAGGCCGCCCAAAGCCACTATCCCAGATCGGGGGCAGCAAAGCAGTCCTGTCTGAGTCCCAGCCTCTAGAGGGAGTAGTGGACCAACACTTGTAGAAAACGGGGACCGCGCGGGCAACTCATTGGAGGGACACAAAAAAATCTTTGGGGACTTTCTGCTGAAGCTTACGAGCGTTCACACCTAAGCCTCTTACAAGGTCAGCTGTTTAGCTAAACATGAGCTCATGATCTAAATTTACACAATAATGAAGAAATCAGCTACAGGGTTAGACAATCAGCAAAAACAATCAATACCAGAATTAGATTCCCTAGGCCATCGATCAGACGTTTGAATAATCAGGTGCAAGGCAGAAATTATACATAAAACTGGAACTGAAACAAGGAACAAGGATGTTTTCAAAGACTGGTACGATCTCTAAAACATTTTTAAAGTACATGTCATTGATAAAGCTAAATACTCAAAGGTTGTGTACTACAACAGATTCATCATTGAGAAAAGTGAAATTATGCTGTTTTGAAAACTATGGCAGGTCAGATTTTCTGCCTAAATATATAAGAAGATTTCTCTGAAAACTACACATTATTTCAAAGACTTATTGGCTGTGAAATAAGTTAAGGTTATTTCAAATGGCTTGTCTGCAAAGAAAGGTGAGATGTAGGAAATCACAGAAAGTCGAGGGGAAAATAGGTCAATATATCCTTTGCTATATTGTGAACTAAGCCTTTGGCCAGCCACAATGTAGAGGACCTGACACTTAGAAACTTACAAGTAAGCTGGAATTTTTAAAAATTCAAATCTTTATAAGTAAAAAGATTTATTAAAATGAATAAACAAGTGTTTTAATTGACATCAGAAGATCAAAACAATAAACCCTGAGAACATAGAAAAAAGATAAATAAAGATATGAGCAGAACTTAATACCACAGAAAACGTATAAAATTCAGTTGAGGTAGTAAGTCCAAAGAATATTCTTTGACAAGATTTAAAAGACACACTTTGATTAAGGAAAACCAAAACATAAGTAAAGAATATACAGAAAGAATCAGGACAATGTTATAGCAGAGAATATATGAAATGCCATTAAATTTGAGCATTTGTGTAAAGTGGACCATTTCCTGGCTCCTAAAGATTACCAAAATTGACACAAGAGGAAATCATTTAAGATCATCATGTCTGCCCTTGGCATTCTCGGAATGCCCTGGCCTCAGAATGCAGCATCTATAGTCCATGGCAACCTGCGGAGAGGGGGCGGGGCTGAGGGAGCTTGGAACACTGCCTTCACTGAGGGAGTGGGTGGGGCCATCTCTGCTGTGACTGAACAAAGGGCAGGGGAGAAGTGGGCCAACGGCAGGGCCCTCAGAGCCCGGCAGGCCCAGTCGTGTGTCACAAGCATTTAGGCCCAGGCCAAAGTGCGCCTTCTTTGTCTGCACAGCTGCCCACACTCTCACCTTTCCACTCAGGCCGCCCTCTTACTTGAAGTGTGTGTGGAACCGGTCCGCGCAGTACACCTCGATGCAAAGCTAACCATAGGTCTGGGCATCATAGCTTCCGGCCAGGTGACCGAAGTTCGCAGGCAGATGGGTCGTGGGACACACGTGGGGAGCCTCCTGCCCAGGCCACAGGCCGCCCAAAGCCACAATCACAGATCGGGGGCAGCAAAGCAGTCCAGTCTGAGTCCCAGCCTCTAGAGGGAGTAGTGGACCAACACTTGTAGAAAACGGGGACCGCGCGGGCAACTCATTGGAGGGACACAAAAAAATCTTTGTGGACTTTCTGCTGAAGCTTACGAGCGTTCACACCTAAGCCTCTTACAAGGTCAGCTGTTTAGCTAAACATGAGCTCATGATCTAAATTTACACAATAATGAAGAAATCAGCTACAAGGGGAGACAAGCAGCAAAAACAATCAATACCAGAATTAGATTCCCTAGGCCAACCATCAGATGTTGGAATAATCAGGTGCAAGGCAGAAAGTATATACAAAACTGGAACTGAAACAAGGAACAAGGATGTTTTCAAAGACTGGTAGGATCTCTAAAACATTTTTAAAGTACATGTCATTGATAAAGCTAAATACTCAATAGTTGTGTAATACAACAGATTCATCATTGAGAAGAGTGAAATTATGCTGTTTTGAAAACTATGGCAGGTCAGATTTTCTGCCTAATTATATAAGAAGATTTCTCTAAAAAATACACATTATTTCAAAGACTTATAGGCTGTGAAATAAGTTAAGGGTATTTCAAATGGCTTGTCTGCAAAGAAAGGTGAGATGTAGGAAATCACAGAAAGTCGAGGGGAAAATAGGTCAATATATACACTGCTATATGGTGAACTAAGACTTAGGCCAGCCACAATGTACAGGACCGGACCCTTAGAAACTTACAAGTAAGCTGGAATCTTGAAAGTTCAAATCTTTATAAGTAAAAAGATTTATTAAAATGAATAACCAAGTGTGTTTTAATTGACATCAGAATATCAAAACAATAAACCTGAGAACATAGAAAAAATATAAATAAAGATATGAGCAGAACTTAATACAGTAGAAAACGTATTAAATTCAGGTGATGTAGTAAGTGCAAAGAATATTCTTTGACAAGATTAAAAGACAAACTTTGATTAAGGAAAACCAAAACATAAGTAAAGAATATACAGAAAGAATCAGGAGAATGTTATAGCAGAGAATATATGAAATGCCAGTAAATTTGAACATTTGTGTAAAGTGGACCAGTTCCTAGCTCCTAAAGTTTACCAAAACTGACACAAGAGGAAATCATTTAAGGTCATCATGTCTGCCCTTGGCATTCTCGGAATGCCCTGGACTCAGAATGCAGCATCGGTAGTCCATGGTAACCTGCGGACAGGGGGCAGGGCTGAGGGAGGTTGGAACAGTGCCCTCTCAGAGGGAGTGGCTGTGGCCATCTCTGCTGTGACTGAACAAAGGGCAGGGGAGCAGGGGGCCCAGGGCAGGGCCCTCAGAGCCCGGCAGGCCCTGAGGGGTTTCACAAGCCTTTAGGCCCAGGACAAAGGGCGCCTTCTTTGTCTGCACAGCTGCCCAAACTCTCACCTTTCCACTCAGGCCGCCCTCTTACTTGAAGTGTGTGTGGAACCTATCCGCGCAGTACACCTCGCTGCACAGCTAACCATAGGTCTGGGCATCATAGCTTCCTGCCAGGTGACCGAAGTTCGCAGGCAGATGGGTCCCTGGGACACAGGCAGAGAGGCTCCTACACGGGCCAAAGGCCGCCCACTGCCACGGCCCCAGATCGTGGGGCGCAAAGCAGCTCTGTCTGAAGCCGTGCCTCTAGAGGGAGTAGTGGACCAACCCTTGTAGAAAACGGGGTCCTCGTGGGCAAATCATTGGAGGGACACAGATAAATATTTGCGGACTTTCTGATGAAGCTTACGAGTGATCACACCTAAGCCTCTTACAAAGTCAGATGTTTAGCTAAACATGAGCTCATGATCTAAATTTACACAATAATGAAGAAATCAGCTACAGGGGGAGACAATCAGCAAAAACAATCAATACCAGAATTAGATTCCCTAGGCCAACCATCAGATGTTGGAATAATCAGGTGCAAGGCAGAAAGTATACATAAAACTGGAAATGAAAGAAGGAACAAGGATGTTTTCAAAGACTGGTAGGATCTCTAAAACATTTTTATAGTACATGTCATTGATAAAGCTAAATACTCAAAGGTTTTGTAATACAACAGATTCATCATTGAGAAGTGTGAAATTATGCTGTTTTGAAAACTATGGAAGGTCAGATTTTCTGCCTACATATATACGAAGATTTCTCTAAAAAATACACATTTTTTCAAAGACTTATTGGCTGTGAAATAAGTAAAGGGTATTTCAAATGGCTTGTCTGCAAAGAAAGGTGAGATGTAGGGAATCACAGAAAGTCGAGGGGAAAATAGGTCAATATATACATTGCTAAATGGTGAACTAAGACTTAGGCCAGCCACAATGTAGAGGACCTGACCCTTAGAAACTTACAAGTAAGCTGGAATCCTGAAAAGTTCAAATCTTTATAAGTAAAATGATTTATTAAAATGAATAACCAAGTGTTTTAATTGACATCAGAATATCAAAACAATAAACCTGAGAACATAGAAAAATTATAAATAAAGATATGAGCAGAACTTAATACAATAGAAAACGTATAAAATTCAGGTGATGTAGTAAGTCCAAAGAATATTCTTTGACAATATTAAAAGACAAACTTTGATTAAGGAAAAGCAAAACATAAGTAAAGAATATATAGAAAGAATCAGGAGAATGTTATAGCAGAGAATATATGAAATGCCAGTAAATTTGAACATTTGTGTAAAGTGGACCAGATCCTAGCTCCTAAAGTTTACCAAAACTGACAGAAGAGGAAATCATTTAAGGTCATGATGTCTGCCCTTGGCATTCTCGGAATGCCCTGGACTCAGAATGCAGCATCGGTAGTCCTGGTAACCTGTGGAGAGGGGGCGGGGCTGAGGGAGGTTGGAACACTGCCCTCAGAGACGGAGTGGGTGTGGCCATATCTGCTGTGACTGAACAAAGGGAGGGGGAGCAGGGGGCCCAGGGCAGGGCCCTCAGAGCCCGGCAGGCCCAGTGGGGTTTCACAAGCATTTAGGCCCAGGACAAAGGGCGCATTCTTTGTCTGCACAGCTGCCCAAACTCTCACCTTTCCACTCAGGCCGCACTCTTACATGAAGTGTGTGTGGAACCTGTCCGCGCAGTACACCTCGCTGCACAGCTAACCATAGGTCTGGGCATCGTAGCTTCCTGCCAGGTGACCGAAGTTCGCAGGCAGATTGGTCCCTGGGACACAGGCAGAGAGGCTGCTACACGGGCCACAGGCCGCCCACTGCCACTGCCCCAGATCGTGGGGCGCAAAAAAGCCCTGTCTGAAGCCGTGCCTCTAGAGGGAGTAGTGGACCAACCCTTGTATTAAACGGGGTCCTCGTGGGCAAATCATTGGTGGAACACAAATAAATCTTTGCGGACTTTCTGATGAAGCTTACGAGTGTTCACACCTAAGCCTATTACAAACTCAGATGTTTAGCTAAACATGAGCTCATGATCTAAATTTACACAATAATGAAGAAATCAACTACAGGGGGAGACAATTAGCAAAAACAATCAATACAAGAATTAGATTCCCTAGGCCATCGATCAGACGTTGGAATAATCAGGTGCAAGGCAGAAAATATACACAAAACTGGAACTGAAACAAGGAACAAGTATGTTTTCAAAGACTGGTAGGATCACTAAAACATTTTTAAAGTACATGTCATTGATAAAGCTAAATACTCAATGGTTGTGTCATACAACAGATTCATCATTGAAAAGAGTGAAATTATGCTGTTTTGAAAACTATGGAAAGTCAGATTTTCTGCCTAATTATATAAGAAGATTTCTCTAAAAAATACATATTATTTCAAAGACTTATTGGCTGTGAAATAAGTAAAGGGTATTTCAAATGGCTTGTCTTCAAAGAAAGGTGAGATGTAGGGAATCACAGAAAGTCGAGGGGAAAATAGGTCAATATATACATTGCTATATGGTGAACTAAGACTTAGGCCAGCCACAATGTAGAGGACCTGACCCTTAGAAACTTACAAGTAAGCTGGAATCTTGAAAAGTTCAAATCTTTATAAGTAAAATGATTTATTAAAATGAATAACCAAGTGTTTTAATTGACATCAGAATATCAAAACAATAAACCTGAGAACATAGAAAAAATATAAATAAAGATATGAGCAGAACTTAATACAATAGAAAACGTATAAAATTCAGGTGATGTAGTAAGTCCAAAGAATATTCTTTGACAATATTAAAAGACAAACTTTGATTAAGGAAAACCAAAACATAAGTAAAGAATATATAGAAAGAATCAGGAGAATGTTATAGCAGAGAATATATGAAATGCCAGTAAATTTGAACATTTGTGTAAAGTGGACCAGATCCTAGCTCCTAAAGGTTACCAAAACGGAAAGAAGAGGAAATCATTTAAGGTCATGATGTCTGCCCTTGGCATTCTCGGAATGCCCTGGACTAAGAATGCAGCATCGGTAGTCCTGGTAACCTGCGGAGAGGTGGCGGGGCTGAGGGAGGTTGGAACACTGCCCTCACAGACGGAGTGTGTGTGGCCATATCTGCTGTGACTGAACAAAGGGCAGGGGAGCAGGAAGCCCAGGGCAGGGCCCTCAGAGCCCGGCAGGCCCAGTGGGGTTTCACAAGCATTTAGGCCCAGGACAAAGGGCGCCTTCTTTGTCTGCACAGCTGCCCAAACTCTCAACTTTCCACTCAGGCCGCCCTCTTACATGAAGTGTGTGTGGAACCTGTCCGCGCAGTACACCTCGCTGCACAGCTAACCATAGTTCTGGGCATCGTATCTTCCTGCCAGGTGACCGAAGTTCGCAGGCAGATTGGTGTCTGGGACACAGGCAGAGAGGCTGCTACACGGGCCACAGGCCGCCCACTGCCACTGCCCCAGATCGTGGGGCGCAAAGCAGCCCTGTCTGAAGCCGTGCCTCTAGAGGGAGTAGTGGACCAACACTTGTAGAAAAAGGGGTCCGCGGGGGTAACTCATTGGAGGGACACAAAAAAATCTTTGCGGACTTTCTGCTGAAGCTTGCGAGTGTTCACACCTAAGCCTCTTACAAGGTCAGCGGTTTAGCTAAACATGAGCTCATGATCTAAATTTACACAATAATGAAGAAATCAGCTACAAGGGGAGACAAGCAGCAAAAACAATCAATACCAGAAATAGATTCCCTAGGCCAACCATCAGATGTTGGAATAATCAGGTGCAAGGCAGAAAGTATACACAAAACTGGAACTGAAACAAGGAACAAGGATGTTTTCAAAGACTGGTAGGATCTCTAAAACATTTTTAAAGTACATGTCATTGATAAAGCTAAATACTCAATGGTTGTGTCATACAACAGATTCATCATTGAGAAGAGTGAAATTATGCAGTTTTGAAAACTATGGCAGGTCCGATTTTCTGCCTAAATAAATAAGAAGATTTCTCTGAAAAATACACATTATTTCAAAGACTTATTGGCTGTGAAATAAGTTAAGGGTATTTCAAATGGCTTGTCTGCAAAGAAAGTTGAGATGTAGGGAATCTCAGAAAGTAGAGGGGAAATAGGTCAATATATACGTTGCCATATTGTGAAATAAGCCTTAGGCCAGCAACAATGTAGAGGACCTGACCCTTAGAAACTTACAAGTTATCTGGAATCTTGAAAATTTCAAATCTTTATAAGTAAAAAGATTGATGAAAATGAATAACCAAGTGTTTTAATTGACATGAGAATATCAAAACAATAAACCTGAGAATACAGAAAAAAGATAAATAAAGATATGAGCAGAACTTAATAGCACAGAAAACGTATAAAATACAGTTGAGGTAGTAAGTCCAAAGAATATTCTTTGACAAGATTTAAAAGACACACTTTGATTATGGAAAACCAAAACATAAGTAAAGAATATACAGAAAGAATCAGGACAATGTTATAGCAGAGAATATATGAAATGCCAGTAATTTTGAACATTTGTGTAAAGTGGACCATTTCCTAGCTCCTAAAGTTTACCAAAACTGACACAAGAGGAAATCATTTAAGGTCATCATGTCTGCCCTTGGCATTCTCGGAATGCCCTGGACTCAGAATGCAGCATCTGTAGTCCATGTTAACCTGCGGAGAGGGGGCGGGGCTGAGGGAGGTTGGAACACAGCCTTCACTGAGGGAGTGGGTGGGGCCATGTCTGCTGTGACTGAACAAAGGGCAGGGGAGCAGGGGGCCCAGGGCAGGGCCGTCAAAGCCCGGCAGGCCCAGTCGTGTGTCACAAGCATTTAGGCCCAGGCCAAAGTGCACTTTCTTTGTCTGCACAGCAGCCCAAACTCTCACCTTTCCACTCAGGCCGCCCTCTTACTTGAAGTGTGTGTGGAACCGGTCTACGCAGTACACCTCGATGCAAAGCTAACCATAGGTCTGGGCATCATAGCTTCCTGCCAGGTGACCGAAGTTCGCAGGCAGATGGGTCGTGGGACACATGTGGGGAGCCTCCTGCCCAGGCCACAGGCCGCCCAAAGCCCCTATCCCAGATCGGGGGCAACAAAGCAGTCCTGTCTGTGTCCCAGCCTCTAGAGGGAGTAGTGGACCAACACTTGTAGAAAAAGGGGTCCGCGCGGGCAACTCATTGGAGGGACACAAAAAAATCTTTGCGGACTTTCTGATGAAGCTTACGAGTGTTCACACCTAAGCCTCTTACAAGGTCAGCTGTTTAGCTAAACATGAGCTCATGATCTAAATTTACACAATAATGAAGAAATCAGCTACAAGGGGAGACAAGCAGGAAAAACAATCAATACCAGAATTAGATTCCCTAGGCCATCGATCAGACGTTGGAATAATCAGGTGCAAGGCAGAAAGTATACACAAAACTTGAACTGAAACAAGGAACAAGGATGATTTCAAAGACTGGTACGATCTCTAACACATTTTTAAAGTACATGTCATTGATAAAGCTAAATACTCAATGGCTGTGTAATACAACAGATTCAACTTTGAGAAGAGTGAAATTATGCTGTTTTGAAAACTATGGCAGGTCAGATTTTCTGCCTAATTATATAAGAATATTTCTCTAAAAATAGACATAATTTCAAAGACTTATTGGCTGTGAAATAAGTTAAGGGTATTTCAAATGGCTTGTCTGCAAAGAAACGTGAGATGTAGGGAATCACAGAAAGTCGAGGGGAAAATAGGTCAATATATACATTGCTATATTGTGAACTAAGCCTTTGGCCAGCCACAATGTAGAGGACCTGAACCTTAGAAACTCACAAGTAAGCTGGAATCTTCAAAAGTTCAAATCTTTATAAGTAAAAAGATTTATTAAAATGAATAACCAAGTGTTTTAATTGACATCAGAATATCAAAACAATAAACCTGGGAACATAGAAAAAATATAAATAAAGATATGAGCAGAACTTAATACAACAGAAAACGTATAAAATTCAGTTGATGTAGTAAGTCCAAAGAATATTCTATGACAAGATTAAAAGACAAACTTTGATTAAGGAAAACCAAAACATAAGTAAAAAATATACAGAATGAATCAGGAGAATGTTATAACAGAGAATATATGAAATGCAAGTAAATTTGAATATTTGTGTAAAGTGGACCAGTTCCTAGCTCCTAAAATTTACCAAAACTGACACAAGAGGAAATCATTTAAGGTCATGATGTCTGCCCTTGGCATTCTCGGAATGCCCTGGACTCAGAATGCAGCATCGGTAGTCCATGGTTACCTGCGGAGAAGGGGCGGGGCTGAGGGAGGTTGGAACACTGCCCTCACTGAGGGAGTGGGTGTGGCCATCTCTGCTGTGACTGAACAAAGGGAAGGGGAGCAGGGGCCCCAAGGCTGGGCACTCAGAGCCCGGCAGGCCCAGTGGGGTGTCACAAACTTTAAGGCCAAGGAAAAAGGGCGCCTTCTTTGTCTGCACAGCTGCCCAAACTCTCACCTTTCCACTCAGGCCTCCCTCTTACTTGAAGTGTGTGTGGAACCAGTCCGCGCAGTACACCTCGCTGCACAGCTAACCATAGGTCTGGGCATCGTAGCTTCCTGCCAGGTGACCGAAGTTCGCAGGCAGATGGGTCCCTGGGACACACGCAGAGAGGCTCCTGCCCGGGACACAGGCCGCCCACTGACACTGCCACAGATCGTGTGGCACAAAGCAGCCCTGTCTGAGGCCGTGCCTCTAGAGCGAGTAGGGGACCAACACTTGTAGGAAACGGGGTCCTCACGGGCAACTCATTGGAGGGACGCAAATAAATCTTTGTGGACTTTCTGATGAAACTTACGAGTGTTCACACCTAAGCCTCTTACAAAGTCAGATGATTAGCTAAACATGAGCTCATGATCTAAATTTACACAAAAATGAAGAAATCAGCTACAAGGGGAGACAAGCAGCAAAAACAATCAATACCAGAATTAGATTCCCTAGGCCAACCCTCAGATGTTGGAATAATCAGGTGCAAGGCACAAAGTATACACAAAACTGGAACTGAAACAAGGAACAAGGATGTTTTCAAAGACTGGTAGGATCTCTAAAACATTTTTAAAGTACATGTCATTGATAAAGCTAAATACTCAATGGTTGTGTCATACAACAGATTCATCATTGAGAAGAGTGAAATTATGCTGTTTTGAAAACTATGGCAGGTCAGATTTTCTGCCTAATTAAACATGAAGATTTCTCTAAAAAATACTCATTATTTCAAAGACTTATTGGCTGTGAAAAATGTTAAAGGTATTTCAAATGGCTTGTCTGCAAAGAAAGGTGAGATGTAGGGAATCACAGAAAGTCGAGGGGAAAATAGGTCAATATATACATTGCTATATGGTGAACTAAGACTTAGGCCAGCCACAATGTAGAGGACCTGACCCTTAGAAACTTACAAGTAAGCTGGAATCTTGAAAAGTTCAAATCTTTATAAGTAAAATGATTTATTAAAATGAATAAACAAGTGTTTTAAATGACATCAGAATATCAAAACAATAAACCTGAGAACATAGAAAAAAGATAAATAAAGATATGAGCAGAACTTAATACCACAGAAAACGTATAAAATTCAGGTGAGGTAGTAAGTCCAAAGAATATTCTTTGAAAAGATTTAAAAGACACACATTGATTAAGGAAAACACAAACATAATTAAAGAATATATAGAAAGAATCAGGACAATGTTATAGCAGAGAATATATGAAATGCCAGTGAATTGGAACATTTCTGTAAAGTGGACCATTTCCTAGCTCCTACAGTTTACCAAAACTGACACAAGAGGAAATCATTTAAGGTCATCATGTCGGCCCTTGGCATTCTCGGAACACCCTGGCCTCAGAATGCAGCATCTGTAGTCTATGGTAAACTGCGGAGAGTGGGAGGGGCTGAGGGAAACTGGAACACTGCCCTCAAGGAGGGAGTGGGTGTGGCCATCTCTGCTGTGACTGAACACAGGGTAGGGGAGCAGGGGGCCCAGGGCAGGGCCCTCAGAGCCCGGCCCGCCCAGTGGGGTGTCACAAGCATTTAGGCCCAAGCTATAGGGCGTCTTCTTTGTCTGAACAGCTGCCCAAACTCTCATTTTTCCACACAGGCCGCCCACTTAGTTGAAGTGTGTCTGGAACCTGTCTGCGCAGTACACCTAGCTGCAAAGCTAACCATAGGTCTGGGCATCGTAGCTTCCTGCCAGGTGACCGAAGTTCGCAGGAGAGATGATTCCCAGGTTCACACGCAGAGAGGCTCCTGCCAGGGGAACAGGTGCCCACTGCCCCTGCCCAAGATCGTGGGCCGAAAGCAGCCCTGTCTAAGTCCCCTACCCCTAGAGGGAGTATTGGACCAACACTTCCAGAAAACGGGGTCCTTGTGGGCAACTCATTGGAGGGACACAAATAAATCTTTGCCGACTTTTTGCTGAAACTTACGAGCTTTCACACCTATGCCTCTTACAAGGTCAGCTGTTTAGCTAAACATGAGCTCATGATCTAAATTTACACAATAATGAAGAAATCAGCTACAAAGGGAGACAATCAGCAAAAACAATCAATACCAGAATTAGATTCCCTAGGCCATCCGTCAGATGTTGGAATAATCAGGTGCAAGGCAGAAAATATACATAAACCTGGAAATGAAAAAGGAACAAGGATGTTTTCAAAGACCGGTAGGATCTCTAAAGCATTTTTGAAGTACATGGCATTAATAAAGCTAAATACTCAAAGGTTTTTTAATACAACAAATTAAGAAGTGACAAGAGTGAAATTATGCTGTTTAGAAAACTATGGAAGGTGAGATTTTCTGACTAATTATATAAGATGATTTCTCTAAAAAATACACATTATTTCAAAGACTTATTGGCTGTGAAATAAGTTAAGGGTATTTCAAATGGCTTGTCTGCAAAGAAAGGTGAGATGTAGGGAATCACAGAAAGCCGAGGGGAAAATATGTCAATACATACCTGCTATATGGTGAACTAAGACTTAGCCCGGCAACAGTGTAGAGGAATGGACCCTTAGAAACGTACAAGTAAGCTGGAATCTTTAAAAGTTCAAATCTTTATAAGTAAAAAGATTTATTAAAATGAATAACCAAGTGTTTTAATTGACATCAGAAGATCAAAACAATAAACCCTGAGAACATAGAAAAAAGATAAATAAAGATATGAGCAGAACATAATACAACAGAAAACGTATAAAATTCAGGTGAGGTAGTAAGTCCAAAGAATATTCTTTGAAAAGATTTAAAAGACACACTTTGATTAAGGAAAACAAAAACATAAGTAAAGAATATACAGAAAGAATCAGGACAATGTTATAGCAGAGAATATATGAAATGCCAGTAAATTTGAATATTTCTGTAAAGTGGACCATTTCCTAGCTCCTAAAGTTTACCAAAACTGACACAAGAGGAAATCATTTAAGGTCATCATGTCTGCCCTTGGCATTCTCGGAACCCACTGGCCTCAGAATGCAGCATCTGTCGTCCATGGTAACCTGCGTAGAGTGGGAGGGGCTGAGGGAGACTGGATCACTGCCCTCACTGAGGGAGTCGCTGTGGCCATCTCTGCTGTGACTGAACAAAGGGCAGGGGAGCAGGGGGCCCAGGGCAGGGCCCTCAGAGCCCGGCAGACCTAGTGGGGTGTCACAAGCATTTAGGCCCAAGTCAAAGGGCGCCTTCTTTGTCTGCACAGCTGCCCAAACTCTCACCTTTCCACTCAGGCCGCCCTCTTATTTGAAGTGTGTTTGGAACCTGTCCGCGCAGTACACCTCGCTGCACAGCTAACCATAGGTCAGGGCATCGTAGCTTCCTGCCAGGTGACCGAAGTTCGCAGGCAAATGGGTCCCTGGGACACATGCGGAGAGGCTCCTGCCCGGGACACATGCCGCCCACTGGCCCTGCCCCAGATCGAAGGCTGAAAAGCAGCCATGTCTGAGTCCACTGCCTCTCGAAGGAGTATTGGACCAACACTTGTAGAAAACCGGGTCCTTGCGGGCAACTCATTGGAGGGACACAAATAAATCTTTGCCGACTTTCTGCTGAAGCTTACCAGCGTTCACACCTAAGCCTCTTACAAGGTCAGCTGTTTAGCTAAACATGAGCTCATGATCTAAATTTACACAATATTGAAGAAATCAGCTACAAAGTGAGACAATCAGCAAAAACAATCAATACCAGAATGAGATTCCCTAGGCAAACCATCAGATGTTGGAATAATCAGGTGCAAGGCAGAAAATATACATAAAACTGGAACTGAAACAAGGAACAAGGAGGTTTTCAAAGGCTGGTAGGATCTCTAAAACATTTTTAAAGTACATGTCGTTGATAAACCTAAATACTCAAAGGTTGTTTAATACCACAGATTAAGCATTGAGAAGAGTGAAATTATGCTGTTTTGAAAACTATGGCAGGTGAGATTTTCTGCCTAATTATATAAGAAGATTTCTCTAAAAAATAGACATTATTTCAAAGACCTATTGGCTGTGAAATAAGTTAAGTGTATTTCAAAGGGCTTGTCTGCAAAGAAAGGTGAGTTGTAGGGAATCACAGAAAATCGATGGGAAAATGTCAATATATACATTGCTATATGGTGAACTAAGCCTTAGGCCAGACACAATGTAGAGGACCTGACACTTAGAAACATAAAAGAGAGCTGGAATCGTTAAAAGTTCAAATGTTTATAAGTAAAAAGATTTATGAAAATGAATAACCTAGTGTTTTAATTAACATCAGAAAATCAAAACAATAAACCCTGAGAACATAGAAAAAAGATAAATAAAGATATGAGCAGAACTTAATACCACAGAAAACGTATAAAATTCAGGTGAGGTAGTAAGTCCAAAGAATATTCTTTGAAAAGATTTAAAAGACACAATTTTATTAAGGAAAACACAAACATAATTAAAGAATATATAGAAAGAATCAGGAAAATGTTATAGCAGAGAATATATGAAATGCCAGTAAATTTGAACATTTCTGTAAAGTGGACCATTTCCTAGCTCCTACAGTTTACCAAAACTGACACAAGAGGAAATCATTTAAGGTCATCATGTCGGCCCTTGGCATTTTCGGAACGCCCTGGCCTCAGAATGCAGCATCTGTAGTCCATGGTAAACTGCGGAGAGTGGGAGGGGCTGAGGGAAACTGGAACTCTGCCCTCACTGAGGGAGTGGGTGTGGCCATCTCTGCTGTGACTGAACAAATGGTAGGGGAGCAGGGGGCCCAGGGCAGGGCCCTCAGAGCACGGCAGGCCCTGTGGGGTGTCACAAGCATGTAGGCCCAGGCCATAGGGCGCCTTCTTTGTCTGAACAGCTGCCCAAACTCTCATTTTTCCACACAGGCCGCCCACTTAGTTGAAGTGTGTCTGGAACCTGTCCGCGCAGTACACCTCGCTGCACAGCTAACCATAGGTCTGGGCATCGTAGCTTCCTGCCAGGTGACCGAAGTTCGCAGGAGAGATGATTCCCAGGTTCACACGCAGAGAGGCTCCTGCCAGGGCCACAGGCCGCCCACTGCCCCTGCCCAAGATCGGGGGCCGAAAGCAGCCCTATCTAAGTCCCCTACCCCTAGAGGGATTATTGGACCAACACTTCTAGAAAACGGGGTCCATGTGGGCAACTCATTGGAGGGACACAAATAAATCTTTGCCGACTTTTTGCTGAAACTTACGAGCGTTCACACCTATGCCTCTTACAAGGTCAGCTGTTTAGCTAAACATGAGCTCATGATCTAAATTTACACAATAATGAAGAAATCAGCTACAAAGGGAGATAATCAGCAAAAACAATCAATACCAGAATTAGATTCCCTAGGCCATCCGTCAGATGTTGGAATAATCAGGTGCTAGGCAGAAAATATACATAAACCTGGAAATGAAACAAGGAACAAGGATGTTTTCAAAGACTGGTAGGATCTCTAAAGCATTTTTGAAGTACATGGCATTGATAAAGCTAAATACTCAAAGGTTGTTTAATACAACAAATTAAGCAGTGAGAAGAGTGAAATTATGCTGTTTAGAAAACTATGGAAGGTGAGATTTTCTGCCTAATTATATAAGATGATTTCTCTAAAAAATACACATTATTTCAAAGACTTATAGGCTGTGAAATAAGTTAAGGGTATTTCAAATGGCTTGTCTGCAAAGAAAGGTGAGATTTAGGGAATCACAGAAAGCCGAGGGGATAATAGGTCAATATATACATTGCTATATGGTGAACTAAGCCTTAGGCCAGCCACAATGTAGAGGACATGACACTTAGAAACTTAAAAGTGAGCTGGAATCTTTAAAAGTTCAAATGTTTATAAGTAAAAAGATTTATGAAAGTGAATAACCAAGTGTTTTAATTGACATCAGAAAATCAAAACAATAAACCCTGAGAACATAGAAAAAAGATAAATAAAGATATGAGCAGAACTTAATACCACAGAAAACGTATAAAATTCAGTTGAGGTAGTAAGTCCAAAGAATATTCTTTGAAAAGATTTAAAAGACACACTTTGATTAAGGAAAACACAAACATAATTAAAGAATATATAGAAAGAATCAGGACAATGTTATAGCAGAGAATATATGAAATGCCAGTAAATTGGAACATTTCTGTAAAGTGGACCATTTCCTAGCTCCTACAGTTTACCAAAACTGACACAAGAGGAAATCATTTAAGGTCATCATGTCGGCCCTTGGCATTCTCGGAACACCCTGGCCTCAGAATGCAGCATCTGTAGTCCATGGTAAACTGCGGAGAGTGGGAGGGGCTGAGGGAGACTGGAACACTGCCCTCACTGAGGGAGTGGGTGTGGCCATCTCTGCTGTGACTGAAAAAAGGGCAGGGGAGCAGGGGGCCCAGGGCAGGGCCCTCAGAGCCCGGCAGGCCCAGTGGGATGTCAGAAGCTTTTAGGCCCAGGCCATAGGGCGCCTTCTTTGTCTGCACAGCTGCCCAAACTCTCATTTTTCCACACAGGCCGCCCACTTAGTTGAAGTGTGTGTGGAACCTGTCCGCGCAGTACACCTCGCTGCACAGCTAACCATAGGTCAGGGCATCGTAGCTTCCTGCCAGGTGACCGAATTTCGCAGGCAAATGGGTCCCTGGGACACATGCGGAGAGGCTCCTGCCCGGGCCACAGGCCGCCCACTGCCCCTGCCCCAGATCGAAGGCTGAAAAGCAGCCATGTTTGAATCCACTGCCTCTCGAAGGAGTATTGGACCAACACTTGTAGAAAACGGGGTTCTTGCGGGCAACTCATTGGAGGGACACAAATAAATCTTTGCCGACTTTCTGCTGAAGCTTACCAGCGTTCACACCTAAGCCTCTTACAAGGTCAGCTGTTTAGCTAAACATGAGCTCATGATCTAAATTTACACAATATTGAAGAAATCAGCTACAAAGTGAGACAATCAGCAAAAACAATCAATACCAGAATGAGATTCCCTAGGCCACGCATCAGATGTTGGAATAATCAGGTGCAAGGCAGAAAATATACATAAAACTGGAACTGAAACAAGGAACAAGGAGGTTTTCAAAGGCTGGTAGGATCTCTAAAACATTTTTAAAGTACATGTCGTTGATAAACCTAAATACTCAAAGGTTGTTTAATACCACAGATTAAGCATTGAGAAGAGTGAAATTATGCTGTTTTGAAAACTATGGCAGGTGAGATTTTCTGCCTAATTATATAAGAAGATTTCTCTAAAAAATAGACATTATTTCAAAGACTTATTGGCTGTGAAATAAGTTAAGTGTATTTCAAACGGCTTGTCTGCAAAGAAAGGTGAGATGTAGGGAATCACAGAAAGTCGAGGTGAAAATGTCAATATATACATTGCTATATGGTGAACTAAGCCTTAGGCCAGGCACAATGTAGAGGACCTGACACTTAGAAACTTAAAAGTGAGCTGGAATCTTTAAAAGTTCAAATGTTTATAAGTAAACAGATTTATGAAAATGAATAACCTAGTGTTTTAATTGACATCAGAAAATCAAAACAATAAACCCTGAGAACATAGAAAAAAGATAAATAAAGATATGAGCAGAACTTAACACCAAAAAAACGTATAAAATTCAGGTGAGGTAGTAAGTCCAAAGAATATTCTTTGAAAAGATTTAAAAGACACACTTTGATTAAGGAAAACACAAACATAATTAATGAATATATAGAAAGAATCAGGACAATGTTATAGCAGAGAATATATTAAATGCCAGTAAATTGGAAAATTTCTGTAAAGTGGATCATTTCCTAGCTCTTACAGTTTACCAAAACCGACACAAGAGGAAATCATTTAAGGTCATCATGTCGGCCCTTGGCATTCTCGGAACGCCCTGGCCTCAGAATGCAGCATCTGTAGTCCATGGTAACCTGCGGAGAGTGGGCGGTGCTCAGGGAGGCTGAAGACTGCCCTCACTGAGGGAGAGGTTGTGGCCATCTCTGCTGTGACTGAACAAAGGGCAGGGGAGCAGGGGGCCCATGGCAGGGCCCTCAGAGCCCGGCAGGCCCAGTGGGGTGTCACAAGCATTTAGGCCCAGGCCATAGGGCGCCTTCTTTGTCTGCACAGGTGCCCAAACTCTCATTTTTCCACTCAGGCCGCCCACTTATTTGAAGTGTGTGTGCAACCTGTCCGCGCAGTACACCTCGCTGCACAGCTAACCATAGGTCAGGGCATCGTAGCTTCCTGCCAGGTGACAGAAGTTCGCAGGCAAATGGGTCCCTGGGACACATGCGGAGAGGCTCCTGCCCGGGCCACAGGCCACCCACTGCCCCTGCCCCAGATCGAAGGCTGAAAAGCAGCCATGTCTGAGTCCACTGCCTCTCGAAGGAGTATTGGACCAACACTTGTAGAAAATGGGCTCCTTGCGGGCAACTCATTGGAGGGACACAAATAAATCTTTGCCGACTTTCTGCTGAAGCTTACCAGCGTTCACACCTAAGCCTCTTACAAGGTCAGCTGTTTAGCTAAACATGAGCTCATGATCTAAATTTACACAATATTGAAGAAATCAGCTACAAAGTGAGACAATCAGCAAAAACAATCACTACCAGAATTAGATTCCCTAGGCCATCCGTCAGATGTTGGAATAATCAGGTTCTAGGCAGAAAATATACATAAACCTGGAAATGAAACAAGGAACAAGGATGTTTTCAAAGACTGGTAGGATCTCTAAAGCATTTTTGAAGCACATGTAATAGATAAACCTAAATACTCAAAGGTTGTTTAATACAACAAATTAAGCAGTGAGAAGAGGGAAATTATGCTGTTTAGAAAACTATGGAAGGTGAGATTTTCTGCCTAATTATATAAGATGATTTCTCTAAAAAATACACATTATTTCAAAGACTTATAGGCTGTGAAATAAGTTAAGGGTATTTCAAATGGCTTGTCTGCAAAAAAGGTGAGATGTAGGGAATCACAGAAAGCCGAGGGGATAATATGTCAATATATACATTGCTATATGGTGAACTAAGCCTTAGGCCGGCAACACTGTAGAGGAATTGACACTTAGAAACGTACAAGTAAGCTGGAATCTTTAAAAGTTCAAATCTTTATAAGTAAAAAGATTTATTAAAATGAATAACCAAGTGTTTTACTTGACATTAGAAAATCAAAACAATAAACCCTGAGAACATAGAAAAAAGATAAATAAAGATATGAGCAGGACTTAATACCAAAGAAATCGTATAAAATTCAGGTGAGGTAGTAAGTCCAAAGAATATTCTTTGAAAAGATTTAAAAGACACACTTTGATTAAGGAAAAAACAAACATAATTAAAGAATATATAGAAAGAATCAGGACAATGTTATAGCAGAGAATATATGAAATGCCTGTAAATTGGAACATTTCTGTAAAGTTGACCATTTCCTAGCTCGTACAGTTTAACAAAACTGACACAAGAGGAAATCATTTAAGGTCATCATGTCTGCTCTTGGCATTCTCGGAACGCCCTGGCCTCAGAATGCAGCATCTGTAGTCCATTGTAACCTGCGGAGAGTGGGCGGGGCTTAGGGAGGCTGAAGACTGCCCTCACTGAGGGAGTGGGTGTGGTCATCTCTGCTGTGACTGAACAAAGGGCAGGGGAGCAGGGGGCCCAGGCCAGGGCCCTCAGAGTCCGGCAGTCCGAGTGGGGTGTCACAAGCATTTAGGCCCACGCCATAGGGCGCCTTCTTTGTCTGCACAGCTGTCCAAACTCTCACTTTTCCACTCAGGCCGCCCACTTAGTTGAAGTGTGTGTGGAACCTGTCCACGCAGTACACCTAGCTGCACAGCTAACAATAGGTCAGGGCATCGTAGCTTCCTGCCAGGTGACCGAACTTCGCAGGCAAATGGGTCTCTGCGACACCTGCGGAGAGGCTCCTGCCCGGGCCACAGGCCGCCCACTGCCCCTGCCCCATATCGAAGGCTGAAAAGCAGCCATGTCTGAGTCCACTGCCTCTCGAAGGAGTATTGGACCAACACTTGTAGAAAACGGGTTCCTTGCGGGCAACTCATTGGAGGGACACAAATAAATCTTTGCCGACTTTCTGCTGAAGCTTACAAGCGTTCACACCTAAGCCTCTTACAAGGTCAGCTGTTTAGCTAAACATGAGGTCATGATCTAAATTTACACAATATTGAAGAAATCAGCAACAATGTGAGACAATCAGCAAAAACAATCACTACCAGAATTAGATTCCCTAGGCCATCCATCTGATGTTGGAATAATCAGGTGCAAGGCAGAAAATATACATAAACCTGGAAATGAAACAAGGAATAAGGATGTTTTCAAAGGCTGGTAGGATCTCTAAAACATTTTTAAAGTACATGTCGTTGATAAACCTAATACTCAAAGGTTGTTTAATACCACAGATTAAGCATTGAGAAGAGTGAAATTATGCTGTTTTGAAAACTATGGCAGGTGAGATTTTCTGCCTAATTATATAAGAAGATTTCTCTAAAAAATAGACATTATTTCAAAGACTTATTGGCTGTGAAATAAGTTAAGTGTATTTCAAATGGCTTGTCTGCAAAGAAAGGTGAGATGTAGGGAATCAAAAAAGTCGAGGGTAAAATGTCAATATATACATTGCTAAATGGTGAACTAAGCCTTAGGCCAGGCACAATGTAGAGGACCTGACACTTAGAAACTTAAAAGTGAGCTGGAATCTTTAAAAGTACAAATGTTTATAAGTAAAAAGATTTATGAAAATGAATAACCTAGTGTTTTAATTGACATCAGAAAATCAAAACAATAAACCCTGAGAACATAGAAAAAAGATAAATAAAGATATGAGCAGAACTTAATACCAAAAAAACGTATAAAATTCAGGTGAGGTAGTAAGTCCAAAGAATATTCTTTGAAAAGATGTAAAAGACACACTTTGATTAAGGAAAACACAAACATAATTAAAGAATATATAGAAAGAATCAGGACAATGTTATAGCAGAGAATATATGAAATGCCAGTAAATTGGAAAATTTCTGTAAAGTGCATCATTTCCTAGCTCTTACAGTATACCAAAACCGACACAAGAGGAAATCATTTAAGGTCATCATGTCGGCCCTTGGCATTCACGGAACGCCCTGGCCTCAGAATGCAGCATCTGTAGTCCATGGTAACCTGCGGAGAGTGGGCGGTGCTCAGGGAGGCTGAAGACTGCCCTCACTGAGGGAGAGGGTGTGGCCATCTCTGCTGTGACTGAACAAAGGGCAGGGGAGCAGGGGACCCATGGCAGGGCCCTCAGAGCCCGGCAGGCCCAGTGGGGTGTCTCAAGCATTTAGGCCCAGGCCATAGGGCGACTTCTTTGTCTGCACAGCTGCCCAAACTCTCATTTTTCCACTCAGGCCGCCCACTTATTTGAAGTGTGTGTGGAACCTGTCCGCGCAGTACACCTCGCTGCACAGCTAACCATAGGTCAGGGCATCGTAGCTTCCTGCCAGGTGACCGAAGTTCGCAGGCAAATGGGTCCCTGGGACACATGCGGAGAGGCTCCTGCCCGGGTTACAGGCCACCCACTGCCCCTGCCCCAGATCGAAGGCTGAAAAGCAGCCATGTCTGAGTCCACTGCCTCTCGAAGGAGTATTGGACCAACACTTGTAGAAAACGGGGTCCTTGCGGGCAACTCATTGGAGGGACACAAATAAATCTTTGCCGACTTTCTGCTGAAGCTTACCAGCGTTCACACCTAAGCCTCTTACAAGGTCAGCTGTTTAGCTAAACATGAGCTCATGATCTAAATTTACACAATATTGAAGAAATCAGCTACAAAGTGAGACAATCAGCAAAAACAATCACTACCAGAATTAGATTCCCTAGGCCATCCATCTGATGTTGGAATAATCAGGTGCAAGGCAGAAAATATACATAAACCTGGTAATGAAACAAGGAACAAGGATGTTTTCAAAGACTGGTAGGATCTCTAAAACATTTTTAAAGTACATGTCGTTGATAAACCTAAATACTCAAAGGTTGTTTAATACCACAGATTAAGCATTGAGAAGAGTGAAATTATGCTGTTTTGAAAACTATGGCAGGTGAGATTTTCTGCCAAATTATATAAGAAGATTTCTCTAAAAAATAGACATTATTTCAAAGACTTATTGGCTGTGAAATAAGTTAAGTGTATTTCAAATGGCTGGTCTGCAAAGAAAGGTGAGATGTAGGGAATCACAGAAAGTTGAGGGGAAAATGTCAATATATACATTGCTATATGGTGAACTAAGCCTTAGGCCAGGCACAATGTAGAGGACCTGACACTTAGAAACTTAAAAGTGAGCTGGAATCTTTAAAAGTTCAAATGTTTATAAGTAAAAATTTTATGAAAATGAATATCCAAGTGTTTTAATTGACATCAGAAAATCAAAACAATAAACCCTGAGAACATAGAAAAAAGATAAATAAAGATATGAGCAGAATATAATGCCACAGAAAACGTATAAAATTCAGGTGAGGTAGTAAGTCCAAAGAATATTGTTTGAAAAGATTTAAAAGACACACTTTGATTACGGAAAACACAAACATAATTAAAGAATATATAGAAAGAATCAGGACAATGTTATAGCAGAGAATATATGAAATGCCAGTAAAATGGAACATTTCGGTAAAGTGGACCATATCCTAGCTCCTACAGTTTACCAAAACTGACACAAGAGGAAATCATTTAAAGTCATCATGTCGGCCCTTGGCATTCTCGGAACGCCCTGGCCTCAGAATGCAGCATCTGTAGTCCATGGTAACCTGCGGAGAGTGGGCGGGGCTGAGGGAAACTGGAACACTGCCCTCACTGAGGGAGTGGGTGTGGCCATCGCTGCTGTGACTGAACAAAGGGCAGGGGAGCAGGGGGCGCAGGGCAGGGCCCTCAGAGCCCGGCAGGCCCAGTGGTGTGTCAGAAGCATTTAGGCCCAGGCCATAGGGCGCCTTCTTTGTCTGCACAGCTGCCCAAACTCTCATTTTTCCACACAGGCCGCCCACTTAGTTGAAGTGTGTGTGGAACCTGTCCGCGCAGTACACCTCGCTGCACAGCTAACCATAGGTCTGGGCATCGTAGCTTCCTGCCAGGTGACCGAAGTTCGCAGGAGAGATGATTCCCAGGTTCACACTCAGAGAGTCTCCTGCCCGAGCCACAGGCCGCCCACTGCCCCTTCCCTAGATCGGGGGCCCAAAGCAGCCCTCTCTAAGTCCCCTACCCCTAGAGGGAGTATTGGACCAACACTTCTAGAAAATGGGGTCCTTGTGGGAAACTCATTGGAGGGACACAAATAAATCTTTTCCGACAGTTTGCTGAAACTTACGAGCGTTCACATCTAAGCCTCTTACAAGGTCAGCTGTTTAGCTAAACATGAGCTCATGATCTAAATTTACACAATAATGAAGAAATCAGCTACAAAGGGAGACAATCAGCAAAACAATCAATACCAGTATTTGATTCCCTAGGCCATCCGTCAGATGTTGGAATAATCAGGTGCTAGGCAGAAAATATACATAAACCTGGAAATGAAACAAGGAACAAGGAGGTTTTCAAAGACTGGTAGTATCTCTAAAACATTTTTGAAGTACATGTCATTGATAAAGCTAAATACTCAAAGGTTGTTTAATACAACAAATTAAGCAGTGAGAAGAGTGAAATTATGCTGTTTAGAAAACTATGGAAGGTGAGATTTTCTGCCTAATTATATAAGATGATTTCTCTAAAAAATACACATTATTTCAAAGACTTATAGGCTGTGAAATAAGTTAAGGGTATTTCAAATGGCTTGTCTGCAAAGAAAGGTTAGATGTAGGGAATCACAGAAAGCCGAGGGGATAATATGTCAATATATACATTGCTATATGGTGAACTAAGCCTTAGGCCGGCAACACTGTAGAGGAATGGACCCTTAGAAACATACAGGTAAGCTGGAATATTTAAAAGTTCAAATCTTTATAAGTAAAAAGATTTATTAAAATGAATAACCAAGTGTTTTACTTGACATCAGAAAATTAAAACAATAAACCCTGAGAACATAGAAAAAAGATAAATAAAGATATGAGCAGAACTTAATACCACAGAAAAAGTATAAAATTCAGGTGAGGTAGTAAGTCCAAAGAATATTCTTTGAAAAGATTTAAAAGACACACTTTGATTAAGGAAAACACAAACATAATTAAAGAATATATAGAAAGAATCAGGACAATGTTATAGCAGAGAATATATGAAATGCCAGTAAATTGGAACATTTCTGTAAAGTGGACCATTTCCTAGCTCCTACAGTTTACCAAAACTGACACAAGAGGAAATCATTTAAGGTCATCATGACGGCCCTTGGCATTCTCGGAACGCCCTGGCCACAGAATGCAGCATCTGTAGTCTATGGTAACCTGCGGAGAGTGGGCGGGGCTGAGGGAGGCTGAAGACTGCCCTCAATGAGGGAGTGGGTGTGGCCATCTCTGCTGTGACTGAACAAAGGGCAGGGGAGCAGGGGGCCCAGGGCAGGGCCCTCAGAGCCCGTCAGGCCCAGTGGGGTGTCACAAGCATTTAGGCCCAGGCCATAGGGCGCCTTCTTTGTCTGCACAGCTGCCCAAACTCTCACTTTTCCACTCAGGCCGCCCACTTAGTTGAAGTGTGTGTGGAACCTGTCCGCGCAGTACACCTTGCTGCACAGCTAACCATAGGTCTGGGCATCGTAGCTTCCTGCCAGTTGACCGAAGTTCACAGGAGAGATGATTCCTTGGTTCACACGCAGAGAGGCTCCTGCCCGGGCCACAGGCCGCCCACTGCCCCTGCCCAAGTTCGGGGGCCGAAAGCAGCCCTCTCTAAGTCCCCTAACCCTAGAGGGAGTATTGGACCAACACTTCTAGAAAACGGGGTCCATGTGGGCAACTCATTGGAGGGACACAAATAAATCTTTGCCGACTTTTTGCTGAAACTTACTAGCGTTCACACCTAAGCCTCTTACAAGGTCAGCTTTTTAGCTAAACATGAGCTCATGATCTAAATTTATACAATAATGAAGAAATCAGCTACAAAGGGAGACAATCAGCAAAAACAATCAATACCAGAATTAGATTCCCTAGGCCATCTGTCAGATGTTGGAATAATCAGGTGCTAGGCAGAAAATATACATAAACCAAGAAATGAAACAAGGAACAAGGATGTTTTCAAAGACTGGTAGGATCTCTAAAACATTTTTAAAGTACATGGCATTGATAAAGCTAAATATTCAAAGGTTCTTTAATACAACAAATTAAGCAGTGAGAAGAGTGAAATTATGCTGTTCAGAAAACTATGGAAGGTGAGATTTTCTGCCTAATTATATAAGATGATTTCTCTGAAAAATATACATTATTTCAAAGACTTATTGGCTGTAAATAAGTTAAGGGTATTTCAAAAGGCTTGTCTGCAAAGAAAGGTGAGATGTAGGGAATCACAGAAAGCCGAGGGGATAATATGTCAATATATACATTGCTATATGGTGAACTAAGCCTTAGGCCGGCAACAGTGTAGAGGAATGGACCCTTAGAAACGTACAAGTAAGCTGGAATCTTTAAAAGTTTAAATCTTTATAAGTAAAAATTTATGAAAATGAATAACCAAGTGTTTTACTTGACATCAGTAAATCAAAACAATAAACCCTGAGAAAATAGAAAAAAGATAAATAAAGATATGAGCAGAACTTAATACCACAGAAAACGTATAAAATTCAGATGAGGCAGTAAGTCCAAAGAATATTCTTTGAAAAGATTTAAAAGACACACTTTGATTAAGGAAAACACAATCATAATTAAAGAATATATAGAAAGAATCAGGACAATGTTATAGCAGAGAATATATGAAATGCCAGTAAATTTGAATGTTTCTGTAAAGTTGACCATTTCCTAGCTCCTACAGTTTACCAAAACTGACTCAAGAGGAAATCATTTAAGGTCATCATTTCGGCCCTTTCATTCTAGGAACGCCCTGGCCTCAGAATGCAGCATCTGTAGTCCATGGTAACCTGCGGAGAGTGCGCGGGGCTGAGGGAGGCTGAAGACTGCCCTCACTGAGGGAGTGGGTGTGGCCATCTCTCCTGTGACTGAACAAAGTGCATGGGAGCAGGGGGCCCAGGGCAGGGCCGTCAGAGCCCGGCAGGCCCAGTGGGGTGTCACAAGCATTTAGGCCCAGGCCATAGGGCGCCTTCTTTGTCTGCACAGCTGCCCAAACTCTCACTTTTCCACTCAGGCCACCCACGTAGTTGAAGTGTGTGTGGAACCTGTCCGCGCAGTACACCTTGCTGCACAGCTAACCATAGGTCTGGGCATCGTAGCTTCCTGCCAGTTGACCGAAGTTCACAGGAGAGATGATTCCTTGGTTCACACGCAGAGAGGCTCCTGCCCGGGCCACAGGCCGCCCACTGCCCCTGCCCAAGTTTGGGGGACGAAAGCAGCCCTCTCTAAGTCCCCTAACCCTAGAGGGAGTATTGGACCAACACTTCTAGAAAACGGGGTCCTTGTGGGCAACTCATTGGAGGGACACAAATAAATCTTTGCCGACTTTTTGCTGGAACTTACTAGCGTTCACACCTAAGCCTCTTACAAGGTCAGCTTTTTAGCTAAACATGAGCTCATGATCTAAATTTATACAATAATGAAGAAATCAGCTACAAAGGGAGACAATCAGCAAAAACAATCAATACCAGAATTAGATTCCCTAGGCCATCCGTCAGATGTTGGAATAATCAGTTGCTAGGCAGAAAATATACATAAATCTAGAAATGAAACAAGGAACAAGGATGTTTTCAAAGACTGGTAGGATCCCTAAAACATTTTTAAAGTACATGGTATTGATAAAGCTAAATATTCAAAGGTTGTTTAATACAACAAATTAAGCAGTGAGAAGAGTGAAATTATGCTGTTTAGAAAACTATGGAAGGTGAGATTTTCTGCCTAATTATATAAGATGATTTCTCTAAAAAATATACATTATTTCAAAGACTTATTGGCTGTGAAATAAGTTAAGGGTATTTCAAATGGCTTGTCTGCAAAGAAAGGTGAGATGTAGGGAATCACAGAAACCCGAGGGGATAATATGTCAATATATACATTGCTATATGGTGAACTAAGCCTTAGGCCAGCCACAATGTAGAGGACCTGACCCTTAGAAACGTACAAGTAAGCTGGAATCTTTAAAAGTTTAAATCTTTATAAGTAAAAAGGTTTATGAAAATGAATAACCAAGTGTTTTACTTGACATCAGAAAATCAAAACAATAAACCCTGAGAACATAGAAAAAAGATAAATAAAGATATGAGCAGAACTTAATACCACAGAAAAAGTATAAAATTCAGATGAGGTAGTAAGTCCAAAGAATATTCTTTGAAAAGATTTAAAAGACACACTTTGATTAAGGAAAACACAAACATAATTAAAGAATATATAGAAAGAATCAGGACAATGTTATAGCAGAGAATACATGAAATGCCAGTAAATTGGAACATTTCTGTAAAGTGGACCATTTCCTAGCTCCTAAAGTTTACCAAAACTGACACAAGAGGAAATCATTTAAGGTCATCATGTCTTCCCTTGGCATTCTCGGAACATCCTGGCCTCAGAATGCAGCATCTGTAGTCCATGGTAAACTGCGGAGAGTGGGCAGGGCTGAGGGAGGCTGGAACACTGCCCTCACTGAGGGAGTGGGTGTGGCCATCTCTGCTGTGACTGAACAAAGGGCAGGGGAGCATGGGTCCCAGGGCAGGGTCCTCAGAGCCCGGCAGACCCAGTGCGTTATCACAAGCATTTAGGGCAGTCCATAGGGCGCCTTCTTTGTCTGCACAGCTGCCCAAACTCTCACTTTTCCACTCAGGCCGCCCACTTAGTTGAAGTGTGTGTGGAACCTATCCGCGCAGGACACCTCGCTGCACAGATAACCATAGGTCTGGGCATTGTAGCTTCCTTCCAAGTGAACGATTTTCGCAGGAGAGATGATTCCCAGGTTCACACACAGAGAGGTTCCTGCCCGGGCCACAGGCCGCCCACTGCCCCTGCCGAAGATCGGGGGCCGAAAGCAGCCCTGGCTAAGTCCCCTACCCCTAGAGGGAGTATTGGACCAACACTTCTAAAAAACGGGGTCCTTGTGGGCAACTCATTGGAGGGACACAAATAAATCTTTGCCGACTTTTTGCTGAAACGTACGAGCGTTCACACCTAAGCCTCTTACAAGGTCAGCTGTTTAGCTAAACATGAGCTCATGATGTAAATTTACACAATAATGAAGCAATCAGCTACAAAGGGAGACAATCAGCAAAAACAATCAATACCAGAATTAGATTCCCTAGGCCATCCGTCAGATGTTGGAATAATCAGGTGCTAGGCAAAAAATATACATAAACCTGGAAATGAAACAAGGAACAAGGATGTTTTCAAAGACTGGTAGGATCTCTAAAACATTTTTAAAGTGCATGACATTGATAAAGTTAAATACTCAAAGGTTGTTTAATACAACAAATTAAGCAGTGAGAAGAGTGAAATTATGCTGTTTGGAAAACTATGGAAGGTGAGATTTTCTGCCTAATTATATAAGATGATTTCTCTGAAAAATATACATTATTTCAAAGACTTATTGGCTGTGAAATAAGTTAAGGGTATTTCAAAAGGCTTGTCTGCAAAGAAAGGTGAGATGTAGGGAATCACAGAAAGCCGAGGGGATAATATGTCAATATATACATTGCTATATGGTGAACTAAGCCTTAGGCCGGCAACAGTGTAGAGGAATGGACCCTTAGAAACGTACAAGTCAGCTGGAATCTTTAAAAGTTTAAATCTTTATAAGTAAAAAGGTTTATGAAAATGAATAACCAAGTGTTTTACTTGACATCAGAAAATCAAAACAATAAACCCTGAGAACATAGAAAAAAGATAAATAAAGATATGAGCAGAACTTAATACCACAGAAAATGTATAAAATTCAGATGAGGTAGTAAGTCCAAAGAATATTCTTTGAAAAGATTTAAAAGACACACTTTGATTAAGGAAAACACAAACATAATTAAAGAATATATAGAAAGAATCAGGACAATGTTATAGCAGAGAATATATGAAATGCCAGTAAATTAGAATATTTCTGTAAAGTAGACCATTTCCTAGCTCCTACAGTTTACCAAAAGTGACACAAGAGGAAATCATTTAAGGTCATCATGTCTGCTCTTGGCATTCTAGGAACGCCCTGGCCTCAGAATGCAGCATCTGTAGACCATGGTAACCTGCGGAGAGTGGGCGGGGCTGAGGGAGGCTGGAACACTGCCCTCACTGAGGGAGTGGGTGTGGCCATCTCTGCTGTGACTGAACAAATGCAGGGGAGCATGGGGTCCAGGGCAGGGTCTTCAGAGCCCGGCAGGCCCAGTGCGGTGTCACAAGCATTTAGGCCCACGCCATAGGGCGCCTTCTTTGTCTGCACAGCTGCCCAAACTCTTACTTTTCCACTCAGGCCGCCCACTTATTTGAAGTGTGTGTGGAACCTGTCAGCGCAGTACACCTCGCTGCACAGCTAACCATAGGTCTGTGCATCGTAGCTTCCTACCAGGTGACCGAAGTTCGCAGTAGAGATGATTCCCAGGTTCACACACAGAGAGGCTCCTGCCCGGGACACAGGCCGCCCACTGCCCCTCCCCAAGATCGGGGGCCGAAAGCAGCCCTGTCTAAGTCCCCTACCCCTAGAGGGAGTATTGGACCAACACTTCTAAAAAACGGGGTCCTTGTGGGCAACTCATTGGAGGGACACAAAGAAATCTTTGCCGACTTTTTGCTGAAACTTACGAGCGTTCACACCTAAGCATCTTACAAGGTCAGCTGTTTAGTTAAACATGAGCTCATGGTCTAAATTTACACAATAATGAAGAAATAAGCTACAAAGGGAGACAAACAGCAAAAACAATCAATACCAGAATTAGATTCCCTAGGCCATCCGTCGGATGTTGGAATAATCAGGTGCTAGGCAGAAAATATACATAAACCTGGAAATGAAACAAGAAACAAGGATGTTTTCAAAGACTGGTAATATCCCTAAACCTTTTTAAAGTACATGGCATTGATAAAGCTAAATACTCAAAGGTTCTTTAATACAACAAATTAAGCAGTGAGAAGAGTGAAATTATGCTGTTTAGAAAACTATGGAAGGTGAGATTTTCTGCCTAATTATATAAGATGATTTCTCTTAAAAATACACATTATTTCAAAGACTTATTGGCTGTGAAATAAGTTAAGGGTATTTCAAATGGCTTGTCTGCAAAGAAAGGTGAGATGTAGGGAATCACAGAAAGCCGAGGGGATAATATGTCAATATATACATTGCTATATGTAGAAGTAATCCTTAGGCCGGCAACAGTGTAGAGGAATGGACCCTTAAAACGTTCAAGTAAGCTGGAATCTTTAAAAGTTCAAATCTTTATAAGTAAAAAGATTTATTAAAATGAATAACCAAGTGTTTTACTTGACATCAGAAAATCAAAACAATAAACCCTGAGAACATAGAAAAAAGATAAATAAAGATATGAGCAGAACTTAATACAACAGAAAACGTATAAAATTCCGGTGATTTAGTAAGTCCAAAGAATATTCTTTGAAAAGATTTAAAAGACACACATTGATAAAGGAAAACATAAACATAAGTAAAGAATATACAGAAAGAATCAGGACAATGTTATAGCAGAGAATATGAAATGCCAGTAAATTTGAATATTTCTGTAAAGTGGACCATTTCCTAGCTCCTAAAGTTTACCAAAACTGACACAAGAGGAAATCATTTAAGGTCATCATGTCTGCCCTTGGCATTCTCGGAACGCCCTGGCCTAAGAATGCAGCACCTGTAGTCCATGGTAACCTGCGGAGAGGGGGCGTGGCTGAGGGTGGTTGGAACACTGCCCTCACTGAGGGAGTGGGTGTGGCCATCTCTGCTGTGACTGAACAAAGGGCACGGGAGCAGGGGGCCCAGGGCAGGGCCCTCAGAGCCCGGCAGACCCAGGGGGCTGTCACAAGCATTTAGGCCCAGGTCAAAGGGCGCCTTCTTTGTCTGCACAGCTGCCCAAACTCTCACCTTTCCACTCAGGCCGCCCTCTTATTGGAAGTGTGTTTGGATCCTGTCCGCGCAGTACACCTCGCTGCACAGATAACCATAGGTCAGGGCATCGTAGCTTCCTGCCAGGTTACCGAAGTTCGCAGGCAAATGGGTCCCTGGGACACATGCGGAGAGGCTCCTGCCCGGGCCACCGGCCGCCCACTGCCCCTGCCCCAGATCGAAGGCTGAAAAGCAGCCATGTCTGAGTCCACTGCCTCTCGAAGGAGTATTGGACCAACACTTGTAGAAAACGGGGTCCTTGCGGGCAACTCATTGGAGGGACACAAATAAATCTTTGCCGACTTTCTGCTGAAGCTTACCAGCGTTCACACCTAAGCCTCTTACAAGGTCAGCTGTTTAGCTAAACATGAGCTCATGATCTAAATTTACACAATATTGAAGAAATCAGCTACAAAGTGAGACAATCAGCAAAAACAATCACTACCAGAATTAGATTCCCTAGGCCATCCATCTGATGTTGGAATAATCAGGTGCAAGGCAGAAAATATACATAAAACTGGAACTGAAACAAGGAACAAGGGGGTTTTCAAAGGCTGGTAGGATCTCTAAAACATTTTTAAAGTACATGTCGTTGATAAACCTAAATACTCAAAGGTTGTTTAATACCACAGATTAAGCATTGAGAAGAGTGAAATTATGCTGTTTTGAAAACTATGGCAGGTGAGATTTTCTGCCTAATTATATAAGAAGATTTCTCTAAAAAATAGACATTATTTCAAAGACTTATTGGCTGTGAAATAAGTTAAGTGTATTTCAAATGGCTTGTCTGCAAAGAAAGGTGAGATGTAGGGAATCACAGAAAGTCGAGGGGAAAATATGTCAATATATACATAGCTATAGGGTGTACTAAGCCTTAGGCTGGCAACAGTGTAGAGGAATGGACCCTTAGAAACTTACAAGTAAGCTGGAATCTTTAAAATTTCAAATCTTTATAAGTAAAAAGATTTATGAAAATGAATAACCAAGTGTTTTAATTGACATCAGAAGATCAAAACAATAAACCCTGAGAACATAGGGAAAAGATAAATAAAGATATGAGCAGAACTTAATACCACAGAAAACGTATAAATTTCAGGTGAGGTAGTAAGTCCAAAGAATATTCTTTGAAAAGATTTAAAAGACACACTTTTATTAAGGAAAACACAAACATAATTAAATAATATATAGAAAGAATCAGGACAATGTTATAGCAGAGAATATGAAATGCCAGTAAATTTGAATATTTCTGTAAAGTGGACCATTTCCTAGCTCCTACAGTTTACCAAAACTGACACAAGAGGAAATCATTTAAGGTCATCATGTCGGCCCTTGGCATTCTCGGAACGCCCTGGCCTCAGAATGCAGCATCTGTAGTCCATGGTAACCTGCGGAGAGTGGGAGGGGCTGAGGGAGACTGGAACACTGCCCTCACTGAGGGAGTGGGTGTGGCCATCTCTGCTGTGACTGAAAAAAGGCAGGGGAGCAGGGGGCCCAGGGCAGGGCCCTCAGAGCCCGGCAGGCCCAGTGGGATGTCAGAAGCTTTTAGGCCCAGGCCATAGGGCGCCTTCTTTGTCTGCACAGCTGCCCAAACTCTCATTTTTCCACACAGGCCGCCCACTTAGTTGAAGTGTGTGTGGAACCTGTCCGCGCAGTACACCTCGCTGCACAGCTAACCATAGGTCTGGGCATCGTAGCTTCCTGCCTGGTGACCGAAGTTCGCAGGAGAGATGATTCCCAGGTTCACACGCAGAGAGGCTCCTGCCCGGGCCACAGGCCGCCCACTGCCCCTGCCCAAGATCGGGGGCCGAAAGCAGCCCTGTCTAAGTCCCCTACCCCTAGAGGATGTATTGGACCAACACTTCTAGAAAACGGGGTCCTTGTGGGCAACTCATTGGAGGGACACAAATAAATCTTTGCCGACATTTTGCTGCAACTTACGAGCGTTCACACCTAAGCCTCTTACAAGGTCAGCTGTTTAGCTAAACATGAGCTCATGATCTAAATTTACACAATAATGAAGAAATCAGCTACAAAGGGAGACAATCAGCAAAAACAATCAATACCAGAATTAGATTCCCTAGGCCATCCCTCAGATGTTGGAATAATCAGGTGCTAGGCAGAAAATATACATAAACCTGGAAATGAAACAAGGAACAAGGATGTTTTCAAAGACTGGTAGTATATCTAAAACATTTTTGAAGTACATGTCATTGATAAAGCTAAATACTCAAAGGTTGTTTAATACAACAAATTAAGCAGTGAGAAGAGTGAAATTATGCTGTTTAGAAAACTATGGAAGGTGAGATTTTCTGCCTAATTATATAAGATGATTTCTCTAAAAAATACACATTATTTCAAAGACTTATAGGCTGTGAAATAAGTTAAGGGTATTTCAAATGGCTTGTCTGCAAAGAAAGGTTAGATGTAGGGAATCACAGAAAGCCGAGGGGATAATATGTCAATATATACATTGCTATATGGTGAACTAAGCCTTAGGCCGGCAACACTGTAGAGGAATGGACCCTTAGAAACATACAAGTAAGCTGGAATCTTTAAAAGTTCAAATCTTTATAAGTAAAAAGATTTATTAAAATGAATAACCAAGTGTTTTAATTGACATCAGAAAATCAAAACAATAAACCCTGAGAACATAGAAAAAAGATAAATAAAGATATGAGCAGAACTTAATACAACAGAAAACGTATAAAATTCCGGTGATTTAGTAAGTCCAAAGAATATTCTTTGAAAAGATTTAAAAGACACACATTGATAAAGGAAAACATAAACATAAGTAAAGAATATACAGAAAGAATCAGGACAATGTTATAGCAGAGAATATGAAATGCCAGTAAATTTGAATATTTCTGTAAAGTGGACCATTTCCTAGCTCCTAAAGTTTACCAAAACTGACACAAGAGGAAATCATTTAAGGTCATCATGTCTGCCCTTGGCATTCTCGGAACGCCCTGGCCTAAGAATGCAGCACCTGTAGTCCATGGTAACCTGCGGAGAGGGGGCGTGGCTGAGGGTGGTTGGAACACTGCCCTCACTGAGGGAGTGGGTGTGGCCATCTCTGCTGTGACTGAACAAAGGGCACGGGAGCAGGGGGCCCAGGGCAGGGCCCTCAGAGCCCGGCAGACCCAGGGGGCTGTCACAAGCATTTAGGCCCAGGTCAAAGGGCGCCTTCTTTGTCTGCACAGCTGCCCAAACTCTCACCTTTCCACTCAGGCCGCCCTCTTATTGGAAGTGTGTTTGGATCCTGTCCGCGCAGTACACCTCGCTGCACAGATAACCATAGGTCAGGGCATCGTAGCTTCCTGCCAGGTTACCGAAGTTCGCAGGCAAATGGGTCCCTGGGACACATGCGGAGAGGCTCCTGCCCGGGCCACCGGCCGCCCACTGCCCCTGCCCCAGATCGAAGGCTGAAAAGCAGCCATGTCTGAGTCCACTGCCTCTCGAAGGAGTATTGGACCAACACTTGTAGAAAACGGGGTCCTTGCGGGCAACTCATTGGAGGGACACAAATAAATCTTTGCCGACTTTCTGCTGAAGCTTACCAGCGTTCACACCTAAGCCTCTTACAAGGTCAGCTGTTTAGCTAAACATGAGCTCATGATCTAAATTTACACAATATTGAAGAAATCAGCTACAAAGTGAGACAATCAGCAAAAACAATCACTACCAGAATTAGATTCCCTAGGCCATCCATCTGATGTTGGAATAATCAGGTGCAAGGCAGAAAATATACATAAAACTGGAACTGAAACAAGGAACAAGGGGGTTTTCAAAGGCTGGTAGGATCTCTAAAACATTTTTAAAGTACATGTCGTTGATAAACCTAAATACTCAAAGGTTGTTTAATACCACAGATTAAGCATTGAGAAGAGTGAAATTATGCTGTTTTGAAAACTATGGCAGGTGAGATTTTCTGCCTAATTATATAAGAAGATTTCTCTAAAAAATAGACATTATTTCAAAGACTTATTGGCTGTGAAATAAGTTAAGTGTATTTCAAATGGCTTGTCTGCAAAGAAAGGTGAGATGTAGGGAATCACAGAAAGTCGAGGGGAAAATATGTCAATATATACATAGCTATAGGGTGTACTAAGCCTTAGGCTGGCAACAGTGTAGAGGAATGGACCCTTAGAAACTTACAAGTAAGCTGGAATCTTTAAAATTTCAAATCTTTATAAGTAAAAAGATTTATGAAAATGAATAACCAAGTGTTTTAATTGACATCAGAAGATCAAAACAATAAACCCTGAGAACATAGGGAAAAGATAAATAAAGATATGAGCAGAACTTAATACCACAGAAAACGTATAAATTTCAGGTGAGGTAGTAAGTCCAAAGAATATTCTTTGAAAAGATTTAAAAGACACACTTTTATTAAGGAAAACACAAACATAATTAAATAATATATAGAAAGAATCAGGACAATGTTATAGCAGAGAATATGAAATGCCAGTAAATTTGAATATTTCTGTAAAGTGGACCATTTCCTAGCTCCTACAGTTTACCAAAACTGACACAAGAGGAAATCATTTAAGGTCATCATGTCGGCCCTTGGCATTCTCGGAACGCCCTGGCCTCAGAATGCAGCATCTGTAGTCCATGGTAACCTGCGGAGAGTGGGAGGGGCTGAGGGAGACTGGAACACTGCCCTCACTGAGGGAGTGGGTGTGGCCATCTCTGCTGTGACTGAAAAAAGGGCAGGGGAGCAGGGGGCCCAGGGCAGGGCCCTCAGAGCCCGGCAGGCCCAGTGGGATGTCAGAAGCTTTTAGGCCCAGGCCATAGGGCGCCTTCTTTGTCTGCACAGCTGCCCAAACTCTCATTTTTCCACACAGGCCGCCCACTTAGTTGAAGTGTGTGTGGAACCTGTCCGCGCAGTACACCTCGCTGCACAGCTAACCATAGGTCTGGGCATCGTAGCTTCCTGCCTGGTGACCGAAGTTCGCAGGAGAGATGATTCCCAGGTTCACACGCAGAGAGGCTCCTGCCCGGGCCACAGGCCGCCCACTGCCCCTGCCCAAGATCGGGGGCCGAAAGCAGCCCTGTCTAAGTCCCCTACCCCTAGAGGGAGTATTGGACCAACACTTCTAGAAAACGGGGTCCTTGTGGGCAACTCATTGGAGGGACACAAATAAATCTTTGCCGACATTTTGCTGCAACTTACGAGCGTTCACACCTAAGCCTCTTACAAGGTCAGCTGTTTAGCTAAACATGAGCTCATGATCTAAATTTACACAATAATGAAGAAATCAGCTACAAAGGGAGACAATCAGCAAAAACAATCAATACCAGAATTAGATTCCCTAGGCCATCCGTCAGATGTTGGAATAATCAGGTGCTAGGCAGAAAATATACATAAACCTGGAAATGAAACAAGGAACAAGGATGTTTTCAAAGACTGGTAGTATATCTAAAACATTTTTGAAGTACATGTCATTGATAAAGCTAAATACTCAAAGGTTGTTTAATACAACAAATTAAGCAGTGAGAAGAGTGAAATTATGCTGTTTAGAAAACTATGGAAGGTGAGATTTTCTGCCTAATTATATAAGATGATTTCTCTAAAAAATACACATTATTTCAAAGACTTATAGGCTGTGAAATAAGTTAAGGGTATTTCAAATGGCTTGTCTGCAAAGAAAGGTTAGATGTAGGGAATCACAGAAAGCCGAGGGGATAATATGTCAATATATACATTGCTATATGGTGAACTAAGCCTTAGGCCGGCAACACTGTAGAGGAATGGACCCTTAGAAACATACAAGTAAGCTGGAATCTTTAAAAGTTCAAATCTTTATAAGTAAAAAGATTTATTAAAATGAATAACCAAGTGTTTTAATTGACATCAGAAAATCAAAACAATAAACCCTGAGAACATAGAAAAAAGATAAATAAAGATATGAGCAGGGCCTCCCTGGTGGCGCAGTGGTTGAGAGTCCGCCTGCCGATGCAGGGGATACGGGTTCGTGCCCCGGTCTGGGAGGATCCCATATGCCGCGGAGCGGCTGGGCCCGTGAGCCATGGCCGCTGGGCCTGCGCATCCGGAGCCTGTGCTCCGCAACGGGAGAGGCCACAACAGTGAGAGGCCCACATACCGCAAAAAGAAAAAAAAAAAAAAAAAAAAAAAAAAAAAAAAAAAAAAAAAAAGATATGAGCAGAACTTAATACAACAGAAAACGTATAAAATTCCGGTGATTTAGTAAGTCCAAAGAATATTCTTTGAAAAGATTTAAAAGACACACTTTGATAAAGGAAAACATAAACATAAGTAAAGAATATACAGAAAGAATCAGGACAATGTTATAGCAGAGAATATATGAAATGCCAGTAAATTTGAATATTTCTGTAAAGTGGACCATTTCCTAGCTCCTAAAGTTTACCAAAACTGACACAAGAGGAAATCATTTAAGGTCATCATGTCTGCCCTTGGCATTCTCGGAACGCCCTGGCCTCAGAATGCAGCATCTGTAGTCCATGGTAACCTGCGGAGAGGGGGCGTGGCTGAGGGTGGTTGGAACACTGCCCTCACTGAGGGAGTGGGTGTGGCCATCTCTGCTGTGACTGAACAAAGGGCAGGGGAGCAGGGGGCCGAGGGCAGGGCCCTCAGAGCCCGGCAGACCCAGTGGGCTGTCACAAGCATTTAGGCCCAGGTCAAAGGGCGCCTTCTTTGTCTGCACAGCTGCCCAAACTCTCACCTTTCCACTCAGGCCGCCCTCTTATTGGAAGTGTGTTTGGATCCTGTCCGCGCAGTACACCTCGCTGCACAGATAACCATAGGTCTGGGCATCGTAGCTTCCTGCCAGGTTACCGAAGTTCGCAGGCAAATGGGTTCCTGGGACACATGCGGAGAGGCTCCTGCCCGGGCCACAGGCCGCCCACAGCCCCTGACCCAGATCGAAGGCTGAAAAGCAGCCATGTCTGAGTCCACTGCCTCTCGAAGGAGTATTGGACCAACACTTGTAGAAAACAGGGTCCTTGCGGGCAACTCATTGGAGGGACACAAAGAAATCTTTGCCGACTTTCTGCTGAAGCTTACCAGCGTTCACACCTAAGCCTCTTACAAGGTCAGCTGTTTAGCTAAACATGAGCTCATGATCTAAATTTACACAATATTGAAGAAATCAGCTACAAAGTGAGACAATGAGCAAAAATAATCAATACCAGAATTAGATTCCCTAGGCCATCCATCTGATGTTGGAATAATCAGGTGCAAGGCAGAAAATATACATAAAACTGGAACTGAAACAAGGAACAAGGGGGTTTTCAAAGGCTGGTAGGATCTCTAAAACATTTTTAAAGTACATGTCGTTGATAAACCTAAATACTCAAAGGTTGTTTAATACCACAGATTAAGCATTGAGAAGAGTGAAATTATGCTGTTTTGAATACTATGGCAGGTGAGATTTTCTGCCTAATTATATAAGAAGATTTCTCTAAAAAATAGACATTATTTCAAAGACTTATTGGCTGTGAAATAAGTTAAGTGTATTTCAAATGGCTTGTCTGCAAAGAAAGGTGAGATGTAGGGAATCACAGAAAGTCGAGGGGAAAATATGTCAATATATACATTGCTATAGGGTGTACTAAGCCTTAGGCTGGCAACAGTGTAGAGGAATGGACCCTTAGAAACTTACAAGTAAGCTGGAATCTTTAAAATTTCAAATCTTTATAAGTAAAAAGATTTATGAAAATGAATAACCAAGTGTTTTAACTGACATCAGAAGATCAAAACAATAAACCCTGAGAACATAGGGAAAAGATAAATAAAGATATGAGCAGAACTTAATACCACAGAAAACGTATAAATTTCAGGTGAGGTAGTAAGTCCAAAGAATATTCTTTGAAAAGATTTAAAAGACACACTTTTATTAAGGAAAACACAAACATAATTAAATAATATATAGAAAGGATCAGGACAATGTTATAGCAGAGAATATATGAAATGCCAGTAAATTTGAACATTTCTGTAAAGTGGACCATTTCCTAGCTCCTACAGTTTACCAAAACTGACACAAGAGGAAATCATTTAAGGTCATCATGTCGGCCCTTGGCATTCTCGGAACGCCCTGGCCTCAGAATGCAGCATCTGTAGTCCATGGTAACCTGCGGAGAGTGGGAGGGGCTGAGGGAGACTGGAACACTGCCCTCACTGAGGGAGTGGGTGTGGCCATCTCTGCTGTGACTGAACAAAGGGCAGGGGAGCAGGGGGCCCAGGGCAGGGCCCTCAGAGCCCGGCAGGCCCAGTGGGATGTCAGAAGCTTTTAGGCCCAGGCCATAGGCCGCCTTCTTTGTCTGCACATCTGCCCAAACTCTCATTTTTCCACACAGGCCGCCCACTTAGTTGAAGTGTGTGTGGAACCTGTCCGCGCAGTACACCTCGCTGCACAGCTAACCATAGGTCTGGGCATCGTAGCTTCCTGCCTGGTGACCGAAGTTCGCAGGAGAGATGATTCCCAGGTTCACACGCAGAGAGGCTCCTGCCCGGGCCACAGGCCGCCCACTGCCCCTGCCCAAGATCGGGGGCCGAAAGCAGCCCTGTCTAAGTCCCCTACCCCTAGAGGGAGTATTGGACCAACACTTCTAGAAAACGGGGTCCTTGTGGGCAACTCATTGGAGGGACACAAATAAATCTTTGCCGACATTTTGCTGAAACTTACGAGCGTTCACACCTAAGCCTCTTACAAGGTCAGCTGTTTAGCTAAACATGAGCTCATGATCTAAATTTACACAATAATGAAGAAATCAGCTACAAAGGGAGACAATCAGCAAAAACAATCAATACCAGAATTAGATTCCCTAGGCCATCCGTCAGATGTTGGAATAATCAGGTGCTAGACAGAAAATATACATAAACCTGGAAATGAAACAAGGAACAAGGATGTTTTCAAAGACTGGTAGTATCTCTAAAACATTTTTGAAGTACATGTCATTGATAAAGCTAAATACTCAAAGGTTGTTTAATACAACAAATTAAGCAGTGAGAAGAGTGAAATTATGCTGTTTAGAAAACTATGGAAGGTGAGATTTTCTGCCTAATTATATAAGATGATTTCTCTAAAAAATACACATTATTTCAAAGACTTATAGGCTGTGAAATAAGTTAAGGGTATTTCAAATGGCTTGTCTGCAAAGAAAGGTTAGATGTAGGGAATCACAGAAAGCCGAGGGGATAATATGTCAATATATACATTGCTATATTGTGAACTAAGCCTTAGGCCGGCAACACTGTAGAGGAATGGACCCTTAGAAACATACAAGTAAGCTGGAATCTTTAAAAGTTCAAATCTTTATAAGTAAAAAGATTTATTAAAATGAATAACCAAGTGTTTTACTTGACATCAGAAAATAAAAACAATAAACCCTGAGAACATAGAAAAAAGATAAATAATGATATGAGCAGAAATTAATACAACAGAAAACGTATAAAATTCAGGTAAGGTAGTAAGTCCAAAGAATATTCTTTGAAAAGATTTAAAAGACACACTTTTATTAAGGAAAACACAAACATAATTAAAGAATATATAGAAAGAATCAGGACAATGTTATAGCAGAGAATATATGAAATGCCAGTAAATTTGAACATTTCTGTAAAGTGGACCATTTCCTAGCTCCTACAGTTTACCAAAACTGACACAAGAGGAAATCATTTAAGGTCATCATGTCGGCCCTTGGCATTCTCGGAACGCCATGGCCACAGAATGCAGCATCTGTAGTCCATGGTAACCTGCGGAGAGTGGGCGGGGCTGAGGGAGGCTGAAGACTGCCCTCACTGAGGGAGTGGGTGTGGCCATCTCTGCTGTGACTGAACAAAGGGCAGGGGAGCAGGGGGCCCAGGGCAGGGCCCTCAGAGCCCGGCAGGCCAGTGGGGTGTCACAAGCATTTAGGACCAGGACATAGGGCACCTTCTTTGTCTGCCCACCTGCCCAAACTCTCACTTTTCCACTCAGGCCGCCCACTTAGTTGAAGTGTGTGTGGAACCTGTCCGCTCAGTACACCTTGCTGCACAGCTAACCATAGGTCTGGGCATCGTAGCTTCCTGCCAGTTGACCGAAGTTCACAGGAGAGATGATTCCTTGGTTCACACGCAGAGAGGCTCCTGCCCGGGCCACAGGCCGCCCACTGACCCTGCCCAAGTTCGAGGGCCGAAAGCAGCCCTCTCTAAGTCCCCTAACCCTAGAGGGAGTATTGGACCAACACTTCTAGAAAACGGGGTCCATATGGGCAACTCATTGGAGGGACACAAATAAATCTTTGCCGAGTTTTTGCTGAAACTTACTAGCGTTCACACCTAAGCCTCTTACAAGGTCAGCTTTTTAGCTAAACATGAGCTCATGATCTAAATTTATACAATAATGAAGAAATCAGCTACAAAGGGAGACAATCAGCAAAAACAATCAATACCAGAATTAGATTCCCTAGGCCATCTGTCAGATGTTGGAATAATCAGGTGCTAGGCAGAAAATATACATAAACCTAGAAATGAAACAAGGAACAAGGATGTTTTCAAAGACTGGTAGGATCTCTAAAACATTTTTAAAGTACATGGCATTGATAAAGCTAAATATTCAAAGGTTCTTTAATACAACAAATTAAGCAGTGAGAAGAGTGAAATTATGCTGTTTAGAAAACTATGGAAGGTGAGATTTTCTGCCTAATTATATAAGATGATTTCTCTGAAAAATATACATTATTTCAAAGACTTATTGGCTGTGAAATAAGTTAAGGGTATTTCAAAAGGCTTGTCTGCAAAGAAAGGTGAGATGTAGGGAATCACAGAAAGCCGAGGGGATAATATGTCAATATATACATTGCTATATGGTGAACTAAGCCTTAGGCCGGCAACAGTGTAGAGGAATGGACCCTTAGAAACGTACAAGTAAGCTGGAATCTTTAAAAGTTTAAATCTTTATAAGTAAAAAGTTTATGAAAATGAATAACCTAGTGTTTTACTTGACATCAGTAAATCAAAACAATAAACCCTGAGAACATAGAAAAAAGATAAATAAAGATATGAGCAGACCTTAATACAACAGAAAACGTATAAAATTCCGGTGATTTAGTAAGTCCAAAGAATATTCTTTGAAAAGCTTTAAAAGACACACTTTGATAAAGGAAAACATAAACATAAGTAAAGAATATACAGAAAGAATCAGGACAATGTTATAGCAGAGAATATATGAAATGCCAGTAAATTTGAACCTTTCTGTAAAGTTGACCATTTCCTAGCTCCTACAGTTTACCAAAACTGACACAAGAGGAAATCATTTAAGGTCATCATGTCGGCCCTTGGCATTCTCGGAACGCCCTGGCCTCAGAATGCAACATCTGTAGTCCATGGTAACCTGCGGAGAGGGGGCGTGGCTGAGGGTGGTTGGAACACTGCCCTCACTGAGGGAGTGGGTGTGGCCATCTCTGCTGTGACTGAACCAAGGTCAGGGGAGCATGGGGCCCAGGGCAGGGTCCTCAGAGCCCGGCAGACCCAGTGCGGTATCACAAGCATTTAGGGCAGTCCATAGGGCGCCTTCTTTGTCTGCACAGCTGCCCAAACTCTCACTTTTCCACTCAGGCCGCCCACTTAGTTGAAGTGTGTGTGGAACCTATCCGCGCAGTACACCTCGCTGCACAGATAACCATAGGTCTGGGCATCGTAGCTTCCTGCCAGGTGACCGATTTTCGCAGGAGAGATGATTCCCAGGTTCACACGCACAGAGGTTCCTGCCCCGGCCACAGGCCGCCCACTGCCCCTGCCGAAGATCGGGGGCCGAAAGCAGCCCTGGCTAAGTCCCCTACCCCTAGAGGGAGTATTGGACCAACACTTCTAGAAAACGGGGTCCTTGTGGGCAACTCATTGGAGGGACACAAATAAATCTTTGCCGACTTTTTGATGAAACGTACGAGCGTTCACACCTAAGCCTCTTACAAGGTCAGCTGTTTAGCTAAACATGAGCTCATGATCTAAATTTACACAATAATGAAGCAATCAGCTACAAAGGGAGACAATCAGCAATAACAATCAATACCAGAATTAGATTCCCTAGGCCATCCGTCAGATGTTGGAATAATCAGGTGCTAGGCAGAAAATATACATAAACCTGGAAATGAAACAAGGAACAAGGATGTTTTCAAAGACTGGTAGGATCTCTAAAACATTTTTAAAGTACATGACATTGATAAAGTTAAATACTCAAAGGTTGTTTAATACAACAAATTAAGCAGTGAGAAGAGTGAAATTATGCTGTTTGGAAAACTATGGAAGGTGAAATTTTCTGCCTAATTATATAAGATGAATTCTCTAAAAAATACCAATTATTTCAAAGACTTATTGGCTGTGAAATAAGTTAAGGGTATTTCAAATGGCTTGTCTGCAAAGAAAGGTGAGATGTAGGGAATCACAGAGAGCCGAGGGGATAATATGTATATATATACATTGCTATATGGTGAACTAAGCCTTAGGCCGGCAACAGTGTAGAGTAACGGACCCTTAGAAACGTACAAGTAAGCTGGAATCTTTAAAAGTTCAAATCTTTATAAGTAAAAAGATTTATGAAAATAAATAATCAAGTGTTTTAATTGACATCAGAAAATCAAAACAATAAACCCTGAGAACATAGAAAAAAGATAAATAAAGATATGAGCAGAACTTAATACCACAGAAAACGTATAAAATTCAGGTGAGGTAGTAAGTCCAAAGAATATTCTTTGAAAAGATTTAAAAGACACACTTTGATTAAGGAAAACACAAACATAATTAAACAATATATAGAAAGAATCAGGACAATGTTATAGAAGAGAATATATGAAATGCCAGTAAATTTGAATATTTCTGTAAAGTTAACCATTTCCTAGCTCCTACTGTTTACCAAAACTGACACAAGAGGAAATCATTTAAGGTCATCATGTCTGCTCTTGGCATTCTAGGAACGCCCTGGCCTCAGAATGCAGCATCTGTAGACCATGGTAACCTGCGGAGAGTGGGTGGGGCTGAGGGAGGCTGGAACACTGCCCTCACTGAGAGAGTGGGTGTGGCCATCTCTGCTGTGACTGAACAAAAGGCAGGGGAGCATGGGACCCAGGGCAGGGTCCTCAGAGCCCGGCAGGCCCAGTGCGGTGTCACAAGCATTTAGGCCCACGCCATAGGGCACCTTCTTTGTCTGCACAGCTGCCCAAACTCTCACTTTTCCACTCAGGCCGCCCACTTATTTAAAGAGTGTGTGGAACCTGTCCGCGCAGTACACCTCGCTGCACACATAACCATAGGTCTGGGCATCGTAGCTTCCTACCAGGTGACCGAAGTTCGCAGTAGAGATGATTCCCCGGTTCACACGCAGAGAGGCTCCTGCCCGGGCCACAGGCCTCCCACTGCCCCTGCCCAAGATCGGGGGCCGAAAGCAGCCCTGTCTAAGTCCCCTACCCCTAGAGGGAGTATTGGAACAACACTTCTAAAAAACGGGGTCCTTGTGGGCAACTCATTGGAGGGACACAAAGAAATCTTTGCCGACTTTTTGCTGAAACTTACGAGCGTTCACACCTAAGCCTCTTACAAGGTCAGCTGTTTAGCTAAACATGAGCTCATGATCTAAATTTACACAATAATGAAGAAATAAGCTACAAAGGGAGACAAACAGCAAAAACAATCAATACCAGAATTAGATACCCTAGGCCATCCGTCGGATGTTGGAATAATCAGGTGCTAGGCAGAAAATATACATAAACCTGGAAATGAAACAAGGAACAAGGTTATTTTCAAAGACTTGTAATATCCCTAAACGTTTTTAAAGTACATGGCATTGATAAAGCTAAATACTCAAAGGTTCTTTAATACAACAAATTAAGCAGTGAGAAGAGTGAAATTATGCTGTTTAGAAAACTATGGAAGGTGAGATTTTCTGCCTAATTATATAAGATGATTTCTCTTAAAAATACACATTATTTCAAAGACTTATTGGCTGTGAAATAAGTTAAGGTTATTTCAAATGGCTTGTCTGCAAAGAAAGGTGAGATGTAGGGAATCACAGAAAGCCGAGGGGATAATATGTCAATATATACATTGCTATATGTTGAAGTAATCCTTATGCCGGCAACAGTGTAGAGGAATGGACCCTTAGAAACGTTCAAGTAAGCTGGAATCTTTAAAAGTTCAAATCTTTATAAGTAAAAAGATTTATTAAAATGAATAACCAAGTGTTTTAATTGACATCAGAAAATCAAAACAATAAACCCTGAGAACATAGAAAAAAGATAAATAAAGATATGAGCAGACGTTAATACAACAGAAAACGTATAAAATTCCGGTGATTTAGTAAGTCCAAAGAATATTCTTTGAAAAGCTTTAAAAGACACACTTTGATAAAGGAAAACATAAACATAAGTAAAGAATATACAGAAAGAATCAGGACAATGTTATAGCAGAGAATATATGAAATGCCAGTAAATTTGAATATTTCTGTAAAGTGGACCATTTCCTAGCTCCTAAAGTTTACCAAAACTGACACAAGAGGAAATCATTTAAGGTCATCATGTCTGCCCTTGGCATTCTCGGAATGCCCTGGCCTCAGAATGCAGCATCTGTAGTCCATGGTAACCTGCGGAGAGGGGGCGTGGCTGAGGGTGGTTGGATCACTGCCCTCTCTGAGGGAGTGGGTGTGGCCATCTCTGCTGTGACTGAACCAAGGGCAGGGGAGCATGGGGCCCAGGGCAGGGTCCTCAGAGCCCGGCAGACCCAGTGCGGTATCACAAGCATTTAGGGCAGTCCATAGGGCGCCTTCTTTGTCTGCACAGCTGCCCAAACTCTCACTTTTCCACTCAGGCCGCCCACTTAGTTGAAGTGTGTGTGGAACCTATCCGCGCAGTACACCTCGCTGCACAGATAACCATAGGTCTGGGCATCGTAGCTTCCTGCCAGGTGACCGATTTTCGCAGGAGAGATGATTCCCAGGTTCACACGCACAGAGGTTCCTGCCCCGGCCACAGGCCGCCCACTGCCCCTGCCGAAGATCGGGGGCCGAAAGCAGCCCTGGCTAAGTCCCCTACCCCTAGAGGGAGTATTGGACCAACACTTCTAGAAAACGGGGTCCTTGTGGGCAACTCATTGGAGGGACACAAATAAATCTTTGCCGACTTTTTGATGAAACGTACGAGCGTTCACACCTAAGCCTCTTACAAGGTCAGCTGTTTAGCTAAACATGAACTCATGATCTAAATTTACACAATAATGAAGCAATCAGCTACAAAGGGAGACAATCAGCAATAACAATCAATACCAGAATTAGATTCCCTAGGCCATCCGTCATATGTTGGAATAATCAGGTGCTAGGCAGAAAATATGCATAAACCTGGGAATGAAACAAGGAACAAGGATGATTTCAAAGACTGGTAGGATCTCTAAAATATTTTCAAAGTACATGTCATTGATAAAGCTAAATACTCATAGGGTGTTTAATACAACAAATTAAGCAGTGAGTAGAGTGAAATTATGCTGTTTGGAAAACTATGGAAGGTGAGATTTTCTGCCTAATTATATAAGATGATTTCTCTAAAAAATACACATTATTTCAAAGATTTATTGGCTGTGAAATAAGTTAACGGTATTTCAAATGTTTTGTCTGCAAAGAAAGGTGAGATGTAGGGAATCACAGAAAGCCGAGTGGATAATATGTCAATATATACATTGCTATATGGTGAACTAAGCCTTAGGCAGGCAACAGTGTAGAGGAATGGACCCTTAGAAACGTACAAGTAAGCTGGAATCATTAAAAGTTCAAATCTTTATATGTAAAAAGATTTATTAAAATGAATAACCAATTGTTTTAAATGACATCATAAGATCAAAACAATAAACCCTGAGTACATAGAAAAAAGATAAATAAAGATATGAGCAGAACTTAATACCACAGAAAACGTATAAAATTCAGTTGATTTAGTAAGTCCAAAGAATATTCTTTGAAAAGATTTAAAAGACACATTTTGATTAAGGAAAACAGAAACATAAGTAAATAATATACAGAAAGAATCAGGACAATGTTATAGCAGAGAATATATGAAATGCCAGTAAATTTGAACATTTCTGTAAAGTGGACCATTTCCTACCTCCTAAAGTTTACCAATACTGACAGAAGAGGATATCATTTAAGGTCATCAAGTCTGCCCTTCGCATTCTTGGAACGCCCTGGCGTCAGAATGCAGCATCTGTAGTCCATGGTAACCTGCGGAGAGGGGGCGCGGCTGAGGGAGGTTGGAAGACTGCCCTCACTGAGGGAGTGGGTGTGGCCATCTCTGCTGTGACTGAACAAAGGGCAGGGGATCATGGGGCCCGGGGCAGTGCCCTCAGAGTCCGGCAGACCCAGAGGGGTGTCACAAGCATTTAGGCCCAGGCCAAAGGGCGCCTTCTTTGTCTGCACAGCTGCCCAAACTCTCACCTTTCCACCCAGGCCGCCCTCTTATTTGAAGTGTGTTTGGAACCTGTCCGCGCAGTACACCTCGCTGCACTGCTAACCATAGGTCAGGGCATCGTAGCTTCCTGCCAGGTGACCGAAGTTCGCAGGCAAATTGGTCCCTGGTACACATGCAGAGAGGCTCCTGCCCGGGCCACAGGCCGCCCACTTGCCCTGCCCCAGATCGAAGGCTGAAAAGCAGCCTTGTCTGAGTCCACTGCCTCTCGAAGGAGTATAGGACCAACACTTGTAGTAAACGGTTTCCTTGTGGGCAACTCATTGGAGGGACACAAATAAATCTTTGCCGACTTTCTGCTGAAGCTTACCAGCGTTCACACCTAAGCCTCATACAAGGTCAGCTGTTTAGCTAAACATGAGCTCATGATCTAAATTTACACAATATTGAAGAAATCAGCTACAAAGTGAGACCATTAGCAAAAACAATCAATACCAGAATGAGATTCCCTAGGCCATCCATCTGATGTTGGAATAATCAGGTGCAAGGCAGAAAATATACATAAAACTTGAAATGAAACAAGGAACAAGGAGGTTTTCAAAGGCTGGTAGGATCTCTAAAACATTTTTAAAGTACATGTCGTTGATAAACCTAAATACTCAAAGGTTGTTTAATAACACAGATTAAGCAGTGAGAAGAGTGAAATTATGTTGTTTTGAAAACTATGGCAGGTGGGATTTTCTGCCTAACTATATAAGAAGATTTCTCTAAAAAATAGATATTATTTCAAAGACTTATTGGCTGTGAACTAAGTTAAGTGTATTTCAAATGTCTTGTCTGCAAAGAAATGTGAGATGTAGGGAATCACAGAAAGTCGAGGGGAAAATGTCAATATATACATTGCTATATGGTGAACTAAGCCTCAGGCCAGCCACAATGTAGAGGACCTGACCTTTAGAAACTTAAAAGTGAGATGGAATCTTTAAAAGTTCAAATCTTTATAAGAAAAAGATTTATTAAAATGAATAACCAAAAGTTTTAATGGACATCAGAAGATCAAAACAATAAACCCTGAGAACATAGAAAACAGATAAATAAAGATATGAGCAGAACTTAATACCACAGAAAACGTATAAAATTCAGGTGAGGTAGTAAGTCCAAAGAATATTCTTTGAAAAGATTTAAAAGACACACTTTGATTAAGGAAAACACAAACATAATTAAAGAATATATAGAAAGAATCAGGACAATGTTATAGCAGAGAATATATGAAATGCCAGTAAATTTGAACATTTCTGTAAAGTGGACCATTTCCTAGCTCCTACAGTTTACCAAAACTGAAACAAGAGGAAATCATTTACGGTCATCTTGTCTGCCCTTGGCATTCTCGGAACGCCCTGGCCTCAGAATGCAGCATCTGTAGTCCATGGTAACCTGCGGAGAGTGGGCGGGGCTGAGGGAGGCTGGAACACTGCCATCACAGAGGGAGTGGGTGTGGCCATCACGACTGTGACTGAACAAAGGGCAGTGGAACAGGGGGCACAGGGCAGGGCCCTCAGAGTCCGGCACACCCAGTGGGGTGTCACTAGCATTTAGGCACAGGCCAAAGGGCGCCTTCTTTGTCTGCACAGCTGCCCAAACTCTCACCTTTCCACTCAGGCCGCCCTCTTATTTGAAGTGTGTTTGGAACCTGTCCGCGCAGTACACCTCTCTGCACAGCTAACCATAGGTCAGGGCATCGTAGCTTCCTGCCAGGTGACCAATGTTCGCAGGCAAATGGGTCCCTGGGACACATGCGGAGAGGCTCCTGCCCGGGCCACAGGCCGCCCACTTGCCCTGCCCCAGATCGAAGGCTGAAAAGCAGCCATGTCTGAGTCCACTGCCTCTCGAAGGAGTATTGGACCAACACTTGTAGACAACGGGGTCCTTGCGGGCAACTCATTGGAGGGACACAAAGAAATCTTTGCCGACTTTCTGCTGAAGGTTACCAGCGTTCACACCTAAGCCTCTTACAAGGTCAGCTGTTTAGCTAAACATGAGCTCATGATCTAAATTTACACAATATTGAAGAAATCAGCTACAAAGTGAGACAATCAGCAAAAACAATCAATACCAGAATGAGATTCCCCAGGCCATCCATCTGATGATGGAATAATCAGGTGCAAGGCAGAAAATATACATAAAACTGGAACTGAAACAAGGAACACGGAGGTTTTCAAAGGCTGGTAGGATCTCTAAAACATTTTTAAAGTACATGTCGTTGATAAACCTAAATACTCAAAGGTTGTTTAATACCACAGATTAAGCATTGAGAAGAGTGAAATTATGCTGTTTTGAAAACTATGGCAGGTGAGATTTTCTGCCTAATTATAAAAGAAGATTAAAAAATAGACATTATTTCAAAGACCTATTGGCTGTGAAATAAGTTAAGTGTATTTAGAATGGCTTGTCTGCAAAGAAAGGTGAGATGTATGGAATCACAGAAAGTTGAGGGGAAGATGTCAATATATACATTGCTATATGGTGAAATAAGCTTTAGGCCGGCAACACTGTAGAGGAATGGACCCTTAGAAACGTACAAGTAAGCTAGAATCTTTAAAAGTTCAAAGCTTTATAAGTAAAAAGATTTATTAAAATGAATAACCAAGTGTTTTAATTGACATCAGAAGATCAAAACAATAAACCCTGAGAACATAGAAAAAAGATAAATAAGATATGAGTAGAACTTAATACCACAGAAAACGTATAAAATTCAGGTGAGGTAGTAAGTCCAAAGAATATTCTTTGAAAAGATTTAAAAGACACACTTTGATTAAGGAAAACACAAACATAATTAAAGAATATATAGAAAGAATCAGGAAAATGTTATAGCAGAGAATATATGAAATGCCAGTAAATTTGAACTTTTCTGTAAAGTGGACCATTTCCTAGCTCCTACAGTTTACCAAAACTGACACAAGAGGAGATCATTTAAGGTCATCATGTCTGCCCTTGGCATTCTCGGAACGCCCTGGCCTCAGAATGCAGCATCTGTAGTCCATGGTAACCTGCGGAGAGTGGGAGGGGCTGAGGGAGGCTGGAACACTGCCCTCACTGAGGGAGTGGGTGTGGCCATCTCTGCTGTGACTGAACAAAGGGCAGGGGAGCAGGGGTCCCAGGGCAGGGCCCTCAGAGCCCGGCAGACCCAGTGGGGTGTCACAAGCATTTAGGCCCAGGCCATAGGGCACCTTCTTTGTCTGCACAGCTGCCCACACTCTCACTTTTCCACTCAGGCCGCCCACTTATTTGAAGTGTGTGTGGAACCCCTCCTTGCAGTATACCTCGCTGCACAGCTATCCATAGGACTGGGCATCGTACATTCCTGCAAGTTGACCGAAGTTCACAGGAGCGATGATTCCTTGGTTCACACGCAGAGAGGCTCCTGCCCGGGCCACAGGCCGCCCACTGCCCCTGCCCAAGATCGGGGGCCGAAAGCAGCCCTGTCTAAGTCCCCTACCCCTAGAGGGAGTATTGGACCAACACTTCTAGAAAACGGGGTCCTTGTGGGCAACTCATTGGAGGGACACAAATAAATCTTTGCCGACTTTTTGCTGAAACTTACGAGCGTTCACACCTAAGCCTCTTACAAGGTCAGCTGTTTAGCTAAACATGAGATCATGATCTAAATTTACACAATAATGAAGAAATCAGCTACAAAGGGAGACAATAAGCAAAAACAATCAATACCAGAATTAGATTCCCTAGGCCATCCGTCAGATGTTGGAATAATCAGGTGCTAGGCAGAAAATATACATAAACCTGGGAATGAAACAAGGAACAAGGATGTTTTCAAACACTGGTAGGTTCTCTAAAATATTTTTAAAGTACATGTCATTGATAAAGCTAAATACTCAAAGGTTGTTTAATACAACAAATTAAGCAGTGAGTAGAGTGAAATTATGCTGTTTAGAAAACTATGGAAGGTGAGATTTTCTGCCTAATTATATAAGATAACTTCTCTAAAAAATACACATTATTTCAAAGACTTAGTGGCTGTGAAATAAGTTAAGGGTATTTCAAATGGCTTGTCTGCAAAGAAAGGTGAGATGTAGGGAATCACAGAAAGCCGAGGGGATAATAGGTCAATATATACATTGCTATATGGTGAACTAAGACTTAGGCCGGCAACACTGTAAAGGAATGGACCCTTAGAAACGTACAAGTAAGCTGGAATCTTTAAAAGTTCAAATCTTTATAAGTAAAAAGATTTACTACAATGAATAACAAAGTGTTTTATTGACATCAGAATATCAAAACAATATACCCTGAGAACATAGAAAAAAGATAAATAAAGATATGAGCAGAACATAATACAACAGAAAACGTATAAAATTCAGGTGATTTAGTAAGTCCAAAGAATATTCTTTGAAAAGATTTAAAAGACACACTTTGATTAAGGAAAGCAAAAACATAAGTAAAGAATATACAGAAAGAATCAGGGCAATGTTATAGCAGAGAATATATGAAATGCCAGTAAATTTGAACATTTCTGTAAAGTGGACCATTTCCTAGCTCCTAATGTTTACCAAAACTGACACAAGAGGAAATCATTTACGGTCATCATGTCTGCCCTTGGCATTCTCGGAACGCCCTGGCCTCAGAATGCAGCATCTGTAGTCCATGGTAACCTGCGGAGAGGGGGCGTGCCTGAGGGAGGTTGGAAGACTGCCCTCACTGAGGGAGTGGGTGTGGCCATCTCTGCTGTGACTAAACAAAGGACAGGGGAGCAGGGGGCCCAGGGCAGGGCCCTCAGAGCCCGGCAGACCCAATGGGTGTCACCAGCATTTAGGCCCAGGCCAAAGGGCGCCTTCTTTTTCTGCACAGCTGCCCAAACTCTCACCTTTCCACTCAGGCCGCCCTCTTATTTGAAGTGTGTTTGGAACCTGTCCACGCAGTACACCTCTCTGCACAGCTAACCATAGGTCAGGGCATCATAGCTTCCTGCCAGGTGACCGAAGTTCGCAGGCAAATGGGTCCCTGGGACACATGCGGAGAGGCTCCTGCCTGGGACACAGGCCGCCCACTGCCCCTGCCCCAGATCGAAGGCTGAAAAGCAGCCATGTCTGAGTCCACTGCCTCTCGAAGGAGTATTGGACCAACACTTGTAGAAAACGGGGTCCTTGCGGGCAACTCATTGGAGGGACACAAATAAATCTTTGCCGACTTTCTGCTGAAGCTTACCAGCGTTCACACCTAAGCCTCTTACAAGGTCAGCTGTTTAGCTAAACATGAGCTCATGATCTAAATTTACACAATATTGAAGAAATCAGCTACAAAGTGATACAATCAGCAAAAACAATCAATACCAGAATTAGATTCCCTAGGCCATCCATCAGATGTTGGAATAATCAGGTGCTAGGCAGAAAATATACATAAACCTGGGAATGAAACAAGGAACAAGAATGTTTTCAAACACTGGTAGGATCTCTAAAATATTTTTAAAGTACATGTCATTGATAAAGCTAAATACTCATAGGTTGTTTAATACAACAAATTAAGCAGTGAGTAGAGTGAAATTATGCTGTTTAGAAAACTATGGAAGGTGAGATTTTCTGCCTAATTATATAAGATGACTTCTCTAAAAAATACACATTATTTCATAGACTTAGTGGCTGTGAAATATGTTAATGGTATTTCAAATGGCTTGTCTGCAAAGAAAGGTGAGATGTAGTGAATCACAGAAAGCCGAGGGGATAATAGGTCAATATATACATTGCTATATGGAGAACTAAGACTTAGGCCGGCAACACTGTAGAGGAATGGACCCTTAGAAACGTACAAGTAAGCTAGAATCTTTAAAAGTTCAAAGCTTTATAAGTAAAAACATTTATGAAAATGAATAACCAAGTGTTTTAATTGACATCAGAAGATCAAAACAATAAACCCTGAGAACATAGAAAAAAGATAAATAAAGATATGAGCAGAACTTAATACCACAGAAAACGTATAAAATTCAGGTGAGGTAGTAAGTCCAAAGAATATTCTTTGAAAAGATTTAAAAGACACACTTTGATTAAGCAAAACACAATCATAATTAAAGAATATATAGAAAGAATCAGGACAATGTTATAGCAGAGAATATATGAAATGCCAGTAAATTTGAACATTTCTGTAAAGTTGACCATTTCCTAGTTCCTACAGTTTACCAAAACTGACACAAGAGGAAATCATTTAAGGTCATCATGTCTGCCCTTGGCATTCTCGGAACGCCCTGGCGTCAGAATGCAGCATCTGTAGTCAATGGTAACCTGCGGAGAGTGGGCGGGGCTGAGGGAGGCTGGAACACTGCCCTCACTGAGGGAGTGGGTGTGGCCATCTCTGCCGTGACTGAACAAAGGGCAGGGGAGCAGGGGGCTCAGGGCAGGGCCCTCAGAGCCCGGCAAGCCCAGTGGGGTGTCACAAGCATTTAGGCCCAGGCCATAGGGCGCCTTCTTTGCCTGCACAACTGCACACACTCTTACTTTTCCACTCAGGCCGCCCACTTAGTTGAAGTGTGTGTGGAACCTGTCCGCGCAGTATACCTCGTTGCACAGCTATCCATAGGTCTGGGCATCGTACCTTCCTGCCAGTTGACCGAAGTTCACAGGAGAGATGATTCCTTGGTTCACACGCAGAGAGGCTCCTGCCCGGGCCACAGGCCGCCCACTGCCCCTGCCCAAGATCGGGGGCCGAAAGCAGCCCTGTCTAAGTCCCCTACCCCTAGAGGGAGTATTGGACCAACACTTCTAGAAAACGGGGTACTTGTGGGCAACTCATTGGAGGGACACAGATAAATCTTTGCAGACTTTTTGCTGAAACTTACGAGCGTTCACACCTAAGCCTCTTACAAGGTCAGCTGTTTAGCTAAACATGAGCTCATGATCTAAATTTACACAATAATGAAGAAATCAGCTACAAAGGGAGACAATCAGCAAAAACAATCAATACCAGAATTAGATTCCCTTGGCCATCCGTCATATGTTGGAATAATCAGGTGCTAGGCAGAAAATATGCATAAACCTGGGAATGAAACAAGGAACAAGGATGTTTTCAAACACTGGTAGGATCTCTAAAATATTTTCAAAGTACATGTCATTGATAAAGCTAAATACTCATAGGTTGTTTAATACAACAAATTAAGCAGTGAGTAGAGTTAAATTATGCTGTTTAGAAAACTATGGAAGATGAGATTTTCTGCCTAATTATATAAGATGATTTCTCTAAAAAATACACATTATTTCAAAGACATTGGCTGTGAAATATGTTAACGGTATTTCAAATGTTTTTTCTGCAAAGAAAGGTGAGATGTAGGGAATCACAGAAAGCTGAGGGGATAATATGTCAATATATACATTGCTCTATGGTGAACTAAGCCTTAGGCAGGCAACAGTGTAGAGGAATGTACCCTTAGAAACGTACAAGTTAGCTGGAATCTTTAAAAGTTCAAATCTTTATATGTAAAAAGATTTATTAAAATGAATAACCAATTGTTTTAAATGAGATCATAAGATCAAAACAATAAACACTGAGTACATAGAAAAAAGATAAATAAAGATATGAGCAGAACTTAATACCACAGAAAACGTATAAAATTCAGTTGATTTAGTAATTCGAAAGAATATTCTTTGAAAAGATTTAAAAGGCACATTTTGATTAAGGAAAACAAAAACATAAGTAAAGAATATACAGAAAGAATCAGGACAATGTTATAGCAGAGAATATATGAAATGCCAGTAAATTTGAACATTTCTGTAAGGTGGACCATTTCCTAGCTCCTAAAGTTTACCAAAACTGACACAAGAGGAAATCATTTAAGGTCATCATGTCTGCCCTTGGCATTCTCGGAACGCCCAGGCCTCGGAATGCAGCATCTGTAGTCCATGGAAACCTGCGGAGACGGGGCGGGGCTGAGGGAGTTTGGAACACTGCCCTCACTGAGGGAGTGGATGTGGCCATCTCTGCTGTGAGTGAAAATAGGGCAGGGGAGCGGGGGGCCCAGAGTAGGGCCCTCAGAGCATGGCAGGCCCAGTGGGGTGTCACAAGCATTTAGGCCCAGGCCAAAGGGCGCTTGTTTGTCTGCACAGCTGCCCAAACTCTCACCTTTCCACTCAGGCTGCCCTCTTACTTGAAGTGTGTGTGGAAGCTGTCCGCGCAGTACACCTCGCTGCCGAGCTAACCATAGGTCTGGGCATTGTAGCTTCCTCCCGGGTGCCCAAAGTCCGCAGGCAGATGGGTTCCTGTGACACACGTGGAGAGGCTCCTGCCCGGGCCGCAAGCCGCCCACTGACCCTGCCCCAGATCGTGGGCCGCAAAGCAGCCCTGTCTGAGGCCCCTCTGCCTCTAGAGGGAGTATGGGACCAACACTTGTAGAAAACGGGGTCCTCGCTGGCAACTCATTGGAGGGACACAAATAAATCTTTGCCGACTTTCTGTTGAAGCTTACGAGCGTTCACACCTAAGCCTCTTTCAAGGTCAGCTGTTTAGCTAAACATGAGCTCATGATCTAAATTTACACAATAATGAAGAAATCAGCTACAAGGGGAGACAATCAGCAAAAACAATCAATTCCAGAATTAGATTCCCTAGGCCATCCATCAGATGTTGGAATAATCAGGTGCAAGGCAGAAAATATACACAAAACTGGAACTGAAACAAGGAACAAGGATGTTTTCAACGCCTGATAGGATCTCTAAAATATTTTTAAAGAACATGTCATTGATAAAGCTAAATATTCAAAGGTTGCGTAATACAACAGATTCATCATTGAATAGAGTGAAATTATGCTGTTTTGAAAACTATGGCAGGTCAGATTTTCTGCCAAATTATATATGATTTCTCTAAAAAATACACATTATTTCAAAGACTTATTGGCTGTGAAATAAGTTAAGGGTATTTCCAATGGCGTGTCTGCAAAGAAAGGTGAGATGTAGGGAATCACAGAAAGCCGAGGGGAAAATAGGTCAATATATACATTGCTATATGGTGATCTAAGCCTTAGGCCAGCAACAATGTAGAGGACCTGACCCTTAGAAACTTACAAGTAAGCTGGAATCATCAAAAGTTCAAAACTTTTTATGTAAAAAGCTTTATGAAAATGAATAACCAAGTGTTTTAATTGACATCAGAAGATCAAAACAATAAACCCTGAGAACATAGATAAAAGATAATGAAAGATATGAGCAGAACTTAATACAACAGAAATCATATAAAATTCAGGTGATGTAGTAAGTCCAAAGAATATTCTTTGAAACATTTAAAAGACACACTTTGATTAAGGAAAACAAAAACATAAGTTAAGAATATACAGAAAGAATAAGGACAATGTTATAGCAGAGAATATATGAAATGCCATTAAATTTGAACATTTCTGTAAAGTGGACCATTTCCTATCTCCTAAACTTTACCAAAACTGACACAAGAGGAAATCATTTAAGGTCATCATGTCTGCCCTTGGCATTCTCGGAACGCCCTGGCCTCAGAATGAAGCATCTGTAGTCCATGGTAACCTGCGGAGAAGGGGCGTGGCTGAGGGAGTTTGGAAGACTGCCCTAACTGAGGGAGTGGGTGTGGCCATCTCTGCTGTGACTGAACAAAGGGCAGGGGAGCAGGGCGCCCAGGGCAGGACCCTCAGAGCCCGGCAGACCCAGTGGGGTGTCACAAGCATTTAGGCCCAGGCCAAAGGGCGCCTTCTTTGTCTGCACAGCTGCCCAAACTCTCACCTTTCCACTCATGCCGCCCTCTTACTTGAAGTGTGGGTGGAAACTGTCCACGCAGTACAACTCGCTGCACAGCTAACCATAGTTCTGGGAATCGTAGCTTCCTGCCAGGTGACCGAAGTTCGCAGGCACATGGGTCCCTGGGACACACGCGGAGAGGCTCCTGCCCGTGCCACATGCCGCCCACTGCACCTACCCCAGATCGGGGGCCGCAAACAGCCCTGTCTGAGTCCCCTGCCTCTAGAGGGAGTATTGGACCAACAATTTTTTAAAACGGGTCCCTCGCGGGCAACTCATTGGAGGGACACAAATAACTCTTTGCCGACTTTCTGCTGTAGCTTACGTGTGTTCACACCTAAGCCTCTTACAAGGTCAGCTGTTTAGCTAAACATGAGCTCATGATCTAAACTTACACAATAATGAAGAAATCAGCTACAAGGGGAGACAATCAGCAAAAACAATCAATTCCAGAATTAGATTCCCTAGGCCATCCATTAGATGTTAGAATAATCAGGTGCAAGGCAGAAAATATACACAAAACTGGAAGTGAAAGAAGGAACAACGATGTTATGAAAGACTGATAAGATGTTCAAAACATTTTTAAAGTACATGTCATTGATAAAGCTAAATACTCAAAGGTTGTGTAATACAACAGATTCATAGTCCAGAAGAGTGAAATTATGCTCTTTTGAAAACTATGGCAGGTCAGATTTTCTGCCTAATTATATAAGAAGATTTTTCTAAAAAATTCACATTATTTCAAAGACTTATTGGCGGTGAAATAAGTTAAGGGAATTGCAAATGGCTTGTCTGCAAAGAATGGTGAGATGTAGGGAATCACAGAAAGTCGAGGGCAAAATAGGTCAATATATAATTGCTATATGGTGAACTAAGCCTTAGGCCAGCAACAATGTAGAAGACCTGACCCTTAGAAACTTACAAGTAAGCTGGAATCTTCAAAATTTCAAATCTTATAAGTAAAAAGATTTATTAAAATGAATAACCAAGTGTTTTAATTGACATCAGAAGATCAATACATTAAGCCCTTAAAACATAGAAAAAAGATAAATAAAGATATCTGCAGAACTTAATACAACAGAAAACGTATACAATTCAGGGTATGTAGTAAGTCCAAAGAATATTCTTTGAAAAGATTTAAAAGACAGAGTTTGATTAAGGAAAACAAAAAAATAAGTAAAGCATATACAGAAAGAATTAGGACAATGTTATAGCAGAGAATATATGAAATGCCCGAAAATTTGAACATTTCTGTAAAGTGGACCATTTCCTAGTTCCTAATGTTTACCAAAACTGACACAAGAGGAAATCATTTAAGGTCATCATGTCTGCCCTTGGCATTCACAGAACGCCGTGGCCTCAGAATGCAGCATCTGTAGTCCATGGTAAGCTGCGGAGTGTGGGCGGGGCTGAGGGAGGCTGGAACACTGCCCTCACTGAGGGAGTGGGTGTGGCCATCTCTGCTGTGACTGAACAAAGGGCAGGGGAGCAGGGGGCCCAGGGCAGGGCCCTCAGAGCCCGGCACGCCCTGTGGGGTGTCACAAGCATTTAGGCCCAGGCCATAGGGCGCCTTCTTTGTCTGCACAGCTGCCCAAACTCTCACTTTTCCACTCAGGCCACCCACTTAGCTGAACTGAGTGTGGAACCTGTCGCGCAGTATACCTCGCTGCACAGCTAAAGATAGGTCTGGGCATCGTAGCTTCCTGCCAGGTGACCGAAGTTCGCAGGAGAGATGATTCCCAGGTTCACACGCACAGAGGCTCCTGCCCGGGGCACAGGCCCCCCACTGCCCATGCCCAAGATCGGGGGCCAAAAGCAGCCCTGTCTAAGTCCCCTATCCCTGGAGGGAGTATTGTTCCAACACTTCTAGAAAACGGGGTCCTTGTGGGCAACTCATTGGAGGGACACAAATAAATCTTTGCCGACTTTTTGCTGAAACTTACGAGCGTTCACACCTAAGCCTCTTACAAGGTCAGCTGTTTAGCTAAACATGAGCTCATGGTCTAAATTTACACAATAATGAAGAAATCAGCTACAAAGGGAGACAATCAGCAAAAACAATCAATACCAGAATTAGATTCCCTAGGCCATCCTTGAGATGTTGGAATAATCAGGTGCAAGTCAGAAAATATACATAAAACTGGAACTGAAACAAGGAACAAGGAGGTTTTCAAAGGCTGGTAGGATCTCTAAAATATTTTTAAAGTACATGTCGTTGATATACCTAAATACTCAAAGGTTGTTTAAGACCACAGATTAAGCATTGAGAAGAGTGAAATTATGCTGTTATGAAAACTATGGCAGTTGAGATTTTCTGCCTAATTATATAAGAAGATTTCTCTAAAAAATAAACATTATTTCAAAGACTTATTGGCTGTGAAATAAGTTAAGTGTATTTCAAATGGCTTGTCTGCAAAGAACGCTGAGATGTAGGGAATCACAGAAAGTCGAGGGGAAAATGCCAATATAAACATTGCTATATGGTGAACTAAGCCTTAGGCCAGCCACAATGTAGAGGACCTGAGCCTTAGAAACTTACAAGTGATCTGGAATCTTTAAAAGTTCAAATCTTTATAAGTAAAATTATTTATTAAAATGAATAACCAAGTGTTTTAATTGACATCAGAAGACCAAAACAATAAACGCTGAGAACATAGAAGAAAGATAAATAAAGATACGAGCAGAACTTAATACCACAGAAAACGTATAAAATTCAGGTGAGGTAGTAAGTCCAAAGAATATTCTTTGAAAAGATTTAAAAGACACACTTTGATTAAGGAAAACACAAACATAATTATAGAATATGTAGAAAGAATCAGGACAATGTTATAGCAGAGAATATATGAAATGCCATTAAATTTGAACATTTCTGTAAAGTGGACCATTTCCTAGCTCATACCGTTTACCAAAACTGACACAAGAGGAAATCGATTAAGGTCATCATGTCGGCCCTTGGCATTCTCGGAACGTCCTGTCCTCAGAATGCAGCATCTGTAGCCCATGGTAACCTGCAGAGTGTGGGCGGGGATGAGGGAGGCTGGAACAATGCCCTCACTGCGGAGTGGTGTGGTCATCTCTGCTGTGACTGAACAAAGGGCAGGGGAGCAGGGTGCCCAGGGCAGGGCCCTCAGAGCCCGGCCGGCCAAGTGGGGTGTCACAAGCATTTAGGCCCAGGCAATATGGCTCCTTCTTTTTCTGCACAGCTGCCCAAACTCTCACTTTTCCACTCAGGCCGCCCTCTTATTTGAAGTGTGTTTGGAACCTGTCCGCGCTGTACAACTCAATGCACAGCTATCCATAGGTCAGGGCATCGTAGCTTCCTGCCAGGTGACCGACGTTCGCAGGCAAATGGTTCCCAGGGACACATGCGGAGAGCCTCCTGCCAGGGCCACAGGCCGCCCACTGGCCCTGCTCCAGATCGAAGGCTGTAAAGCAGCCATGTCTGAGTCCACTGCCTCTCGAAGGAGTATTGGACCAACACTTGTAGAAAACTGGGTCTGCGCAGGTAACTCATTGGAGGGACACAAAAAAGTCTTTGCGGACTTTCTTCTGAAGCTTTTGAGCATTCACACCTAAGCCTCTTACACGGTCAGCTGTTTAGCTAAACATGAGCTCATGATCTAAATTTACACAATAATGAAGAAATCAGCTACAAGGGGGAGTCAATCAGCAAAAACAATCAACACCAGAATTAGATTCCCTAGGCCATCCATCAGATGTTTGAATAATCAGGTGCAAGGCAGAAAATACACATAAAACTGGAACTGAAACAAAGAAAAAGGATATTTTCAAAGACTGGTAGGATCTCTAAAACATTTTTAAGTACATGTCATTGATAAGGCTAGATACTCAAAGTTTCTGTAATACAACAGATTCATCATTGAGAACAGTGAAATTATGCTGTTTTGAAAACTATGGCAGGTCAGATTTTCTGCCTAATTATATACGAAGATTTCTCGAAAAAATACACATTATTTCAAAGACTTATTGGCTGTGAAATAAGTTAAGGGTATGTCAAATGGCTTGTGTGCAAAGAAAGGTGAGATGTAGGGAATCACAGAAAGTCGAGGGGAAGATAGGTCTCTATATACATTGCTATATGGTGAACTAAGCCTTAGTCCAGCAACATTGTAGAGGACGTGACCCTTAGAAACTTTCATGTAAGCTGGAATCTTCAAAAGTTGAAATATTTATAAAAAAATGATTTATTAAAATGAATAACCAAGTGTTTTAATTGACATCAGAAGATCAAAACAATAAACCCTGAGAACACAAAAAAAGATAAATAAACATATGAGCAGAACTTAATACAACAGAATACGTATAAAAATCAGGTGATGTAATAAGTCCAAAGAATATTCTTTGAAAAGATTTAAAAGACACACTTTGATTAAGGAAAACAATAACATAACTAAAGAATATACAGAAATAATCAGGACAATGTCATAGCAGAGAAGATCTGAAATGCCAGTAAATATGAACATTTCTCTAAAGTGGACCATTTCCTAGCTCCTAAAGTTTACCAAAACTGACACAAATGGAAATCCTTTCAGGTCATCATGTCTGCCCTTGGCATTCTCAGAACACCCTGGCCTCAGAATGCAGCATCTGTAGGCCATGGTAACCTGCGGAGAGGGGGCGGGGCTGAGGGATGTTGGAACAGTGCCCTCACTGAGGGACTGTATGCGGCCATCTCTGCTGTGACTGAACAAAGGACAGGGGAGCAGGGCGTCGAGTGCAGGGCCCCCAGAGCCCGGCAGGCCCAGTGCGGTTTCACAAGTATTTAGGCCCAGGCCAAAGGGCGCATTCATTTTCTGCACAGCTGCCCAACTCTTACCTTTCCACTAAGGCCGCACTCTTACTTGAAGTCTGTGTGTATCCTGTCCGCGCAGTACACTTCAATGCACAGGTAACCATATGTCTGGGCATCGTAGCTTCCTGCCAGGTGACCGAAGTTCGCAGGAAGATGGGTCCCTGTGACACATTCAGAGAGGCTCCTGAGCGGGCCTCTGGCCGCCCACTGCCCCTTCAGCAGATCTGGGGCGGCAAAGCAGCCCTGTCCGAGTCCCTGCATCTAGAGGGAGTATTTGACCAACACTTGTAGAAAACGGGGTCCTTGCAGGAAACTCATTGGATTCACACAAATAAATCTTTGCAGACTTTCTGATGAAGGTTACGAGCGTTCACACCTAAGCCTCTTACAAGGTCAGCTGTTTGGCTAAACATGAGCTCATGATCTAAATTTACACAATAATGAAGAAATCAGCTACAAGGGGGAGACAATCAGCAAAAACAATCAATACCAGGATAAGATTCCCTAGGCCATCCATCAGATGTTTGAATAATCAGGTGCAAGGAAGAAAATATACATAAAACTGGAACTGAAACAAAGGAAAAGGATGTTTTCAAAGACTGGTAGGATCTCTAAAACATTTTTAAGTTCATGTCATTGATAAGGCTAGATACTCAAAAGTTGTGTAATACAACAGATTCATCATTGAGTACAGTGAAATTATGCTGTTTTGAAAACTATGGCAGGCCTGATTTTCTGCCTAATTATATAAGAAGATTTCCCTAAAAAATACACATTATTTCAAAGACTTATTGGCTGTGAAATAAGTTAAGGGTATTTCAAATGGCTTGTCTGCAAAGAAAGGTGAGATATAGGGAATCACAGAAAGTCGAGGGGAAAATAGGTCAATATATACATTGCTATAGGGTGAACTAAGCCTTAGGTCAGCAACAATGTAGAGGAACTGACCCTTAGTAACTTACAAGTAAGCTGTAATATTCAAAAGTTCAAATCTTTATAATTAAAAAGGTTTACTAATATGAATAACCAAGTTTTTTAATTGACATCAGAAGATCAAACCAACAAACCCTGAGAACATAGAAAAACGATAAATAAAGATATGAGCAGAACTTAATACTACAGAAAACGAGTAAAATTGAGGTGATTTAGTAAGTGCAAAGAATATTCGTTGAAAAGATTTAAAAGATACACTTTGATTAACAAAACAAAAACATAATTAAAGTATATATAGAAAGAATCAGCACAAAGTTATAACAGAGAATATGTGAAATGCAGGAAATTTGAATATTTCTCTAAAGTGGACCATTTCGTAGCTCCTAAAATTTACCAAAGCTGACAGAAGAAAAATCATTAAAGGTCATCATGTCTGCACTTGGCAGTCTCCGAACGCCCTGGCCTCAGAATGCAGCATCTGTAGTCCATGGTAAGCTGCGGAGATGCGGCGGGGCTGAGGGAGGTTGGAACACTGCCCTCACTGAGGGAGTGGGTGTGGCCATCTCTGCTGTGACTGAACAAAATGCAGGCGAGCAGGGTGCCCAGGCCAGGGCTCTCAGAGCCCGATAGGCCCAGTGGGTGTCACAAGCATTTAGGCCCAGGCAAAAGGGCACCTTCTTTGTCTGCACAGCTGCCCAATCTCTCACAATTCCACTCAGGCCGCCTTCTTACTTGAAGTGTGTGTGGAAGCTTTCCACGCAGTACACCTCGCTGCACAGCTAACAATAGGTCTGGGCATCGTAGCTTCCTGCCACGTGACCGGAGTTCGCAAGCAGATGGGTCCCTGGGACACACGCGGAGGGGCTCCTGACCGGGCCCCCGGCAGCCCACTGCCCCTGGCCGGATCGGGGGACGCAAAGCAGCCCTCTCTGAGTCCCCTGCCTCTAGAGGGAGTATTGGACCAACACTTGTAGAAAACGGGGTCCTTGCGGGCAACTCATTGGAGGGACACAAATAAATCTTTGCCGACTTTCTGTAAAGCTTACGAGCGTTCACACCTAAGACTCTAACAAGGTCAGCTGTTTAGCTAAACATGAGCTCATGAACTAAATATACACAATCATGGAGAAATCGGCTACAATGGGAGACAATCAGCAAAAACAATCTATATCAGAATTAGATTCCCTAGGCCGTGCATCAGATGTTGGAAAAATCAGGTGCAAGGCAGAAAATATACACAAAACTGGAACTGAAACAAGGAACAAGGCTGTTTTCAAAAACTGATAGGATCTCTAAACTATTTTCAAAGTAAATGTGTTTGATAAAGCTAAATACTCACAGGTTGTGTAATACAACAGATTCATCATTGAGAAGAGTGAAATTATGCTGTTTTGAAAATTATGGAAGGTCAGATTTTCCGCCGAATTATATAAGAAGATTTCTCTAAAAAATACACATTATTTCAAAGACTTATTGGCTGTGAAATAAGTTAAGGGTATTTCAAATGGCTTGTCTGCCAAGAAAGTTGAGATGTAGGGAATCACAGAAAGTCGAGGGAAAAATAGGTCAATATATACATGGCTATATGGTGAACTAAGCCTTAGGCCAGCAACAATGTAGAAGACCTGACCCTTAGAAACTTACAAGTAAGCTGGAATCTTCAAAATTTCAAATGTTTATAAGTAAAAAGATTTATGAAAATGAATAACCAAGTGTTTTAATTGACAGCAGAAGATCAAAACAATAAACCAGGAGAACTTAGAAAAAACATAAATAAAGATATGAGCAGAACTTAATACAACAGAAAACGTATAAAATTGAGGTGATGTAGTAAGTCCAAAGAATATTCTTTGAAAAGAGTTAAAAGACACACTTTGATTAAGGAAAACAGAAACATAAGTAAAGAATATACAAAAGAATCAGGACAATGTTATAGCAGAGAATATATGAAATGCCAGTAAATTTGAACATTTCTGTAAAGTCGACCATTTCCCAGCTCCTAAAATCTACCAAAACTGAAACAAGAGGAAATCATTTAAGGTCATCATGTCTGCCCTTGGCATTCTCGGAACGCCCTGGCCTCAGAAGGCAGCATCTGTAGTTCATGGTAACCTGCGGAGGGGGGGCGGGGCTAAGGGAGGTTGGGACACTGCACTCACTGAGGGAGTGGGTGTGGCCATATCTGCTGTCACTGAACAAATGGCAGGGAAGCAGAGGGCCCATTGCAGGGCCCTCAAACTCCGGCTGGCCCAGTGGGGTGTCACAAACATTTAGGCTCAGGCCAAAGGGCGCATTCTTTGTCTGCACAGCTGCCCAGTCTCTCACCTTTCCACTCAGTGCGCCCTTTTACTTGAAGTGTGTGTGGAACCTGTCCGAGAAGTACACCTCGCTCTACAGCTAACCATAGGTCTGGGCATCGTAGCTTCCTGCCAGGAGATAGAAGTTCGCATGCAGATGTGTACCTGGGACACACGCGGAGCGGCTCCAGCCCAGGTCACAGGCCGCCGACTGCCCCTGCCTCAGATTGGGGGCCGCAAAGCAGCCCTGTCTGACTCCCTGCCTCTACAGGGAGTATTGGCCCCTACACTTGTAGAAAACGGGGTACTCGCGCACAACTCATTAGAGGGACACAAATAAATCTTTTCCGACTTTCTGATGAAGCTTACGAGCGTTCACACCTAAGCCTCTTAAAAGGTCAGCTGTTTAGCTAAACATGAGCTTATGGTGTAAATTTACACAATAATGAAGAAATCAGCTACAAAGGGGAGTCAAACAGCAAAAACAATCAATACCAGAATTAGATTCCCTAGGCCAACCATCAGATGTTGGAATATAAAGGTGCAAGGCAGAAAATATACATAAAACTGGAACTGAAATAAAAAATAAAATGTTTTAAAAGAGTGGTAGGATCTCTGAAACCTTTTTAAAGTACATGTCATTGATAAAGCTAAATACTCAAAGGTTGTGTAATACAACAGATTCATCATTGAGAAGACTGAAATTATGCTGTTTTAAAAACTATGGCAGGTCAGATTTTCTGCCTAATTATATAAGAAGATTTCTCTAAAAAATACACATTATTTCAATGACTAATTGGCTGTGAAATAAGTAAAGGGTATTTCAAATGGCTTGTCTGCAAACAAAGGTGAGATGTAGGGAATCACAGAAAGTCGAGGGGAAAATAGGTCAATATATACATTGCTATTTGGTGAACTAAGCCTTTGTCCAGCAACAATGTAGAGGACGTGACCCTTAGAAACTTACAAGTAAGCTGGAATCTTCAAAAGTTCAAAGCTTTATACGTAAAAAAGATGTATAAAAATGAATAACCAAGTGTTTTAATTTACTTCAGAAGATCAAAACAATAAACCCTGAGAATATAGGAAAAAGATCAATAAAGATATGAGCAGAACTTAATACAGCAGAAAACGTATAAAATTCAGGTGATACAGTAAGACCAAAGATTAATCTTTGAAAAGATTTAAAGGACACACTTTGATTAAGGAAAACAAAAACATAAATAAAGAATATACAAAGAGAATCAGGGCAAAGTTATAGCCGAGAATTTATGAAATGCCAGTATATTAGATCATTTCTGAAAAGTGGACCATTTCATAGCTGGTAAAGTTTACCAAAACTGACACAAGAGGAAATCCTTTAAGGTCATCATGTCTGCCCTTGGCATTCTCAGAATGCCCTGGCCTCAGAATGCAGCATCTGTAGGCCATGGTAACCTGCGGAAAGGGGGCGGGGCTGAGGGATGTTGGAACACTGCCCTCACTGAGGGAATGGATGTGGCCATCTCTGCTATGACTGAACAAAAGGCAGTGGAGCAGGGGGCCCAGGGCAAGGCCCTCAGAGCCCGGCAGGCCCAGTGGGTTGTCACAAGCATTTAGGCCCAGACCAGAGGGCGTCTTCTTTGTCTTCACAGCTGCCCATACTCTCACCTTTCCACTCAGTCCACCCTCTTACTTGAGGTGTGTGTGGCACCTGTCCGCGCAGTACACCTCGCTGCACAGCTGGGCAGAGGTCTGGGCATTGTAGCTTCCTGCCAGGTGACCGAAGTTCGCAGGCAGATGGGTCCGTGGGAAACACGCGGTGAGGCTCATGCCTGGACCACCGGCGGCCCAAAGTCCCTGCCCCAGATCGGCGGCCGCAAAGCAGCCCTGTCTGAGTCCCTGCCTCTAGAGGGAGTATTGGACCAACACTTGTAGAAAACGGGGTCCTCGCGGGCAACTCATTGGAGGGACACAAATAAATCTTTGCCGACTTTCTGATGAAGCTTTCGAGCGTTCACACCTAAGCCTCTTACAAGGTCAGCTGTTTATCTAAACCTGAGCTCATGATCTTAATATACACAATAATGAGGAAATCAGCTACAAGGGGGAGACAATCAGCAAAAACAATCAATACCAGAATTAGATTCCCTAGGCCATCCATCAGATGTTGGAATAATCAGGTGCAAGGCAGAAAATATACATAAAACTGAAACTGAATCAAGGAACAAGGATGTTTTCAAAGGCTGGTAGGATCTCTAAAACATTTTTAAAGTACATGTCATTGATAAAGCTAAATACTCAAAGGTTGTGTAATACAACAGATTCATCATTGAGAAGAGTGAAATTATGCTGTTTTGAAAACTATGGCATGTCAGATTTTCTTCCTAATTATATAAGTAGATTACTCTAAAAAATACATATTATTTCAGAGAATTAATGGCTGTGTAATAAGTTAAGGTTATTTCAAATGGCTTGTCTGAAAAGAAAGGTGACATGTAGGGAATCACAGAAAATCTAGGTGAAAATTGGTCTATATATACATTGCTATATGGTGAACTAAGCCTTAGTCCAGCAACAATGTAGAGGACGTGACCCTTAGAAACTTATATGTAAGCTGGAATCTTCAAAAGTTCAAATATTTATAAGTAAAAAGATTTATAAAAATGAATAACCAAGTGTTTTAATTGACATCAGAATATCAAAACAATAAACCCTGAGAACATAAAAAAAGATAAGTAAAGATATGAGCAGAACTTAATACAACAGAAAACGTGTAAATTCAGGTGATGTAGTAAGTCCAAAGAATATTCTTTGAAAAGATTTAAAAGACACACTTTGATTAAGGAAAACAAAAACATAAGTCAAGAATATACAGAAAGAATCAGGACAATGTTATAGCAGAGAAGATCTGAAATGCTAGTAAATTGGAACATTTCTGTAAAGTGGACCATTTCCTAGCTCCTAAAGTTTACCAAAACTGACACAGGGGAAATCATTTAATGTCATCATATCTGCCCTTGGCATTCTCGGAGCGCCCTGGCCTCAGAATGCAGCATCTGTAGTCAATGGTAACCTGCGGAGAGGGGGCGGGGCTGAGGGACGCTGTAACACTGCCCTCACTGAGCGAGTGGGTGTGGCCATCTCTGCTGTGACTGAACAAAGGGCCGGCGAGCAAGGGGGCCAGGGCAGGGCCGTCAGAGCCGGCAGGCACAATGGGGTGTCACACGCATTAAGGCCCAGGCCAAAGACCTCCATCTTTGTCTGCAGAACTGCCCAAACTCTCATCTTTCCTCCCAGGCCGCCATCTTACTTGAAGTGTGTGAGGAACTTGTCCGCAAAGTACACCACGCTGCGCAGCTAATCATAGGTCTGGGCATCGTAGCTTCCTGCCAGGTGACCGAGGATCGCAGGCAGATGAGTCGCTGGGACACATTCGAAGAGGCTCCTGACCGGGACACAGGTGGCCCACTGCCCCTTCCCCAGATCGGGGGCCACAAAGCAGCCCTGTCCGAGTCCCTGCCTCTAGAGGGAGTATTACACCAACACTAGTAGAAAACGGTGTCCTTGCAGGAAACTCATTGGAGGGACACAAATAAATCTTTGCAGACTTTCTGATGAAGCTTACGAGCGTTCACACCTAAGCCTCTTACAAGGTCAGCTGTTTGGCTAAACATGAGCTCATGATCTAAATTTACACAATAATGAAGAAATCAGCTACAAGGGGGAGACAGTCAGCAAAAACAATCAATGCCAGAATTAGATTCCCTAGGCCATCTATCAGATGTTGGAATAATCAGGTGCAAGGCTGAAAATATACATAAAACTGGAAATGAAAGAAAGAAAAAGGATGTTTTCAAAGACTGGTAGGATCTCTAAAACATTTTTAAATTACATGTCATTGAAAAAGCTAAATACTCAAAGGTTGTGTAATACAACAGATTCATCACTGAGAATAGTGAAAGTATGCTGTTTTGAAAACTATGGCAGGCCAGATTTTCTGCCTAATTATATACGAAGATTTATCTAAAAAATACACATTATTTCAAAAACTTATTGGCTGTGAAATAAGTTAAGGGTATTTCAAATGGCTTGTCTGCAAAGAAAGGTGAGATGTAGGGAATCACAGAAAGTCGAGGGGAAAATAGGTCAATATATACATTGCTATAGGGTGAACTAAGCCTTAGGCCAGCAGCAACGTAGAGGAACTGACCCTTAGTAACTTACAAGTAAGCTGTAATATTCAAAAGTTCAAATCGTTATAATTAAAAAGGTTTATTAATATGAATAACCAAGTGTTTTAATTGACATCAGAAGACCAAACCAACAAACACTGAGAACATAGAAAAAAGATAAATAAAGATATGAGCAGAACTTAATACTACAGAAAACGTGTAAAATTGAGGTGATTTAGTAAGTCCAAAGAATATTCGTTGAAAAGATTTAAAAGACACACTTTGATTAACAAAACAAAAACATAATTAAAGAATATATAGAAAGAATCAGGACAATGTTATTGCAGAGAATATGTGAAATGCCAGGAAATTTGAATATTTCTGTAAAGTGGACCATTTCCTAGCTCCTAAAGTTTACCAAAACTGACACAAGAGGAAATCATTAAAGGTCATCATGTCTGCACTTGGGAGTCTCCGAACGCCCTGGCCACAGAATGCAGCATCTGTAGTCCATGGTAACGTGCGGAGACGGGGCGGGGCTGAGGGAGGATGGAACACTGCCCTCACTGACGGAGTGGGTGTGGCCATCTCTGCTGTGACTGAACAAAGGGCAGGCGAGCAGGGGGCCCAGGACAGGGCCGTCAGAGACGGCAGGCACAATGGGGTGTCACACGAATTAAGGCCCAGGCCAAAGATCGCCATCTTTGTCTGAACAGCTGGCCAAATTCTCACGTTTCTACTCAGGCCGCCCTCTTACTTGAAGTGTGTGTGGAACCTGTCCGCACAGTACACCTCTCTGCACAGCTAACCATAGGTCTGGGCTTCGTAGCTTCCTACCAGGTACATAGATCGCAGGCAGATGGTTCCCTAGGACACACGTGGAGGGACTCCTGTTCAGGCCATAAGCTGCCAACAGCCCCTGCCCCAGACCGGGGGCCACAAAGCAGCCCTCTCTGAGTCCCTGCCTCTAGAGGGAGTATTGGACCAACAATTGTAGAAAACGGGGTCCTCACGGTCAACTCATTGGAGGGACTCAAATAAATCTTCGCCGACATCCTGCTGAAGATTACGAGCGTTCACACCTAAGCCTTTTACAAGGTCAGCTGTTTAGCTAAATATGAGCTCATGATCTAAATTTACACAGTAATGAAGTAATCAGCTACAAGGGGAGACAATCTGCAAAAACTATCAATACCAGAATTAGATTCCCTAGGCCATCCATCAGAGGTTGGAATAATCAGGTGCAAGGCAGAAAATATACATAAAACTGGAACTGAAAGAAGGAACAAGGATGTTTTCAAAGACTGGTAGGATCTCTGAAATCTTTTTAAAGTATATGTCAATGATAAAGGTAAATATTCAAAGGTTATGTAATACAGCAGATTCATCATTGAGAAGAGTGAAATTATGCTGTTTTGAAAAATATGGCAGTTCAGATTTTCTGCCTAATTATATAAGAAGATTTCTTTAAAAAATACACATTATTTCAAAGACTTATTGGCTTGAAATAAGTTAAGGGTATTTCAAATGGCTTCTCTGCAAAGAAAGGTGAGATGTAGGGAATCAAAGAAAGTCGAGGGGAAAATAGGTCAATATATACATTGCTATATTGTGAACTAAGCCTTAGCCCTGCAACAATGTAGAGGACCTGACCCTTAGAAACTTACAAGTAAGCTGGAATCTTCAAAAGTTCAAATCTTTATAAGTAAAAAGATTTAATAAAATGAATAACCAAGTGTTTCAATTGACATCGGAAGATCAAACCAATAAACCCTGAGAACATAGAAAAAAAAAATAAAGATATGAGCAGAACTTAATACAACAGAAAACGTATAAAATTGAGGTGATGTAGTAAGTCCAAAGAATATTCTTTGAAAAGATTTAAAAGACACACTTTGATTAAGGAAAACAAAAACATAAGTAAAGAATATACAAAAGAATCAGGACTATGTTATAGCAGAGAATATAAGAAATGCCAGTAAATTTGAACATTTCTGTAAAGTGGACCATTTCCCAGCTCCTAAAGTCTACCAAAACTGAAACAAGAGGAAGTCATTTAAGGTCATCATGTCTGCCCTTGGCATTCTCGGAACGCCCTGGCCTCAGAAAGCAGCATCTGTAGTCCATGATAACCTGCGGAGAGTGGGCGGAGCTGAGGGAGGTTGGAACACTGCCCTAACTGAAGGAGTGGGTGTGGCCATATCTGCTGCGATTGAACAAATGGCAGGGGAGCAGAAGGCCCAGGGAAAGGCCCTCAAAGTCCGGCTGGCCCAGTGGGGTGTCAAAAGCATTTAAGCTCAGGCCAAAGGGCGCATTCTTTGTCTGCACCGCTGCCCAGACTCTTACCTTTCCACTCGGTGCGCCCTCTTACTTGAAGTGTTTTTGGAATCTGTCCGAGAAGTACACCTCGCTGCACAACTAACCAAAGGTCTGGGCATCGTACCTTCCTGCCAGGTGACCGAAGTTCGCAGGCAGATGTGTACCTGGGAAACACGAAGAGAGGCTCCAGCCCGGGTCACAGGCCGCCAACAGCCCCTGCCTCAGATCGGGGGCCGCAAAGCTGCCCTGTCTGACTCCCTGCCTCTAGAGGGAGTATTGGCCCAACACTTGTAGAAAACGGGGTACCCGCGGGCAACTCATTGGAGGGACACAAATAAATCTTTGCTGACTTTCTGATGAAGCTTACGAGCGTTCACACCTAAGGCTCTTAAAAGGTCTGCTGTTTAGCTAAACATGAGCTCATGATCTAAATTTACACAATAATGAAGAAATCAGCTACAAGGGGGAGTCAATCAGCAAAAACAATCAATACCAGAATTAGATTCCCTAGGCCAACCATCAGATGTTGGAATAAAAAGGTGCAAGACAGAAAATATACATAAAACTGGAACTGAAATAAGGAACAAGGATGCTTTAAAAGACTGGTAGGATCTCTGAAACTTTTTAAAGTACATGTCATTGATAAAGCTAAATACTCAAAGGTTGTTTAATACAACAAATTAAGCAGTGAGGAGAGTGAAATTATGCTGTTATGAAAACTATGGCAGGTCAGATTTTCTGCCTAATTGTATAAGAAGAATTCTCTAAAAAATACACATTATTTCAAAGACTTATTGGCTGTGAAATAAGTTAAGTGTATTTCAAATGGCTTGGCTGCAAAGAAAGGTGAGATGTAGGGAATCACAGAAAGTCGAGGGGAAAATGTCAATATATACATTGCTATATGGTGAACTAAGCCTTTGTCCAGCAACAATGTAGAGGACGTGACTCTTAGAAACTTACAAGAAAGCTGGAATCTTCAAAACTTCAAAGCTTTATACGTAAAAATGATGTATAAAAATGAATAACCAAGTGTTTTAATTGACTTCAGAAGATCATAACAATAAACCCTGAGAATATAGGAAAAATATCAATAAAGATATGAGCAGAACTTAATACAACAGAAAACGTATGAAATTCAGGTGATGTAGTAAGTCCAAAGAATATTCTTTGACAATATTTAAAAGACACACTTTGATTAAGGAAAACAAAAACATAAGTAAAGAAAATACAGAAAGAATCAGGGCAATGTAATAGCAGAGAATTTATGAAATGCCAGTAAATTTGATCATTTCTGTAAAGTGGACGATTACCTAGCTCCTAATGTTTACGAAAACTGACACAAGAGGAAATCATTTAAGGTCATCATGTCTGCCCTTGGCATTCTCGGAAAACCCTGGCCTCAGAATGCAGCATCTGTAGTCCATGGTAACCTGTGGAGAGGGGGTGGGGCTGAGGGAGTTGGCAACACTGCCCTCACTGAGGGAGTGGGTGTGGGCATCTCTGCTGTGACTGAAAAAAGGGTAGGGGAGCAAGGTGTCCAGTTCAGGGCCCTCAGTGCACGGCAGGCCCAGTGGGGTGTCACAAGCATTTATGCCCAGGCCAAAAGAATCCTTCTTTGTCTGCACAGCTGCCCAAACTCTCACCTATCCACTCAGGCCGCCCTGTTAGTTGAAGTGTGTGTGGAACCTGTCCACGCTCTACACCTCGCTGCATAGCTAACCGTAGGTCTGGGCATCGAACCTTCCTGCCAGGAGACCGAATTTCGCAGGCAGATGAGTCCCTGCGACACACGCGGAGAGAATCCTGCCTGGACCCGAGGCTTCGAAGTGCCCCTGCACCAGATCCGGGGCCGCAAAGCTACCTTGTCTGAGTCCATGAATCTAGAAGGATAATTGGACCAACACTTGTAGAAAACGGAGTCCTCGTGGGCAACTCATTGGAGGGACACAAATAAACATTTTCCGACTTTCTGCTGAAGCTTACGAGCATTCTCAGCTAATCCACTTACAAAGTCAGCTGTATAGCTAAACATGAGCTCATGATCTAAATTTACACAAAAATGAAGAAATCAGCTACAAGGGGAGACAATCAGCAAAAACAATCAATACCAGAATTAGATTCCCTAGGCCATCCATCAGATGTTGGAATACTCAGGTGCAAGGCAGAAAATATACACAAATCTGGAACTGAAACAAGGAACAACGATGTTTTCAAAGACTGGTAGGATCTCAAAACATTTTTAAAGTACATGTCATTGATAAAGCTAAATACTCAGAGGTTGTGTAAGACAACAGATTCATCATTGAGAAGAGTGAAATTATGCTGTTTTGAAAACTATGGCAGGTCAGATTTTCTGAATAATTATATAAGAAGATTTCTCTAAAAAATAAACATTATTTCCAAGACTTATTGGCTGTGAAATAAGTTAAGGGTATTTCAAAAGGCCTGTCTGCAAAGAAAGGTGTGATGTAGGGAATCACAGAAACCCGAGGGGAAAATAGGTCAATATATGCATTGCTATATGTTTAACTAAGCCTTAGGCCAGCAACAATGAAGGGGACCTGACCCTTAGAAGCTTACAAGTAAGCTGGAATCTTCAAAAGTTCAAATCTTTATAAGTAAAAAATTTATTAAAATGAATAAACAAGTGTGTTAATTGACATCAGAAGATCAAAACAATAAACCCTTAGAACACAGAAAAAGGATAAATAAAGATATGAGCAGAACTTAATACAACAGAAAAAATATACAATTCATGTGATGTAGTAAGTCCAAAGAATATTCTTTGAAAAAATTTAAAAGACACACTTTGATTAAGGAAAACAAAAACATAAGTAAAGAATATACAAAAGAATCAGGAAAATGTTATAGCAGAGAATATATGAAATGCCAGTAAATTTGAACATTTCTGTAAATTGGACCATTTCCTAGCTCCTAAAGTTTACCAAAACTGACACAAGAGGAAATCATTTAAGGTCATCATGTCTGCCCTTGGCATTCTCGGAACGCCCAGGCCTCGGAATGCAGCATCTGTTGTCCATGGTAACCTGCGGAGAGGGGGCGGGGCTGAGGGAGTTTGGAACACTGCCCTCACTGAGGGAGTGGTTGTGGCCATCTCTGCTGTGAGTGAAAAAAGGGCAGGGGAGCGGGGGGCCCAGGTTAGGGCCCTCAGAGCCCGGCAGGCACAGTGGGGTGTCACAAGCATTTAGGCCCAGGCCAAAGGGCGCCTTCTTTGTCTGCAGAGCTGCCCAAACTCTCACCTTTCCGCTCAGGCTGCCCTCTTACTTGAAGTTTGTGTGGAAGCTGTCCGCGCAGTAAACCTCGCTGCAGAGCTAACCATAGGTCTGGGCATCGTAGCTTCCTGCCGTGTGCCCAAAGTTCAGAGGCAGATCGGTCCCTGTGACACACGTGGAGAGGCTCCTGCCCGGTCCGCAGGCCGCCCACTGCCCCTGCCACAGATCGGGGGCCGCAAAGCAGCCCTGTCTGAGGCCCCTGCCTCTAGAGGGAGTATTGGACCAACACTTGTAGAAAACGGGGTCCTCGCGGGCAACTCTTTGGCGGAACACAAATAAATCTTTGCCGACTTTCTGCTGAAGCTTACGAGCTTTCACACCTAAGCCACTTTTAAGGTCAGCTGTTTAGCTAAACATGAGCTCATGATCTAAATTTACACAATAATGAAGAAATCAGCTACAAGGGGAGACAATCAGCAAAAACACTCAATACCAGAATTAGATTCCCTAGGCCATCCATCAGATGTTGGAATAATCAGGTGCAAGGCAGAAAATATACACAAAACTGGAACTGAAACAAGGAACAAGGATGTTTTCAAAGCCTGATAGGATCTCTGAAACATTTTTAAACTACATGTCATTGATAAAGCTAAATACTCAAAGGTTGCATAATACAACAGATTCATCATTGACTAGAATGAAATTATGCTGTTTTGAAAACTATGGCAGGTCAGATTTTCTGCCTAATTATATAAGATTTCTCTAAAAAATACACATTAATTCAAAGACTATTGGCTGTGAAATAAGTTAAGGGTATTTCAAATGGCTTGTCTGCAAAGAAAGGTGAGATGTAGGGAATCACAGAAAGCCGAGGGGAAAATAGGTCAATATATACATTGCTCTATGGTGAACTAAGCCTTAGGCCAGCAACAATGTAGAGGACCTGACCCTTAGAAACTTACAAGTAAGCTGGAATCATCAAAAGTTCAAATCTTTATAAGAAAAAAGATTTATGAAAATGAATAACCAAGTGTTTTAATTGACATCAGAAGATCAAAACAATAAACCCTGAGAACATAGATAAAAGATAACGAAAGATATGAGCAGAACTTAATACAACAGAAAACGTATAAAATTCAGGTGATGTAGTAAGTCCAAAGAATATTCTTTGAAACATTTAAAAGACGCACTTTGATTAAGGAAATCAAAAACATAAGTAAAGAATATACAGAAAGAATCAGGACAATGTTATAGCAGAGAATATATGAAATGCCAGTAAATTTGAACATTTGTGTAAAATGGACCATTTCCTACCTCCTAAAGTTTACCAAAACTGACACAAGAGGAAATCATTTAAGGTCATCATGTCTGCCCTTGGCATTCTCGGAACGTCCTGGCCTCAGAATGCAGCATCTGTAGTCCATGATAACCTGCGGAGAGGGGGAGAGGCTGAGGGAGGTTGGAACACTGCCCTCACTGAGGGAGTGTGTGTGGCCATCACTTCTGTGACTGAACAAAGGCAGGGGAGCAGGGGGCCCAGGGCAGGGCACTCAGAGAACGGCAGGCCCAGTGGGTTGCCAGAGGCATTTAAGTCCTGGCCAAAAGGCGCCTTCTTTGTGTGCACAGCTGCCCAAACTCTCACCTTTCAACTCAGGCCGCCCTCTTACTTCAAGTGTGGGTGGAAACTGTCCGCGCAGTACACCTCGCTGCAAAGCTAACCATAGGTCTGGGAATCGTAGCTTCCTGCCAGGTGACCGAAGTTCGCAGGCACATGGGTCCCTGGGACTCACACGGAGAGGCTCCTGCACGGGCCACAGGCCGCCCACTGCCCCTGCCCCAGATCGGGGTCCCAAAGCAGCCCTGTCTGAGTCCCCTGCCTCTAGATGGAGTATTAGACCAACACTTGTAGAAAACGGGTTCCTCGTCGGCAACTCATTGGAGGGACACAAATAACTCTTTGCCGACTTTCTGCTGAAGCTTACGTGTGTTCACACCTAAGCCTCTTAAAAGGTCAGCTGTTTAGCTAGACATGAGCTCATGATCTAAATTTACACAATAATGAAGAAATCAGCTACATGGGGAGACAATCAGCAAAAACAATCAATTCCAGAATTAGATTCCCTAGGCCACCCATCAGATGTTAGAATAATCAGGTGCAAGGCAGAAAATACACACAAAACTGGAACTGAAACAGGGAACAAGGATGTTATCAAAGACTGAGAAGATGTCTAAAACATTTTTAAAGTACATGTCATTGATAAAGCTAAATAATCAAAGGTTGTGTAATACAACAGATTCATAGTTCAGAAGAGTGAAATTATGCTCTTTTGAAAACTATGGCAGGTCAGATTTTCTGCCTTATTATATAAGACGATTTTTCTAAAAAATACACATTATTATAAAGACTTATTGGCTGTGAAATAAGTTAAGGGAATTGCAAATGGCTTGTCTGCAAAGAAAGGTGAGATGTAGGGAATCACAGAAAGTCGAGGGCAAAATAGGTCAATATATAATTCCTATATGGTAAACTAAGCCATAGGCCAGCAACAATGAAGAGGACCTGACCCTTAGAAACTTACAAGTAAGCTGGAATACTCAAAATTTCAAATATTTATAAGTAAAAAGATTTATTAAAAGGAATAACCAAGTGTTTTAATTGACATCAGAAGATCAATTCATTAAGCCCTGAGAACATAGAAAAAAGATAATTAAAGATAGGAGCAGAACTTAATACAACAGAAAACGTATACAATTCAGGTGATGTAGTAAGTCCGAAGAATATTCTTTGAAAAGATTTAAAAGACAGAGTTTGATTAAGGAAAACAAAAAAATAAGTAAACCATATACAGAAAGTATTAGGACCTTGTTATAGCAGAGAATATATGAAATGCCCTTAAATTTCAACATTTCTGTAAAGTGGACCATTTCCTAGCTCCTAAAGTTTACCAAAACTGACACAAGAGGAAATCATTTAAGGTCATCATGTCTGCCCTTGGCATTCTCGGAACGCCCTGGCCTCAGAATGCAGCATCTGCAGTCCATGGTAACCTGCGGAGAAGGGACGTAGCTTATGGAGGTTGGAACACTGCCCTCACTGAGGGAGTGGGTGTGGCCATTTCTGCTGTGAGTGAACAAAGGGCAGGGGAGCAAGGGTCCCAGGGCAGGGCCCTCAGATCCCGGCATGCCCAGTGGTGTGTCACAAGATTTAGGCCCAGGGCAAGGGACGCCTTCTTTGTCTGCACAGCTGCCCAAACTCTCACCTTTCCACTCAGGCCGCCCTCTTACTTGAAGTGTGGTTGGAACCTGTCCGCGAAGTACACCTCGCTGCACAGCTAACCATAGGTCTGGGCATCGTAGCTTCCTGATAGGTGACCGAAGTTCGCAGGCAGATGTGTCCCTGTGACACAAGCGGAGAGGCTCATGCCCGGGCCACAGGCCGCCCACTGCCCCTGCCACAGATCAGGGGCCGCAAAGCAGCCCTGTCTGTGTCCCCTGCCTCTAGAGGGAGTATTGGACCAACACTTGTAGAAAACGGGGTCCTCGCGGGCAACTCATTGGAGGGACACAAATAAATCTTTGCCGACTTTCTGCTGAAGCTTACGTGTGTTCACACCTAAGCCTCTTAAAAGGTCAGCTGTTTAGCTAAACATGAGCTCATGATCTAAATTTACACAATAATGAAGAAATCAGCTACATGGGGAGACAATCAGCAAAAACAATCAATTCCAGAATTAGATTCCCTAGGCCATCCATCAGATGTTAGAATAATCAGGTGCAAGGCAGAACATATACACAAAACTGGAACTGAAACAGGGAACAAGGATGTTATCAAAGACTGATAAGATGTCTAAAACATTTTTAAAGTACATGTCATTGATAAAGCTAAATACTCAAAGGTTGTGTACTACAACAGATTCATAGATCAGAAGAGTGAAATTATGCTCTTTTGAAAACTATGGAAGGTCAGATGTTCTGCCTTATTATATAAGACGATTTTTCTAAAAAATACACATTATTTCAAAGACTTATTGGTGGTGAAATAAGTTAAGGGAATTGCAAATGGCTTGTCTGCAAAGAAAGGTGAGATGTAGGGAATCACAGAAAGTCGAGGGCAAAATAGGTCAATATATAATTGCTATATGGTAAACTAAACCATAGGCCAGCAACAATGTAGAGGACCTGACCCTTAGAAACTTACAAGTAAGCTGGAATACACAAAATTACAAATATTTATAAGTAAAACGATTTATTAAAATGAATAACCAAGTGTTTTAATTGACATCAGAAGATCAATACATTAAGCCCTGAGAACATAGAAAAAAAGATAATTAAAGATAGGAGCAGAACTTAATACAACAGAAAACGTATACAATTCAGGTGATGTAGTAAGTCCGAAGAATATTCTTTGAAAAGATTTAAAAGACAGAGTTTGATTAAGGAAAACAAAAAAATAAGTAAAGCATATACAGAAAGTATTAGGACAATGTTATAGCAGAGAATATATGAAATGCCCTTAAATTTTAACATTTCTGTAAAGTGGACCATTTCCTAGCTCCAAAAGTTTACCAAAACTGACACAAGAGGAAATCATTTAAGGTCATCATGTCTGCCCTTGGCATTCTCGGAACGCCCTGGCCTCAGAATGCAGCATCTGCAGTCCATGGTAAGCTGCGGAGAAGGGACGTAGCTGAGGGAGGTTGGAACACTGCCCTCACTGATGGAGTGGGTGTGGCCATCTCTGCTGTGACTGAACAAAGGGCAAGGGAGCAAGGGTCCCAGGGCAGAGCCCTCAGATCCCGGCAGGCCCAGTGTGGTGTCACAAGATTTAGGCCCAGGCCAAGGGACGCCGTCTTTGTCAGCACAACTGCCCAAACTCTCAACTTTCCACTCAGGCCGCCCTCTTACTTGAAGTGTGGGTGGAACCTGTCCGCGCAGTACAACTCGCTGCACAGCTAACCATAGGTCTGGGCATCGTAGCTTCCTGACAGGTGACCGAAGTTCGCAGGCAGATGGGTCCCTGGGACACAAGCGGAGAGGCTCCTGCCCGGGCCACAGGCCGCCCACTGCCCCTGCCACAGATCAGGGGCCGCAAAGCAGCCCTGTCTGAGTCCCCTGCCTCTAGAGGGAGTATTGGACCAACACTTGTAGAAAACGGGGTCCTCGCGGGCAACTAATTGGAGGGACACAAATAACTCTTTGCCGAATTTCTGCTGAAGCTTACGTGCGTTCACACCTAAGCCTCTTACAAGGTCAGCTGTTTAGCTAAACATGAGCTCATGATCTAAATTTACTAAATAATGAAGAAATCAGTTACAAGGGGAGACAATCAGCAAAAACAATCAATTCCAGAATTAGATTTCCTAGGTCATCCATCAGATGTTGGAATATTCAGGTTCAATGCAGAAAATATACACTAAACTGGAACTGAAACAAGGAACAAGGATGTTGTCAAAGACTGGTAGGATCTCAAAACATTATTAAAGTACATGTCATTGATAAAGCTAAATACTCAGAGTTTGTTAAGACAACATATTCATCATTGAGAAGAGTGAAATTATGCTGTTTAGAAAACTGTGGCAGGTCAGATTTTCTGCCTAATTATATAAGAAGATTTCTCTAAAAAATACACATTATTTCCAAGACTTATTGGCTGTGAAATAAGTTAAGGGTATTTCAAAAGGCCTGTCTGCAAGAAAGGTGTGATATAGGGAATGACAGAAAGCCGAGGGGAAAAGAGGACAATATATGCATTGCTATATGTTTAACTAAGCCTTAGGCCAGCAACAATGTAGGGGACCTGACCCTTAGGAACTTACAAGTAAGCTGGAATCTTCAAAAGTTCAAATCTTTATAAGTAAAAAGATTTATTAAAATGAATAACCAAGTGTTTTAATTGACATCAGAAGATCAAAACAATAAACCCGCAGAACACAGAAAAAGGATAAATAAAGAGATGAGCAGAACTTAATACAACAGAAAACGTATACAATTCACGTGATGTAGTAAGTCCAAAGAATATTCTTTGAAAAGATTTAAAAGACACACTTTGATTAAGGAAAACAAAAACATAAGTAAAGAATATACAAAAGAATCAGGAAAATGTTATAGCAGAGAATATATGAAATGCCAGTAAATTTGAACACTTCTGTAAAGTGGACCATTTCCTAGCTCCTAAAGTTTAGCAAAACTGACACAAGAGGAAATCATTAAAGGTCATCATGTCTGCCCTTGGCATTCTCGGAACGCCCAGGCCTCGGAATGCAGCATCTGTAGTCCATGGAAACCTGCGGAGACGGGGCGGGGCTGAGGGAGTTTGGAACACTGCCCTCACTGAGGGAGTGGTTGTGGCCATCTCTGCTGTGAGTGAAAATAGGGCAGGGGAGCGGGGGGCACAGAGTAGGGCCCTCAGAGCATGGCAGGCCCAGTGGGGTGTCACAAGCATTTAGGCCCAGGCCAAAGGGCGCCTTGTTTGTCTGCACAGCTGCCCAAACTCTCACCTTTCCACTCAGGCTGCCCTCTTACTTGAAGTGTGTGTGGAAGCTGTCCGCGCAGTACACCTCGCTGCCGAGCTAACCATAGGTCTGGGCATTGTAGCTTCCTCCCGGGTGCCCAAAGTCCGCAGGCAGATGGGTTCCTGTGACACACGTGGAGAGGCTCCTGCCCGGGCCGCCGGCCGCCCACTGCCCCTGCCCCAGATCGTGGGCCGCAAAGCAGCCTGTCTGAGGCCCCTGCCTCTAGAGGTAGTATGGGACCAACACTTGTAGAAAACGGGGTCCTCGCTGGCAACTCATTGGAGGGACACAAATAAATCTTTGCCGACTTTCTGTTGAAGCTTACGAGCGTTCACACCTAAGCCTCTTTCAAGATCAGCTGTTTAGCTAAACATGAGCTCATGATCTAAATTTACACAATAATGAAGAAATCAGCTACAATGGGAGACAATCAGCAAAAACAATCAATTCCAGAATTAGATTCCCTAGGCCATCCATCAGATGTTGGAATAATCAGGTGCAAGGCAGAAAATATACACAAAACTGGAACTGAAACAAGGAACAAGGATGTTTTCAACGCCTGATAGGATCTCTAAATTTTTTTAAAGTACATGTCATTGATAAAGCTAAATATTCAAAGGTTGCGTAATACAACAGATTCATCATTGAATAGAGTGAAATTATGCTGTTTTGAAAACTATGACAGGTCAGATTTTCTGACAAATTATATATGATTTCTCTAAAAAATACACATTATTTCAAAGACTTATTGGCTGTGAAATAAGTTAAGGGTATTTCCAATGGCGTGTCTGCAAAGAAAGGTGAGATGTAGGGAATCACAGAAAGCCGAGGAGAAAATAGGTCAATATATACATTGCTATATGGTGAACTAAGCCTTAGGCCAGCAACAATGTAGAGGACCTGACCCTTAGAAACTTACAAGTAAGCTGGAATCATCAAAAGTTCAAAACTTTATATGTAAAAAGCTTTATGAAAATGAATAACCAAGTGTTTTAATTGACATCAGAAGATCAAAAAAATAAACACTGAGAACATAGATAAAAGATAATGAAAGATATGAGCAGAACTTAATACAACAGAAATCATATAAAATTCAGGTGATGTAGTAAGTCCAAAGAATATTCTTTGAAACATTTAAAAGACACACTTTGATTAAGGAAAACAAAAACATAAGTTAAGAATATACAGAAAGAATCAGGACAATGTTATAGCAGGGAAGATCTGAAATGCCAGTAAATTTGAACATTTGTGTAAAGTGGACCATTTCCTATTTCCTAAACTTTACCAAAACTGACACAAGAGGAAATCATTTAAGGTCATCATGTCTGCCCTTGGCATTCTCCGAACGTCCTGGCCTCAGAATGCAGCATCTGTAGTCCATGGTAACCTGCGGAGAGGGGGAGGGGCTGAGGGAGGTTAGAAGACTGCCCTCACTGAGGGAGGGGGTGTGGCCATCTCTGCTGTGACTGAACAAAGGCAGGGGAGCAGGGGCCCCATGGCAGGGCCCTCAGAGACCGGCATGCCCAGTGGGGTGCCACAGGCATTTAAGCCCAGGCCAAAGGGCGCTTTCTTTGTCTGCACAGCTGACCAAACTCTCACCTTTACACTCAGGCCGCCCTCTTACTTGAAGTGTGGGTGGAAACTGTCCACGCAGTACACCTCGCTGCACAGCTAACCATAGGTCTGGGAATCGTAGCTTCCTGCCAGGTGACCGAAGTTCGCAGGCAGATGGGTCCCTGGGACACACGCGGAGAGGCTCCTGCCCGTGCCACATGCCGCCCACTGCACCTACCCCAGATCGGGGGCCGCAAACAGCCCTGTCTGAGTCCCCTGCCTCTAGAGGGAGTATTGGACCAACACTTTTATAAAACGGGTCCCTCGCGGGCAACTCATTGGAGGGACACAAATAACTCTTTGCCGACTTTCTGCTGAAGCTTACGTGTGTTCACACCTAAGCCTCTTACAAGGTCAGCTGTTTAGCTAAACATGAGCTCATGATCTAAACTTACACAATAATGAAGAAATCAGCTACAAGGGGAGACAATCAGCAAAAACAATCAATTCCAGAATTAGATTCCCTAGGCCATCCATTAGATGTTAGAATAATCAGGTGCAAGGCAGAAAATATACACAAAACTGGAAGTGAAAGAAGGAACAAGGATGTTATCAAAGACTGATAAGATGTTCAAAACATTTTTAAAGTACATGTCATTGATAAAGCTAAATACTCAAAGGTTGTGTAATACAACAGATTCATAGTCCAGAAGAGTGAAATTATGCTCTTTTGAAAACTATGGCAGGTCAGATTTTCTGCCTAATTATATAAGAAGATTTTTCTAAAAAATTCACAATATTTCAAAGACTTATTGGCGGTGAAATAAGTTAAGGGAATTGCAAATGGCTTGTCTGCAAAGAATGGTGAGATGTAGGGAATCACAGAAAATCGAGGGCAAAATAGGTCAATATATAATTGCTATATGGTGAATTAAGCCTTAGGCCAGCAACAATGTAGAAGACCTGACCCTTAGAAACTTACAAGTAAGCTGGAATCCTCAAAATTTCAAATCTTATAAGTAAAAAGAATTATTAAAATGAATAACCAAGTGTTTTAATTGACATCAGAAGATCAAAAAAATAAACACTGAGAACATAGATAAAAGATAATGAAAGATATGAGCAGAACTTAATACAACAGAAATCATATAAAATTCAGGTTATGTAGTAAGTCCAAAGAATATTCTTTGAAAAGATTTAAAAGACAGAGTTTGATTAAGGAAAACAAAAAAATAAGTAAAGCATATACAGAAAGAATTAGGACAATGTTATAGCAGAGAATATATGAAATGCCCGAAAATTTGAACATTTCTGTAAAGTGGACCATTTCCTAGTTCCTAATGTTTACCAAAACTGACACAAGAGGAAATCATTTAAGGTCATCCTGTCTGCCCTGGGCATTCTCGGAACGCCCTGGCCTCAGAATGCAGCATCTGTAGTCCATGGTAACCTGCGGTGAAGGGGCGGAGCAGAGGGAGCTTGGAACACTGCCCTCACTGAGGGAGTGGGTGTGGCCATCTCTGCTGTGATTGAACAAAGGGCAGGGGAGCAAGGGTCCCAGGGCAGGGCCCTCAGATCCCGGCAGGCCCAGTGGGGTACCACAGGCATTTAGGCCCATGACAAAGGGCGCCTTCTTTGTCTGCACAGCTGCCCAAACTCTCACTTTTCAACTCAGGCCGCCCTCTTACTTGAAGTGTGTTTGGAACCTGTCCACGTAGTACACCTCGCTGCACAGCTAACCATAGGTCTGTGCATTGTTGCTTCCTGACAGGTGACTGAAGTTCGCAGGCAGATGGGTCCCTGGGACACACACGGAGAGGCTCCTGCCCGGGCCACAAGACGCCCAATGCCCCTGCCCCAGATCGCCGGCCGCAAAGCAGACCTCTCTGAGTCCACTGCTTCTAGAGGGATTATTGGACCAACACTTGTAGAAAACGGGGACCACGCGGGCAACTCATTGGAGGAACACAAATAAATCTTTGCTGACTTTCAGCTGAAGCTTACGAGCGTTCACACCTAAGCCTCTTACAAGGTCAGCTGTTTAGCTAAATATGAGCTCATGATCTAAATTTACACAATAATGAAGAAATCAGCTACAAGGGGAGACAATCTGCAAAAACCATCAATACCAGAATTAGATGCCCTAGCCCATCCATCAGATGTTGGAATAATCAGGTGCAAGGCAGAAAATATACATAAAACTGGAAATGAAAAAAGGAACAAGGATGTTTTCAAAGACGGGTAGGATCTCTAAAACATTTTTAAAGTATATGTCATTGCTAAAGCTAAATACTCAAAGGTTGTGTAATACAACAGATTCAGCATTGAGAAGAGTGAAATTATGCTGATTTGAAAACTATGGCAGGTCAGATTTTCTGCCTAATTATATAAGAAGATTTCTCTAAAAAACACACATTATTTCAAAGACTTTTTAGCTGTGAAATAAGTTAAGGGTATTTCAAATGGCTTGTCTGCAAATAAAGGTGAGATGTAGGGAATCACAGAAAGTCGAGGGGAAAATAGGTCAATATATACATTGCTATATGGTGAACTAAGCCTTAGGCCAGCAACAATGTAGAGGACCTGACCCTTAGAAACTTGCAAGTAAGTTGGAATCTTCAAAAGTTCAAATATTTATAAGTAAAAAGATTTATGAAAATGAATAACCAAGTGTTTTAATTGGCATCAGAAGATCAAAACAATAAACCCTGAGAACATAGAAAAAAGATAAATAAAGATATGAGCAGAACTTAATACAACAGAAAACGTATAAAAACATTATGTCTGCCCTTGGCATTCTCGGAACGCCCTGGCCTCAGAATGCAGCATCTGTAGTCCATGGTAAACTGCGGAGTGGGGGCGTGGCTGAGGGAGTTTGGAACACTGCCCTCAGTGAGGGAGTGGGTGTGGACATCTCTGCTGTGACTGAACAAAGGCAGGGCACCAGGGCGACCTGGGTAGGGCCCTCAGATTCCGGCAGGCCCACTGCGGTTTCACAAGCATTTTGGCCCAGGCCGAAGGGCGCCTTCTTTTTGTGCACAGCTGCCAGAACTCTCACCTTTCCACTACGGCCGCCCTCTTACTTGAAGTGTGTGTGGAACCTGTCCACGCAGTACACCTCGCTGCACAGCTAACCATAGGTCTGGGCATCGTAGCTTACTGCCAGGTGACCGAAGTTCGCAGGCAGATGTGTCCCTGCGACACACGCGGAGAGGATCCTGCCCAGTCCACAGGCCACCGTCTGGCCCTCCCCCATATCTGGGCCCGCAAAGCAGCCCTGTCTGTGTCCCTGACTCTAGAGGGAGTATTGGAACAACACTTGTAGAAATCGGGGTCCTCGCGGGCAACTCATTGCAGGGACATAAATAAATATTTGCCGACTTTCTGCTGAAGATTATGAGCGTTCACACCTAAGCCTCTTACAAGGTCAGCTGTTTAGCTAAACATGAGCTCATGATCTAAATTTACACAATAATGAAGAAATCAGCGACAAGGGGGAGACAAACAACAAAAACAATCAATACCATAATTAGATTCCCTAGGCCATCCATCAGATGTTGGAATAATCAGGTGCAAGGCAGAAAATATACATAAAACTGGAACTGAAACAAGGAACAAGGATGTTTTCAAAGACTAGTAGGATCTCTAAAACATTTTTAAAGTACATGTCATTGATAAAGCTAAATACTAAAAGATTGTGTAATACAACAGATTCATCATTGAGAAGAGTGAAATTGTGCTGTTTGAAAACTATGGAGGTCAGATTTTCTGCCTATTTATATAGGAAGATTTCTCTAAAAAATACACATTATTTCAAAGACTTATTGGCTGTGAAATAAGTTAAGGGTATTTCAAATGGCTTGTCTGCAAAGAAAGGTGAGATGTAGGGAATCACAGAAAGTCGAGGGGAAAATAGGTCAATATATACATTGCTATATGGTGAACTAAGCCTTGGGCCAGCAACAATGTAGAGGACCTGACCCAAGAAACTTACATTTAAGTTGGAATCTTCAAAAGTTCAAATCTTTATAAGTAAAAAGTTTTATGAAAATGAATAACCAAGTGTTTTAATTGGCATCCGAAGATCAAAACAATAAACCCTGAGAACATAGAAAAAAGATAAATAAAGATATGAACAGAACTTAATACAACAGAAAACGTATAAAATTCAGGTGATGTAGTAAGTCCAAAGAATATTTTTAAAAGATTTAAAAGACATACTTTAATTAAGGAAATCAAAAACATAAGTAAAGAATATACAGAAAGAATCAGGACAATGTTATAGCAGAGAAGATCCGAAATGCCAGTAAATTTGAACATTTCTGTAAAGTGGACAATTTCCTAGCTCCTAAAGTTTACCAAAACTGACACAAGAGGAAACCATTTAAGATCATTATGTCTGCCCTTGGCATTTTCGGAACACCCTGGCCTCAGAATGCAGCATCTGTAGTCCATGGTAACCTGCGGAGAGGGGGCGGGACTGAGGGAAGTTGGAACACTGCCCTCACTAAGGGAGTGGGTGTGGCCATCTCTGCTGTGACTGAACAAACGGCAGGGGAGCAGGGCGTCGTCGGCAGGGCCCTGAGAGCCCGGCAGGCCAAGTGGGGTGTCAAAATCATTTAGGCCCAGGCCAAAGGGCGCCTTCTTTGTCTGCACAGCTGACCAAACTCTAAACTTTCCACTCAGCCCGCCCTCTTACGTGAAGTGTGTCTGGAACCTGTCCACGCAGTACACCTTGCTGCACAGCTAAACATAGTTCTGGGCAGCGTAGCTTCCTGCCAGGTGACCGATGTTCGCAGACAGATGGGTTCCTCGGACACACGCGGAGAGGCTCCTGCCCGGGCCACAGACCGCCAACTTCCCCTGCACCACATCGGGGGCCGCAAAGCAACCTTTCCTGAGTCCGTGCCTCAAAAGGGAGTATTGGACCAACACTTGTAGAAAACTGGGTCCTCGCGGCAACTCAATGGAGGAACACAAATAAATCTTTGCCGACTTTCTGATGAAGCATACGAGAGTTCACACCTAAGCCTCTTACAAGGTCATCTGTTTAGCTAAGCTCATGATCTAAATTTACCCAATAATGAAGAAATCAGCTACAAGGGGGAGACAATCAGCAAAAACAATCAATACCTGAATTAGATTCCCTAGGCCATCCATCAGATGTTGGAATAATCAGGTGCAAGGCAGAAAATATTCATAAAACTGGAACTGAAACAAGGAACAAGGATGCTTTCAAAGACTGGTAGGATCTCTAAAACATTTTTAAAGTACATGTCATTGATAAAGCTAAATACTCAAAGGTTGTGTAATACAACAGATTCATCATTGAGAACAGTGTAATTATGTTGTTTAGAAAACTATGGCAAGTCAGATTTTCTGCCTAATTATATAAGAAGATTTCTGTAAAAAGTACACATTATTTCAAACACTTATTGGCTGTTAAATAAGTTAAGGTTATTTCAAATGGCTTGTCTGCAAAGAAAGGTGAGATGTAGGGAATCACAGAAAGTCGAGGGGAAGATAGGTCTCTATATACATGGCTATATGGTGAACTAAGCCTTAGTCCAGCAACAATGTAGCGGACGTGACCCTTAGAAACTTTCATGTAAGCTGGAATCTTCAAAAGTTCAAATATTTATAAAAAAAAGATTTATTAAAATGCATAACCAAGTGTTTTATTTTACATCAGAAGATCAAAACAATAAACCCTGAGAACACAGAAAAAGATAAATAAAGATATGAGCAGAACTTAATACAACAGAAAACGTATAAAATTCAGGTGAGGTAGTAAGTCCAAAGAATATTCTTTGAAGAGATTTAAAAGACACACTTTGATTAAGGAAAACAAAAACATATGTAAAGAATATACAGAAAGAATCAGGACAATGTTATAGCAGAGAAGATCTGAAATGCCAGTAAATTTGAACATTTCTGTAAAGTGGACTATTTCCTAGATCCTAAAGTTTACCAAAACTGACACAAGAGGAAACCATTTAAGATCATTATGTCTGCCCTTGGCATTCTCGGAACGCCCTGGCCTCAGAATGCAGCATCTGTAGTCCATGGTAAACTGCGGAGTGGGGGCGTGGCTGAGGGAGTTTGGAACACTGCCCTCAGTGAGGGAGTGGGTGTGGACATCTCTGCTGTGACTGAACAAAGGCAGGGGACCAGGGCGACCTGGGTAGGGCCCTCAGATTCCGGCAGGCCCACTGCGGTTTCACAAGCATTTTGGCCCAGGCCGAAGGGCGCCTTCTTTTTGTGCACAGCTGCCAGAACACTCACCTTTCCACTACGGCCGCCCTCTTCTTGAAGTGTGTGTGGAACCTGTCCACGCAGTACACCTCGCTGCACAGCTAACCATAGGTCTGGGCATCGTAGCTTACTGCCAGGTGACCAAAGTTCGCAGGCAGATGTGTCCCTGCGACACACGCGGAGAGGATCCTGCCCAGACCACAGGCCACCGTCTGCCCCTCCCCCATATCTGGGCCCACAAAGCAGCCCTGTCTGTGTCCCTGACTCTAGAGGGAGTATTGGAACAACACTTGTAGAAAACGGGGTCCTCGCGGGCAACTCATTGCAGGGACATAAATAAATATTTGCCGACTTTCTGCTGAAGCTTATGAGCGTTCACACCTAAGCCTCTTACAAGGTCAGCTGTTTAGCTAAACATGAGCTCATGATCTAAATTTACACAATAATGAAGAAATCAGCGACAAGGGGGAGACAAACAACAAAAACAATCAATACCATAATTAGATTCCCTAGGCCATCCATCAGATGTTGGAATAATCAGGTGCAAGGCAGAAAATATACATAAAACTGGAACTGAAACAAGGAACAAGGATGTTTTCAAAGACTAGTTGGATCTCTAAAACATTTTTAAAGTACATGTCATTGATAAAGCTAAATACTAAAAGATTGTGTAATACAACAGATTCATCATTGAGAAGAGTGAAATTGTGCTGTTTGAAAACTATGGAGGTCAGATTTTCTGCCTATTTATATAGGAAGATTTCTCTAAAAAATACACATTATTTCAAAGTCTTATTGGCTGTGAAATAAGTTAAGGGTATTTCAAATGGCTTGTCTGCAAAGAAAGGTGAGATGTAGGGAATCACAGAAAGTCGAGGGGAAAATAGGTCAATATATACATTGCTATATGGTGAACTAAGCCTTGGGCCAGCAACAATGTAGAGGACCTGACCCAAGAAACTTACATTTAAGTTGGAATCTTCAAAAGTACAAATCTTTATAAGTAAAAAGTTTTATGAAAATGAATAACCAAGTGTTTTAATTGGCATCCGAAGATCAAAACAATAAACCCTGAGAACATAGAAAAAAGATAAATAAAGATATGAACAGAACTTAATACAACAGAAAACGTATAAAATTCAGGTGATGTAGTAAGTCCAAAGAATATTTTTAAAAGATTTAAAAGACATACTTTAATTAAGGAAATCAAAAACATAAGTAAAGAATATACAGAAAGAATCAGGACAATGTTATAGCAGAGAAGATCCGAAATGCCAGTAAATTTGAACATTTCTGTAAAGTGGACCATTTCCTAGCTCCTAAAGTTTACCAAAACTGACACAAGAGGAAACCATTTAAGATCATTATGTCTGCCCTTGGCATTTTCGGAACACCCTGGCCTCAGAATGCAGCATCTGTAGTCCATGGTAACCTGCGGAGAGGGGGCGGGACTGAGGGAAGTTGGAACACCGCCCTCACTAAGGGAGTGGGTGTGGCCATCTCTGCTGTGACTGAACAAACGGCAGGGGAGCAGGGCATCGTCGGCAGGGCCCTGAGAGCCCGGCAGGCCAAGTGGGGTGTCAAAATCATTTAGGCCCAGGCCAAAGGGCGCCTTCTTTGTCTGCACAGCTGACCAAACTCTAAACTTTCCACTCAGCCCGCCCTCTTACGTGAAGTGTGTCTGGAACCTGTCCACGCAGTACACCTTGCTGCACAGCTAACCATAGTTCTGGGCATCGTAGCTTCCTGCCAGGTGACCGATGTTCGCAGGCAGATGGGTTCCTCGGACACACGCGGAGAGGCTCCTGCCCGGGCCACAGACCGCCAACTTCCCCTGCACCACATCGGGGGCCGCAAAGCAACCTTTCCTGAGTCCGTGCCTCAAAAGGGAGTATTGGACCAACACTTGTAGAAAACTGGGTCCTCGCGGCAACTCAATGGAGGAACACAAATAAATCTTTGCCGACTTTCTGATGAAGCATACGAGAGTTCACACCTAAGCCTCTTACAAGGTCAGCTGTTTAGCTAAACATAAGCTCATGATCTAAATTTACCCAATAATGAAGAAATCAGCTACAAGGGGGAGACAATCAGCAAAAACAATCAATACCTGAATTAGATTCCCTAGGCCATCCATCAGATGTTGGAATAATCAGGTGCAAGGCAGAAAATATACATAAAACTGGAACTGAAACAAGGAACAAGGATGCTTTCAAAGACTGGTAGGATCTCTAAAACATTTTTAAAGTACATGTCATTGATAAAGCTAAATACTCAAAGGTTGTGTAATACAACAGATTCATCATTGAGAACAGTGTAATTATGCTGTTTAGAAAACTATGGCAAGTCAGATTTTCTGCCTAATTATATAAGAAGATTTCTGTAAAAAGTACACATTATTTCAAACACTTATTGGCTGTTAAATAAGTTAAGGTTATTTCAAATGGCTTGTCTGCAAAGAAAGGTGAGATGTAGGGAATCACAGAAATTCGAGGGGAAGATAGGTCTCTATATAAATTGCTATATGGTGAACTAAGCCTTAGGCCAGCAACAATGTAGAGGACATGACCCTTAGAAACTTACAAGTAAGTTGGAATCTTCAAAAGTTCAAATCTTTATAGGTAAAAAGATTTATTAAATGAATATACAAGTTTTAAAATTGACATCAGAATATCAAACCAATAAAACCTGAGAACATAGAAAAAACATAAATAAAGATATGAGCAGAACTTAATACAACAGAAAACGTATAAACTTGAGGTGATTTAGTAAGTCCAAAGAATATTCTTTGAAAAGATTTTAAAGACACACTTTGATTAAGGAAAGCAAAAATATAAGTAAAGAATATAAAGAAAGGATCAGGACAATGTTATAGCAGACAATATATGAAATGCCAGTAAATTTGAACATTTCTGTAAAGTGGACCATTTCCTAGCTCCTAAAGTTTACCAAAACTGACACAAGAGGTAATCATTTAAGGTCATGATGTCTGCCCTTGGCATTCTCGGAACGCCCTGGCGTCAGAATGCAGCATCTGTAGTCCATGGTAACCTGCGGAGAGGGGGCGGGGCTGAGGGAGGTTGGAACACTGCCCTCACTGAGGAAGTGGGTGTGGCAATCTCTGATGTGACTGAATAAAGGGCAGGGGAGCAGGGTGTCTAGGGCAGGGCCCTCAGAGCCCGGCAGGCCCTGTGGGGTGTCACAAGCATTTAGGCCCAGGCCAAAGGGCGCCTTCTTTGTCTGCACAGCTGCCCAAACTCTCACCTTTCCACTCAGGCCGCACACTTACTTGAAGTATGTGTGGAACCTGTCCGCCCAGTACACCTCGCTGCACAGCTAACCATACGTCTGAGCATCGTAGCTTCCTGACCGTGGAACGAAGTTCGCAGGCAGATGGGTCCCTGGGACACACGCTGTGATGCTCATGACTGGGCCACAGGCCGCCCACAGCACCTGCCCCAGAATGGGTGACGCCAAGCAGCCATGTCTGAATCCCTAGCCTCTAGAGGGAATATTGGACCAACACTTCTATAAAACGGGGTCTCGCGGGCAACTCATTGGAGGGACACACATAAATCTTTGCCGACTTTCTGCTGAAACTTACGAGCGTTCACACCTAAGACTCTTACAAAGTCAGCTGTATAGCTAAACATGAGCTCATGGTCTAAATTTACACAATAATAAAGAAATCAGCTACAAGGGGAGAAAATCATCTGAACCAATCAATACCCGAATTATATTCCCAAGGCCATCCATCAGATGTTTGAATAATCAGGTGCAAGGCAGGAAATATACATAAAACTGCAACTGAAACAAGGAACAACGATGTTCCCAAAGACTGGTAGGATCTCTAAAACCTTTTTAAAGTGTATGTCATTGATAAAGCTAAATACTCAAAAGTTGTGTAACACAACACATTAATCATTGAGAAGAGTGAAATTATGCAGTTTTGAAAACAATGGCAGGTCAGATATTCTGCCTAATTATATAAGAAGATTTCTCTAAAAATTACACATTATTTCAAGACTTTTTGGCGGTGAAATAAGTTAAGGGTATTTCAAATGGCTTGTCTGCAAAGAAAGGTGAGATATAGGGAATCACAGAAAGTCGAGGGGAAAATAGGTCAATATATACATTGCTATATGTTGAATTAAGCCTTAGGCCAGCAAGAATGTAGAGGACCTGACCATAGAATCTTACAAGTTAGCTGGAATATTCAAAAGTGCAAATCTTTATAAGTAAAAAGATTTATTAAAATGAATAACCAAGTGTTTTAATTGACATCAGAAGATCAAACCAATAAAATCTCAGAACATAGAAAAAAGATAAATAAAGATATGAGAAGAACTTAATACAACAGAAAACGTATAAAATTGAGGTGATATAGTAAGTACAAAGAATATTCTTTGAAAAGATTTAAAAGACACTTTATTAAGGAAAACAAAAACATAAGTAAAGAATTTACAGAAAGAATCAGTACAATGTTATAGCAGAGAATATATGAAATGACAGTAAATTTGAACATTTCGGTAAAGGGGACCATTTCCTAGCTACTAAACTATACCAAAACTGACACAAGAGGAAATCATATAAGGCCAAGTGGGGAGTCACAAGCATTTAGGCCCAGGCCAAAAGGCGCCTTCTTTGTCTGCACAGCTGCCCAAACTCCCAACTTTCCACTCAGGCCGACCTCTTACTTGAAGTGTGTGTGGAACCTGTCTGCACAGTACACCTCGCTGCAGAGCTAACCATAGGTCTGGGCATCGTAGCTTCCTGCCAGGTTTCCGAAGTTCGCAGGCAGATGGGTCCCTGGGACACACGCGGAGAGGCTCCTGCCCGGACCACAGGCCGCCCACATCCCCTGCCCCTGATCGGGGGACACCAAGAAGCACTGTATGTGTCCCTAGCCTCTAGAGGGAATATTGGACCAACACTTCTATAAAACAGGGTCCTCGCGGGCAGCTAATTGCAAGGACACAAATAAATCTTTCCCGACTTTCTGCTGAAACTTACGAGCGTTCACACCTAAGCCTCTTACCAGGTCAGCTGTTTAGCTAAACATGAGCTCATGATCTAAATTTACACAAGAATGAAGAAATCAGCTACAAGGGGAGACAAGCAGCAAAAACAATCAATACCAGAATTAGATTCCCAAGGCCATCCATCAGATGTTAGAATAATCAGGTGCAAGGCAGGAAATATACATAAAACTGGAACTGAAACAAGGAACAAGGATGTTTTCAAAGACTGGTAGGCTCTCTAAAATATTTTTAAAGTACATGTCATTGATAAAGCTAAATAGTCAAAGGATGTGTAATACAACACATTAATCATTGAGAAGAGTGAAAGTATGCTGTTTTGAAAACTATGGCTGGTCAGATTTTCCGCCTAATTATATAAGAAGATTTCTCTAAAAAATACACATTATTTCAAAGACTTATTTGCTGTGAAATAAGTTAAGGGTATTTCAAATGGCTTGTCTGCAAAGAAAGGTGAGATGTAGGGAATCACAGAAATTCGAAGGGAAAAGAGGGCAATATATACATTGTTATATGTTGAACTAAGACTCAGGCCAGCAACAATGTACAGAACCTGACCATTAGAAAGTTACAAGTAAGTTGGAATCTTCAAAAGCTCATATCTTTATAAGTAAAAATATTTATTAAAATGAATAACCAAGTGTTTTAATTGACATCAGAAGATCAAATCAATGAACCCTGAGAACATAGAAAAAACATAAGTAAAGATATGAGCAGAAATTAATACAACAGAAAACTTATAAATTTGGGTGAATAAGTAAGTCCAAAGACTATTCCTTGAAAAGATTTAAAAGACACACTTTGATTAAGGAAAACAAAAACATAAGTCAAGAATATACAGAAAGAATCAGGACAATGTTATAGCAGAGAATACATGAAATGCCAGTAAATTTGAACATTTGTGTAAAGTAGACCATTTCCTAGCTCCTAAAGTTTACCTAAATTGACACAAGAGGAAATCATTTAAGGTCATAATGTCTACCCTTGGCATTCTCGAAACGCCCTGGCCTCAGAAAGCAGCATCTGTAGTCCATGGTAACCTGCGGAGAGGGGGCGGGGCTGAGGGTGGTTGGAACACTGCCCTCACTGAGGGAGTGCTGTGGCCATCTCTTAAGTGACTGAACAAAAGGCATGGGAGCAGGGGCCCAGGGCAGGGCCCTCAGAGCCCAGCAGGACCAGTGGGGTGTCACAAGCATTTTGGCCCAGGCCAAAGGGCGCCTTCTTTGTCTGCACATCTGCCCAAATTCTCACCTTTCCACTCAGGCCGCCCTCTTACTTGAAGTGTGTGTGGAACCAGTCCTCACAGTACACCTCGCTTCACAGCTAACCATATATCTGGGCATCATATTTTCCTGCCATGTGACCGAAGTTTGCAGACAGATGGGTCCCTGGGACACACACGATGAGGCTCCTGCCAAGGCCACGGGGCGCCCACCGCCCCTGCCCCAGATCGGGGGCCGCCAAGCAGCCCTATATGAGTCCCCTGCCTCTAGAGGGAGTATTGGACCAACATTGTAGAAAAAGGTGTTCTCGCTGGAAACTCATTGTAGGGACACAAAAAAATATTTGCTGACTTTCTGATGAAGCCTACGAGCGTTCACACCTAAGCCACTTACAAGTTCACCTGTTTAGCTAAACATTAGCTCATGATCTAAATTTACACAATAATGAAGAAATCAGCTACAAGGGGAGACAATCAGCAAAAACAATAACAGAATTAGATGTCCAAGGCCATCCATCAGACCTTGGAATAATCAGGAGCAAGGCAGAAAATATACATAAAACTGGAACTGAACTAAGGAAGAAGGATGTTTTCAAAGACATGTAGGATCTCTAAAATATTTTTAAAGTACATGTCATTGATAAAGCTAAATACTCAAAGGTTGTGTAACACAACAGATTAATCATAGAGAATAGTGAAATTATGCTGTTTTGAAAACTATGGCAGGTCAGATTTTCGGCCTAATTGTATAAGAAGATTTCTCTACAAATACACATTATTTCAAAGACTTATTGGCTGTGAAGTAAATTAAGGGTATTTCAAACGGTTTGTTGGCAAAGAAAGATGAGATGTAGGAATAGAAAGAAAGTCGAGGGGAAAATATGTCAATATATACATTGCTATAGGGTGAACTAAGCCTTAGGCCAGCAACAATGTAGAGGACCTGACCCTTAGAAAATTACAAGTAAGCTGGAATCTTCAAAGGTTTAAATCTTTATAAGTAACAAGTTTTATTAAAATGAATAACCAAGTGTTTTAATTGACAACAGAAGATCAAAACAATAAACCCTGAGAACATAGAAAAAAGATAAATAAAAATATGAGCAGAACTTAATACAACAGAAAACGTATAAAATTCGGGTGATGTAGTAAGTCCAAAGAATATTCCTTGAAAAGATTTAAAAGACACACTTTGATTAAGGAAAACAAAATCATAAGTCAAGAATATACAGAAAGAATAAGGACAATGTTATAGCAGAGAAAATATGAAATAGCAGTAAATTTGTACATTTCTGTAAAGGGGACCATTTCCTGGCTCCTAAAGTTTACCAAATCTGACACAAAAGGAAATCATTTAAGGTCATCATGTCTGCCATTGGCATTCTCAGAACGCCCTGGCCTCAGAATGCAGCATCTGTAGTCCATGGTAACCTGCGGAGAGGGGGAGGAGATGAGGCAGATCGGAACACTGCCGTCACTGAGGAAGTGGGTGTGGCAATCTCTGATGCGACTGAACAAAGGGCAGGGGAGCAGTAGGTCTAGGGCAGGGCCCTCAGATCCCGGTAGGCCCAGTGTGGTTTCACAAGCATTTAGGCCAAGGCCAATGGGCGCCATCTTTGTCTGCTCAGCTGCCCAAACTCTCACCTTTCCACTCAGGCAGCCCTCTTACTTGAAGTGTGTGTGGAACCTGTCTGCACAGTACACCTCATGGCAACGCTAACCATAGGTCTGGGCATCGTAGCTTCCTGCCAGGTGACCGAAGTTCGCAGGCAGGTGGGTCCCTGGCACACACGCTGTGAGGCTCCTGCCTGGGCCACAGGCCGCCCACTGCCCCTGCCCCATATCGGGGCCCGCCAAGCAGCCCTGTCTGAATCCCTAGCCTCTAGAGGGAATATTGGACCAACACTTCTATAAAACGGGATATCGCGGGCAACTCATAGGAGGGACACACAAAAATCTTTGCCAACTTTCTGATGAAACTTACGTGTGTTCACACCTAAGCCTCTTACAAGGTTAGCTGTTTAGCTAAACATGAGCTCATGATTTAAATTTACACAATAATGAAGAAATCAGCTACATGGGGAAACAATCAGCAAAAACAATCAATACCAGAATTAGATTCCCAAGGCCATCCATCAGATGTTGGAATACTGAGGTGCAAGGCAGGAAATATACATAAAACTGGAACTGAAACAAGGAACAAGGATGTTTTCAAAGAATGGTAGTCTCTCTAAAATATTTTTAAAGTACATGTAATTGATAAAGCTAAATAGTCAAAGGATGTGTAATACAACAGATTAATCATTGGGAAGAGTGAAATTATGCTGTTTTGAAAACTATGGCAGGTCAGATTTTCTGCCTAATTATATAAGAAGATTTACCTAAAAAATACAGATTATTTCAAAGACTTATTGGCTGTGAAATAAGTTAAGGGTATTTCAAATGGCTTGTCTGCAAAGAAAGGTGAGATGTAGGGAATTACAGATATTCGAAGGGAAAATAGGTCAATATATACATTGCTATATGTTGAACTAAGACTCAGGCCAGCGACAATGTACAGAACCTGACAATTAGAAAGTTTCAAGTAAGTTGGAATCTTCAAAAGCTCAAATATTTATAAGTAAAAATATTTATTAAAATGAATAACCAAGTGTTTTAATTGACATCAGAAGATCAAACCAATAAACCCAGGGAACACAGAATAAACATAAATAAAGATATGAGCAGAAATTAATACAACAGAAAACTTATAAAATTGAGGTGATTTAGTAAGTCCAAAGAATATTCTTTGAAAAGATTTAAAAGACAAACTTTGATTAAGGAAAACAAAAACATAAGTAAAGAATATACAGAAAGAATCAGGACAATGATATAGCAGAGAAAATATGAAATAGCAGTAAATTTTAATATTTCTGTAAAGGGGACCATTATCTAGCTCTTAAAGTTTACCAAAACTGACACAAAAGGTAATCATTTAAGTTCATCATGTCTCCCATTGGCATTCTCAGAAAGCCCTGGCCTCAGAATGCAGCATCTGTAGTCCATGGTAACCTACAGTGAGGGGGCGGGGCTGAGGGAGGTTAGAACACTGCCGTCGCTGAGGGAGTGGGTGTGGCCGTCTGTGCTGTGACAGAAAAAAGGCAGGGGAACAGGGGGGCCGGAGCAGGGCCCTCAGAGCCCGGCAGGCCCTGTGTGGTGTATAAAGCATTTTGGCCCAGGCCAAAGGGCGTCTCCTTTGTGTGCACAGCTGCCCAAACTCTCACCTTTACACTCAGGACACGCTCTTACTTGAAGTGTGTGTGGAACCTGTCCGCACAGTTCACCTCGCTGCACAACTAACCATAGGTCTGGGCATCGTAGCTTCCTGCCACGTGACCAAAGTTCACAGGCAGATGTGTACTTGGGACACACACGGAGAGGCTCCTGCCCGGCCACAGGCTGGCCACAGCCCCTGACCCAGATCGGAGGCCACAAAGCAACCCAGTCTGAGTCCCCTGCCACTAGAGGGGGTATTGGACCAACACTTCTAGAAAATGGGGTACTTATGGGCAACTCATTGGAGGGTCACAAATAAATCTTTGCCGACTTTCTGCTGAAACTTACGAGCGTTCACAACTAAGCCTGGTACATGGTCAGCTGTTTAGCTAAATATGAGCTCATGATCTAAATTTACACAATAATGAAGAAATCAGCTACAAAGGGAGACAATCAGTAAAAACAATCAATACCACAATTAGATTCCCTAGGACATCCGTCAGAAGTTGGAATAATGAGGTGCAAGGCAGAAAATATACATAAAACTCGAACTGCACTAAGGAAGAAGGATGTTTTCAGAGACATGTAGGATCTCTAAAATATTTTTAAAGTACATGTCACTGATAAAGCTAAATACTCAAAGGTTGTGTAACACAACAGATTAATCATTGAGAAGAGTGAAATTATGCTGTTTTGAAAACTATGGCAGGTCAGATTTTCTGCCTAATTGTATAAGAAGATTTCTCAAAAAATACATATTATTTCAAAGACTTATTGGCTGTGAAATAATTAAGGATATTTCAAATGGCTTGTCTGCAAGGAAAGGTGAGATGTAGGGTATCACAGAAAGTCGAGGGGAAAATATGTCAATATATACATTGCTATAGGGTGAACTAAGCCTTAGGTCAGCAACAATGTAGAGGACCTGACCCTTAGAAACTTACAAGTAAGCTGGAATCTTCAAAAGTTTAAATCTTTATAGGTAAAACGATTTATTAAAATGAATAACCGAGTGTTTTAATTGACATCAGAAGATCAAAACAATAAACCCTGAGAACATAGAAAAAAGATAAATAAAGATATGAGCACACCTTAATACAAGAGAAAACGTATAAAATTCAGCTGATGTAGTAAGTCCAAAGAATATTCTTTGAAAAGATTTAAAAGACACAATTTGATTAAGGAAAACACAAAGATAAGTAAAGAATATACAGAAAGAATCAGGACAATGTTATAGCAGATAAAATATGAAATAGCAGTAAATTTCAACATTTCTGTAAAGGGGACCATTAACTAGCTCTTAAAGTTTACCAAAATTGACACAAAAGTAAATCATTTAATGTCATCATGTCACCCATTGGCATTCTCAGAACGCCCTGGCCTCAGAATGCAGCATCTGTAGTCCATGGTAACCTGCGGAGAGGGGGCGGGGCTGAGGGAGTTTAGAACACTGCCCTTGCTGAGGGAGTGGGTGTGGCCGTCTGTGCTGTGCCTGAACATAGGGCAGGGGAACAGGGGGCCTAGGGCAGGGCCCTCAGAGCCCGGCAGGCCCAGTGTGTTGTCTAAAGCATTTTGACCCAGGCCAAAGGGCGCCTTCTTGTGTGCACAGCTGCCCAAACACTCACCTTTCCACTCAGGCCGCCCTCTTACTTGAAGTGTGTGTGGAACCTGTCCGCACAGTACACCGCGCTGCACAGCTAACCATAGGTCTGGGCATCGTAGCTTCCTGCCACGTGACCAAAGTTCACAGGCAGATGTGTACCTGGGACACCCACGGAGAGGCTCCTGCTTGGGCCACAGGCTGGCCACAGCCCCTGACCCAGATCGGAGGCCAAATAGCAACCCTGTCTAAGTCTCCTGCCTCTAGAGGAGGTTTTGGAACAACACTTCTAGAAAACGGGGTCCTTATGGGCAACTCATTGGAGGGACAAAAACAAATCTTCGCTGACTTTCTCCTGAAACTTACGAGCATTCAGAACTAAGCCTGTTACAAGGTCAGCTGTTTAGCTAAATATGAGCTCATGATCTAAATTTACACAATAATGAAGAAATCCGCTACAAGGGAGACAATCAGCAAAAACAATCAATACCAGAATAAGATCCCCAAGGCTATCCATCACATATTGGAATAATCAGGTGCAAGGCAGAAAATATACATAAAACTCGAACTGAAACAAGGAACAAGGATGTTTTCAAAGACTGGTAGGATCTCTAAAACATTTTTAAAGTACACGTCATTGATAAAGCTAAATAATCAAAGGTTGTGTAATACAACAGATTCATCATTGAGAAGAGTGAAATTATACTGTTTTGAAAACTATGGCAGGTCAGATTTTCTTCTTAATTATATAAGAAGATTTATCTAAAAAATACACATTATTCCAAAGACTTATTTGCTGTGAAATAAGTTAAGGGTATTTCAAATAGCTTGTCCGCAAAGAAAAGTGAGATGTACGGAATCACAGAAAGTCGAGGGGAAAATATGTCATTATATACATTGCTATATGGTGAACTAAGGCTTAGGCCAGCAACAATGTAGTGGACCAGATCCTTAGAAAATTACGAGTAACCTGGAATCTTTAAAACTTCTTATCTTTATAAGTAGAAAATATTTATTATAATGAATTAACAAGAGATTAAATTGATATCAGAAGATCAAAACAATAAACCCTGAGAACATAGAAAAAAGATAAATAAAGCTATGAGCAGAACTTAATACAACAGAAAACGTATAAAATTCAGGTGAGGTAGTAAGTCCAAAGAATATTCTTTGAAAAGATTTAAAAGACACACTTTGATTAAGGAAAACAAAAACATAATTAAAGAATATATAGAAATAATCCGGACAATGTTATAGCAGAGAATATATGAAATGCCAGTAAATTTGAACATTTCTGTAAAGTGGACCATTACCTAGCTCCTACAGTTTACCAAAACTGACACAAGAGGAAACCATTTAAAGTCATCATGTCTGCCCTTGGCATTCTCGGATCGCCCTGGATTCAGAATGCAGCGTCTGTAGTCCATGGTAACCTGCGGAGACGGGCCGTTGCTGAGGGAGTTTGGAACACTGCCCTCACTGAGGGAGTGGGTGTGGCCATCTCTGCTGTGACTGAACAAAGGGCAGGGGAGCAGGGGGCCCGGGGCAGCGCCTTCAGAGCCCGGCAGGACCAGTGGGGTGTCACAAGAATTTAGGCCCAGGACAAAGGGCGCCTTCTTTGTCTGCACAGCTGCCCATACTCTCACCTTTCCACTCATTCTTCACTGTTACTTGAAGTGTGTTTGGAACCAGTCTGCACAGTACACCTCGCTGCCCAGCTAACCATAGGTCTGGGCATCGTAGCTTGCTACCAGGTGACCGAAGTTCGCAGGCAGGTGGGTCCCTGGGACACACGCGAAAAGGCTCCTGACGGGGACACAAGACGACCACTGCCTCTGCCCCAGATCAGGGGCCACAAAGCAGCCCTGTCTCAGTCCCCTGCCTCTAGAGGGGGTATTGGACCAACACTTCTAGAAAACTTGGTCCTAGTGGGCAACTCATTTGAGGGACACAAATAAATCTTTGCCGACTTTCTGGAGAAACTTACGAGCGTTCACACCTAAGCCTCTTACAAGGTCAGCTGTTTAGCTACATATGAGCTTATGATCTAAATTCACAGAATAATGAAGAAATCAGCTGCGGGGGGAGACAATCAGCCAAAACAATCAATACCAGAATTAGATTACCAAGACCATTCATCAGATGTTGGAATAATCAGATACAAGGCAGAAAGTATACATAAAACTGGAAGTGAAACAAGGTACAAGGATGTTTTCACAGACTGGTATGATCTCTAAAGCATTTTTAAAGTATATGTCACTGATAAAGCTAAATACTCAAAGCTTGTGTAATACAACAGATTAATTATTGAGAAGAGTGAAATTATGCTGTTTTGAAAACTATGGCATGTGAGATTTTCTGCGTAATTATAAAAGAAGATTTCTCTAAAAATACACATTATTTCAAAGACTTATTGGCTGTGAAATAAGTTAAGGGTAATTCAAATGGCTTGTCTGCAAAGAAAGGTGAGATGTAGGGAATCACCGAACGTCGAGGGGAAAATATGTCCATATATACATTGCTATAGGGTGAACTAAGCCTTAGGCCAGCAACAATGTAGAGGACCTGACACTTAGCAACTTACAAGTAAGCTGGAATCTTCAAAAGTTCAAATCTTTATAAGTAAAAACATTTATTAAAATGAATAACCAAGTGTTTTAATTGACATCAGAAGATCAAACCAATAAACCCTGAGAACATGGAAAAAAGATAAATAAAGATATGAGCAGAACTTAATACAACAGAAAACGTATAAAATTGAGTTGATTTAGTAAGTCCAAAGAATATTTTTGAAAAGAGTTAAAAGACACACTTTGATTAAGGAAAACAAAAACATAAGTAAAGAATATACAGAAAGAATCAGGACAATGTTATAGCAGAGAATATATGAAATGCAGTAAATTTGAATATTTCTGTAAAGGGGACCATTTCCTAGCTCCCAAAGTTTAACAAAACTGACACAAGATGAAATCATTTAAGGTCATCATGTCTGCCCTTGGCATTCTCAGAACGCCCTGGCCTCAGAATGCAGCATCTGTAGTCCATGGTAACCTGCGGAGAGTGGTCGGGGCTGAGGGAGGTTGGAACACTCCGCTCACTGAGGGAGTGGGTGTGGCCATCTCTTCTGTGACTGAACAAATGTCAGGGGAGCAAGGGGCCCAGGGCAGCGCCCTCAGAGCCCGGAAGGCCCAGTGGTGTGTCACAAGCATTTAGGACCAGGCCAAAGGGCCTCTTCTTTGTCTGCACAGCTGCCCAATCTCTCAGCTTTCCACTCCGACCGCCCTCTTACTTGAAGTGTGTGTGGAACCTGTCTGTGCAGTACACCTCGCTGCACAGCTAACCATAGGTCTGGGCATCGTAGCTTTCTGCCAGGTGACTGAAGTTTGCAGGCAGATGGGTACCTGGGACACACGCGGAGAGTCTCCTGCCCGGGCCACAGGCCGCCCAGTGCCCCTGCTCCGGATCAGGGGCCGCAAAGCTGCCCTGTCTGTGTCCCCTGCCTGTAGAGGGATTATTGGACCAACACTTCTAGAAAACGGCGTCCTTGTGGGCCACTCATTGGAGGGACACAAATACATCTTTGCCGACTTTCTGCTGAAACTTACGAGCATTCACACCTAAGCCTCTTACATAGTCAGCTGTTTAGCTAAACATGAGCTCATGATCTAAATTTACACAATAATGAAGAAATCAGCTACAAGGGGAGACAATCAGCAAAAACAATCAATACCAGAATTAGATTCCCTAGGACATCCGTCAGAAATTGGAATAATCAGGTGCATGGCAGTAAATATACATAAAACTCTAACTGAAACAAGAACAAGGATGTTTTCAAAGACTGATAGGATCTCTAAAACATTTTTAAAGTACATGTCATTGATAAAGCTATATACTCAAAGGTTGTGTAATACAACAGATTAATCATTGAGAAGAGTATAATTATGCTGTTTTGAAATCTATGGCAGGTCAGATTTTCTGCCTAATTATATAAGAAGATTTCTCTAAAAAATACACATTATTTCAACGACTTATTGGCTGTGAAATAATTAAGGATATTTCAAATGGCTTGTCTGCAAGGAAAGGTGAGATGTAGGGTATCACAGAAAGTCGAGGGGAAAATATGTCAATATATACATTGCTACACGTTGAACTAAGCCTTACGCCAGGAATAATGTAGAGGTCCTGACCGTTAGAAACTTACAATTAAGCTGGAATCTTTAAAGTTCAAATCTGTTTTTTTTTTTTTTTTGCTTTATAACATATTTAATCAGTTATACCTATACATATGTTCCCATATCTCCTCCCTTTTGTGTCTCCCTCCCACCCTCCCTATCCCACCCCTCCAGGCGGTCAAAAAGCAGCAAGCTGATCTCCCTGTGCTATGCGGCTTCTTCCCACTAGCTATCTACCTTACGTTTGGTAGTGTATATATGCCCATGCCTCTCTTTCACTTTGTTACAGCTCACCCTTCCCCCTCCCCATATCCTCAAGTCCATTCTCTAGTAGGTCTGTGTCTTTATTCCTGTCTTACCCCTATGTTCTTCATGACATTTTTTTTTCTTAAATTCCATATATATGTGTCAGCATACAGTATTTCTCTTTCTCTTTCTGACTTACTTCACTCTGTATGGCAGACTCTAGGTCTATCCACCTCATTACAAATAGCTCAATTTCATTTCTTTTTATGGCTGAGTAATATTCCATTGTATATATGTGCCACATCTTCTTTACCCATTCATCCGATGATGGACACTTAGGTTGTTTCCATCTCCGGGCTATTGTAAATAGGGCTGCTATGAACATTTTGGTACATGTCTCTTTTTGAATTATGGTTTTCTCAGGGTATATGCCCAGTAGTGGGATTGCTGGGTCATATGGTAGTTCTATTTTTAGTTTTTTAAGGAACCTCCATACCGTTTTCCATAGTGGCTGTACCAATTCACACTCCCACCAGCAGTGCAAGAGTGTTCCCCTTTCTCCACACCCTCTCGAGCTTTTATTGTTTCTAGATTTCTTGATGATGGCCATTCTGACTGGTGCAAGAAGATATCTCATTGTAGTTTTGACTTTCATTTCTCTAATGATTAAAGAGGTTGAGCATTCTTTCATGTGTTTGTTGGCAGTCTGTGTATCTTCTTTGGAGAAATGCCTATTTAAGTCTTCTGCCCATTTTTGGATTGGGTTGTTTGTTTTTTTGCTATTGAGCTGCATGAGCTGTTTACAAATTTTGGAAATTAATCCTTTTTCAGTGGCTTCATTTGCAAATATTTTCTCCCATTCTGAGAGGTGTCTTTTGGTCTTGTTTATGGTTTCCTTTGCTGTGCAAAACCTTTGAAGTTTCATTAGAGCCCATTTGTTTATGTTTGTTTTTATTTCCATTTCTCTAGGAAGTGGGTCAAAAAGGATCTTGCTGTGATTTATGTCATAGAGTGTTCTGCCTATGTTTTCCTCTAAGAGTTCGATAGTTTCTGGCCTTACATTTAGGTCTTTAATCCATTTTGAGCTTATTTTTGTGTATGGTGTTAGGAAATGATCTAATCTCATACTTTTACATGTCCCTGTCCAATTTTCCCAGCACCATTTATTGAAGAGACAGTCCTTTCTCCACTGTACATTCCTGCCTCCTTTATCAAAGATAAGTTGACCATATGTGCGTGGGTTCATATCTGGGCTTTCTATCCTGTTCCATTGATCTATATTTCTGTTTTTGTGCCAGTACCACACTGTCTTGATTACTGTGGCTTTGTAGTATAGTCTGAAGTCAGGGAGCTTGATACCTCCAGCTCCATTTTTCATTCTCAAGATTGCTTTCACTATTCGGGGTCTTTTGTTTTTCCAAACAAATTGTGAATTTTTTTGTTCTAGTTCTGTGAAAAATGCCAGTGGTAGTTTGATAGGGATTGCATTGAATCTGTAGATTGCTTTTGGTAGTAGAGTCATTTTCACAATATTGACTCTTCCAATCCAGGAACATGGTATATCTCTCCATCTATTTGTATCATCTTTAATTTCTTTCATGAGTGTCTTATAATTTTCTGCATACAGGTCTTTTGTCTCCTTAGGTAGGTTTATTCCTAGATATTTTATTCTTTTTGTTGCAATGGTAAATGGGAGTGTTTTCTTGATTTCACTTTCAGATTGTTCATCATTAGTGTACAGGCATGCCAGAGATTGCTGTGCATTAATTTTGTATCCTGCTACTCTACCAAATTCATTGATTAGTTCTAGTAGTTTTCTGGTAGCATCTTTAGGATTCTCTATATATAGTATCATGTCATCTGCAAACAGTGACAGCTTTACTTCTTCTTTTCCAATTTGGATTCCTTTTATTTCCTTTTCTTCTCTGATTCCTGTGGCTAAAACTTCCAAAACTAAGTTGAATAAGAGTGGTGAGAGTGGGCAGCCTTGACTTGTTCCTGATCTTAGTGGAAATTGTTTCAGTTTTCCACCATTGAGGACAATGTTGGCTGTGGGTTTGTCATATATGGCCTTTATTATGTTGAGGAAAGTTCCCTCTATGCCTACTTTCTGCAGGGTTTTTATCATAAATGGGTGTTGAATTTTGTCGAAAGCTTTCTCTGCATCTATTGAGATGATCATATGGTTTTTCTTCTTCAATTTGTTAATATGGTGTATCACATTAATTGATGTGTGTATATTGAAGAATCCTTGCATTCCTGAAATAAACCCCACTTGATCATGGTGTATGATCCTTTTAATGTGCTGCTGGACTCTGTTTGCTAGTATTTTGTTGAGGATTTTTGCATCTATGTTCATCAGTGATATTGGCCTGTAGATTTCTTTCTTTGAGACATCCTTGCCTGGTTTTGGTATCAAGGTGATGGTGGCCACGTAGAATGAGTTTGGGAGTGCTCCTCCCTCTGCTATATTTTGGAAGAGTTTGAGAAGGATAGGTGTTAGCTCTTCTCTAAATGCTTGATAGAATTCGCCTGTGAAGCCATCTGGTCATGGGCTTTTGTTTGTTGGAAGATTTTTAATCACAGTTTCAATTTCAGTGCTTGGGATTGGTGTATTCATATTTTCTATTTCATCCTGAGTCAGTCTTGGCAGGTTGTGCATTTCTAAGAGTTTGTCCATTTCTTCCAGGTTGTCCATTTTATTGGCATAGAGTTGCTTGTAGTAATCTCTCATGATCTTTTGTATTTCTGTAGTGTCAGTTGTTACTTCTCCTTTTTCATTTCTAATTCTATTGATTTGAGTCTTCTCCCTTTTTTCTCGATGAGTCTGGCTAATGGTTTGTCAATTTTGTTTATCTTCTCAAAGAACCAGCTTTTAGTTTTATTGATCTTTGCTATTGTTTCCTTCAATTCTTTTTCATTTATTTCTGATCTGATCTTTATGATTTCTTTTCTTCTGCTAACTTTGGGGGATTTTTGTTCTTCTTTCTCTAATTGCTGTAGGTACAGGGTCAGTTTGTTTACTCGAGATGTTTCCTGTTTCTTAAGGTGGGATCGTATTGCTATATACTTCCCCCTTAGAACTGCTTTTGCTGCGTCCCATAGGTTTTGGGTCGTAGTGTCTCCATTGTCATTTGTTTCTAGGTATTATTTTTTATTTCCTCTTTGATTTCCTCAGTGATCACTTCGTTATTGAGTAGTGTATTGTTTAGCCTCCATGTGTTTGTATTTTTTACAGATCTTTTCTTATAATTGATGTCTACTCTCACAGCATTGTGGTCGGAAAAGATACTTGATACAATTTCAATTTTCTTAAATTTACCAAGGCTTGATTTGTGACCCAAGATATGATCTATCCTGGAGAATGTTCCATGAGTACTTGGGAAAAATGTGTATTCTGTTGTTTTTGGATGGAATGTCCTATAAATATCCATTAAGTCCATCTTGTTTAATATAGCATTTAAAGCTTGTGTTTCCTTATTTATTTTCATTTTGGATAATCTGTCCATTGGTGAAAGTGGTGTGTTAAAGTCCCCTACTATGAGTGTGTTACTGTCGATTTCCCCTTTTTTGGCTGTTAGTATTTGCCTTATGTATTGAGGTGCTCCTATGTTGGGTGGATAATTATTTACAATTGTTATATCTTCTTCCTGGATCGATCCCTTGATTATTATGTAGTGTCCTTCTTTGTCTCTTCTAGTAGTCTTTCTTTTAAAGTCTATTTTGTCTGATATGAGAATTGCTACTCCAGCTTTCTTTTGATTTCCATTTGCATGGAATATCTTTTCCATCCCCTTTCTTTCAATGTGTATGTGTCTCTAAGTCTGAAATGGGTCTCTTGTAGACAGCATATAAATGTGTCTTGTTTTTGTATCCATTCAGCCAACCTGTCTCTTTTGGTGGGAGCATTTAGTCCATTTACATTTAAGGTAATTATTGGTATGTATGTTCCTATTCCCATTTCCTTAATTGCTTTGGGTTCGTTATTGTAGGTATTTTCCTTTTGTTGTGTTTCTTGCTTAGAGAAGTTCCTTTAGCATTTGTTGTAAAGCTGGTTTGGTGGTGCTGAACTCTCTCAGCTTTTGCTTGTCTGTAAAGGTTTTAATTTCTCCATCAAATCTGAATGAGATCCTTGCTGGGTAGAGTAATCTTGGTTGCAGGTTCTCTCCTTCATCACTTTAATTATGTCCTGCCACTCCCTTCTTGCTTGTAGAGTTTCTGCTGAGAGATCAGCTGTTAACCTGATGGCGATTCCCTTGTGTGTTATTTGTTGTTTTTCCCTTGTGGCTTTTATTATGATTTCTTTGTGTTTAATTTTTGACAGTTTGATTAATATGTGTCTTGGCATATTTTTCCTTGGATTTATTCTGTATCGCACTCTCTGTGTCTCCTGGACTTGATTAACTATTTCCTTTCCCATATTAGGGAAGTTTTCAACTATAATCTCTTCAAATATTTTCTCAGTCCCTTTCTTTTTCTCTTCTTCTTCTGGAACCCCTATAATTCGAATGTTGGTGCGTTTAGTGTTGTCCCAGAGGTCTCTGAGACTGTCCTCTATTCTTTTCATTCTTTTTTCTTTATTTTGCTCTGCAGCAGTTATTTCCACTATTTTATCTTCCACCTCACTTATCCGTTCTTCTCCCTCAGTTATTCTGCTATTGATCCCATCTAGAGTACTTTTCATTTCATTTATTGTGTTTTTAATCGATGCTTGATTCATCTTTAGTTCTTCTAGGTCCTTGTTAACTGTTTCTTGCATTTTGTCTATTCTATTTCCAAGATTTTGGATCTTGGAATTAGAATCTTGGATCAGCTTTACTATCATTATTCTGAATTCTTTTTCAGGTAGACTGCCTATTACCTCTTCATTTGTTAGGTCTGGTAGGTTTTTATCTTGCTCCTTCACCTGCTGTGTGTTTTTCTGTCTTCTCATTTTGCTTATGTTACTGTGTGTGGGGTCTCCTTTTTGCAGGCTGCAGGTTCGTAGTTCCCATTGTTTTTGGTGTCTGTCCCCAGTGGCTAAGGTTGTTTCAGTAGGTTGTGTAGGCTTCCTGGTGTGAGTGGACTAGTGCCTGTGTTCTGGTGGTTGAGTCTCAATCTTGTCTTTCTGCTGGATAGGTCCACTTCTGATGGTGTGTTTTATGGTGCCTTTGGCTTATTATGTTTTTAGGCATCCTCTCTGCTAATGGGTGGTGTTGTGTTCCTGTCTTGCTAGTTGCTTGGCATAGGGTGACCAGCACTGTAGCTTGCTGGTCGTTGACTGATGCTGGGTGCTGGTGTTCAGATGGAGATCTCTGGGAGATTTTTGCCACATGATATTATGTGGAGCTGGGAGGTCTCTTGTGGACCCGTGTCCTGAAGTTGGCTCTCCCACTTCAGAGGCACAGCACTGACTCCTGGCTGCAGCACCAAGACCTTTCATCTACCCGGCTCAGAATTAAAGGGAGAAAAAGTAGAAAGAAAGAATTAGTAGAAGAAAGAAAGCGAGAGAGAAAGAAAGGAAGAAGGATAGAAAGGTAGGAAGGAAGAAAGAAAGAAAGAAAGAAAAAAAGAAAGGAGAGAGGGAGGGAGGAAGGATGGAAAGAAAGAAAGAAAGGAGGGAGGGAGGGAGGGAGGGAGGAAAGAAAGAAATAGTGAAAGGAACAATGGAGGAAAGAAGGAAAGAAAAAGAAAGAGTGAAAGGAACAATGGAGGAAGGACGGAAAGAAATAGAAAGAGTGCAAGGAAGAAGGGAGGGAGGGAGGGAGGGAGGAAGGAAAGAAAGAAAGAAGGAAAGAGAGAAGGAAAGAAAGACAGGAGGGAAGGAGGGAGGGAGGAAGGGAAGGTATGAAAAAAAATCAGGTAAAGTAAAATAGAATAATGTATAAAATATAGTGGCATTATTAAAATTAAAATGTAATTATTGAAAAAAAAACGGACAGATAGAACCCTGGGACATATGGTGGAAGCCAAGCTATACAGAGAAAATCTCACACAGAAGCATACACATACAAATTCACAAAAAGAGAACTGGGAAAAAAATTCGAAAATCTTGCTCTCAAAGTCCACCTCCTCAATTTGGGATAATTCGTTGTAAAAAGAGGAAAAGGGGAAAAAGTCTGAAATCTAGCTCTCAAAGTCCACATCCTTAATTTGGGATAGTTTGTTGTAAAAAGAGGGAAAGGGGAAAAAGTCTTAAATCTTGCCCTCAAAGTCCACCTCTCCAATTTGGGATGATTCTCTGTCCATTCATGCACTCCACAGACACAGGGCACATCAAGTGGACCGTGGAGCTTTAATCCGCTGCCTCCGAGGCTGCACAGAGAGATTTCCCTGTCTCTTCTCTGCTCTCACAGCTCCCCAGTCTCAGCCTTGGACCTGGCCCCGCCTCTGCACGTAGGTCACCGAAGGGCGTCCGTGCTTCACTCAGACAGGATGGGTTTAAAGGAGCCGCTGATTCGGGGGCTCTGGCTCACTCAGGCAGAAGGGAGGGAGGGGCACGCAGTGCGGGTCGGGCCTGCGGCAGCAGAGGCTGGCGTGATGTTGCAGCAGCCCAAGGTGGCTCCGTGCACTTTCCTGGGGAAGCCTACCCAGGGTCCCAGGACCCCAGCAGTGGCGGGCTGCACAGCCTCCCCAGAAGGCGGGGTGGACAGTGACGTGCGCTCGCACACAGGCCTTGTGGCAGCAGCAGCAGGAACTCCAGCATCCCACGCCCATCTCCGGTGTCTGTGCCTTTAGCCATGGCTCGCGTCTGTCTCTGGAGCTTCTTTAAGCAGCGCTCTTAATGCCCTCTCCTTGCGCACCAGGAAACGCAGCTCGAGACTTTTTCCGCAGACTCCCTCCGCGTTAGCCATGGTGCACTAACCCCTTCAGGCTCTCTTCCTGCCACCAGCCCCAGTCCTCTCCCTGTGCTCCGACTGAAACCCGATACCCGAGCCTCAGCTCCCAGCCCCACCCTCCCCGGCGGCCGAGCAGACAAGCCTCTCGGGCTGGTGTGTGCCTGAGGGCACCGATCCTCTGTGCCAGAATCTCTGCGCTTTGCCCTCCACACCCCTGTTGCTGTGATCTCCTCCGCTACTCTGAAGCTTTCCCCCTCCGCCACCCGCAGTCTCCGCCCGTGAAGGGCCTTCTAGTGTGTGGAACCTTTCCTCCTTCACGGCTCCCTCCCACTGGTGCAGGTCCCTTCCCTATCCTTTTGTTTCTGTTTATTCTTTTTTTCTTTTGCCCTACCCAGGTATGTGGGGAGTTTCTTGCCTTTTGGGGGGTCTGAGGTCTTCTGTCATCGTTCAGTAGGTCTTCTGTAGGAGTTGTTCCACGTGTAGATGAATTTCTGATGTATCTGTGGGGAGGAAGGTGATCTCCGTGTCTTACTCTTCCACCATCTTCCTCCCTGTTGCTGCTTTTTGTTTCTTAGCCCTAGACACTTTTTTAAAGGGCTCGCCTGATTAGGTCAGGCCCACCCAGGGTAATCTCCCTTTCAACTAACTCAAAGTCAACTGATTTTGCGTCCTTAATTACATCTGCAAAGCTCCTTCATTTTGGCCATATAGCATAACCTAACCACATCACTGATATCCCATCATATTCACAAGCCAGGAGGCCAAGGGGATCCCCTCAAAGCGAGATTATACAGGATATGCACACCAGGAGGGAGGAATCTTAAATTCTGTTTGCCACACTTCCTCTATGATTCATTCCCTTTACCTCCAACTGGCACTTCAGCTGGTTGACATTCTATGCCTGCTAAGGGACCCAAACCTTCATGCCTAGGGAATACTGGTCCCTGATGGTCCTGCCTGATTAAGGTTACAGGGGTCTTCCATGAACTTTGACCACTGGGCATGGCATCACTAGGAGGTGCCCCAAGTACCCAGGGATTACCCCCACATACATAGCTTCTCACACCACTTGCTTTCCGCTGCCTCACCCACATCAGGATTAATCACAAAGCCCTGTCCCTCCTGAGCCTCTGTGCTTGCTGTTCATTCCACCTGGAATGTCCTACCTCCTGCCTCACCCATCCTCAAGGCTCTGCAGAGCTCCCTGTTACATGGAGACTCCCTTGCCTTCCCTCTGGCCACCCTACCCACCAGGCTCATCACCAGCGACACAGGTCACCTTCTGCTTGGTTTCAGAGGCCCTTGTTTCCTGCACGTCTCCTGAGAAGGCTCAGTCCAGGCCCAGAAATCCTGGGGCCCAGAGTGGCCCAAACTGCAGAAAATGAAAGAGAGGGGGTGTTCAGGAAATCCTGGCAGTGACTGAGGCAGTCCTTCAAGATGCTGAGGGCAGGAGGCAGAGAAGGAGGGTGCACTATTGCTCAAGACTTCCCCCCCATCCTGATGTCCAGTCACCTCCAGAAGTGCTGTGCAATATCCTACCCACACTTGGACTAAAGGGACAAGCTCTGCCCTGCAGGCTGTGTCAGGAACCTCTGGATGTGGACAGAGGGTTTGGAGAAGGATTTGCGGGGTGAAGCCGACCCCCTCCTAGGATCAGGGACTTTCAGAAGCTGAGTCATCAGGCTTCTTGCTCATTTCCAGGCTCCTTTCTGGAATAAGAGAGCCCAGGCTCCTCAGACCAGAGCCCCACTTCCACAGGCAACACAATCTATTTTTCTCTAGACACTATATGCCCTCTGCAGGCCCCATGAGGTTGGAGCACAGGACAGGGGACTCGCATCCCCTTTCCCTGTGCACTGGATGCCCCCTGCAGGCCTTGTGAGGTTGAGAGCCACAATGGGATGGATTAAACAGAACACACATATACACACAAGCACAAAAGTGGGGACACCCTTACCCACTTACATACGTCCATACCCACACACACATACACAGGCATATAATCAATCACACAGCCAATCACGCGCATCTACCAAGGACACACCACAGATAGTTAAGCATATAATCACAGTACGGACACAAGGGGACATATAGACACACATACACAATTACACACAAACCGTCATGGGCACACAGACACAAAGACACATATGGACACAATCCTTCCTCCCAGAGAAGAGTATTTGTTTGGAATAAATAGGTTAAAAAGCCACCTGGGGAACAGGGTAATATCATCAATGGTGGACTTGATAAAAGAAGGTACCTAAACTGCCTCTCAGTCTAATGGGGCCTGTTGACTAGAGAGCCTTTTGTTTTGCTGGGCACTGGAGTGGTTACAGTTGTGGAACAGTATGGACAAGAGTTGGGGTAGAGCTACTAAGAAGAGAATTTTGGAGTTTGCAAGAGCTTAATCTATATAACTTGTATGAAAGCACATTCTTAGAAGTTGGGCTCCTGAACTCAGAAAGCCAGATTGAACTCTCCTCACTGTATCCCAGGACACCCTAAAAAGAGAGAGGCCTCCTGATACTGGTAATATATGGGAGGTGATGAATGAGAAAAGGGGATGGACCTAACCACCACTGAATGCACCCACTGTGTGTCAGGCACATGAACCACCTCACAAGATACATATTATTCCCATTTTACAGATCCTGTTCCCTCGACTGTCCAGGGTTCTAAAACCGGATTCAAATACAAGAGTTTGAGTATAAAAACCCTGTTGTTTCCACTACATTAGTAATGGCAAATGCAAGGAATATACGTTTCCATTCCCTACTCATGTTCCCAACAATGACAGAACGTATGTGTTTTCCCCACTGATCCAGATCAGTGATTGGCAAACTATGGCCCAGCCAGCCTGTTGCCTGTTTTTGTAAATAAAACTTTATTCGAATGTAGCCATGCCTGTTCATTTACATATTGTCTATGGCTGCTTTGGGGCTACAACAGCAAAGCTTACAAGTGACTACAGAGACAGTATGGCCTGCAAAACCTTATTTCCTAGCTGAACCTTTAACAAAAAAGTTTGCTAATCTCTGATCCAAACCCAGCCTCAAATTGGAGTTGGCAAGTCTTATTGCCTTTGGTGCCTTGGCATTGAAGGATAGTCAGATAAATAAATAACTGGGATGGATGGATAGATGGATGGACTGAACCAACAGATGGACAGACATATATGGGTAATATGTCAGAGTTTTGCCCCAAATATGTACCAATGTTCTGCCATTTATAAGCGGTGAAACATGGGGTAAATTAATCTTTCTGGATATTAGTTTCCTCATCTGTAAAATGGGGATAATAATACAATGATCATTATCTAGGGCTCTTTCTATTGTGAGTGAAAAAAACCCAAGTTAAAGTAGCTTAAGCAAAAAGGTAAATTTGTCATATCACATAACTAGATTAAGATTTGGTCTACTTCTGCACTGGTTGGATTCAGGGAATCAAATTATGTTATTTCCATCTTTTAACTTGACTTCTCTCTAATTTTTTTTTTTTTTTTTTTTGTGGCAAGCAGGCCTCTCACAGCTGTGGCCTCTCCCGTTGTGGCGCACAGGCTCTGGACGCCCAGGCTCAGTGGCCAGGGCTCATGGTCACAGCTGCTCTGCGGCATGTGGGATCTTACCGGACCGGGGCACGAACCCACGTCCCCTGCATCGTCAGGTGGACTCTCAACCACTGCACCACCAGGGAAGCCCCGAATTATCTCTATTGTTTTTATGTGGAGACTTCATTCCGGTTATAGACAGGTGATCTTCTAGCAGAAGAAAATATGACCACTGGAAGCCTCAAATCCACATTTGTATAGTGAGTGATCCAAAACGCAGGGCCTCTTTCTCCTAACATAAAAGCTCATGAAAAGCTTTGAACTGTGCTTGTGACACATACTCAGTTCTTCAATATATTACAGTGCCCAGGGAATGGAGTACTCTGATCAGATCACTATAGTGAACATAACCACAAAGACCACGTGAAGTGAGAGAGAACTTCCCTAAAGGAAGCAGGAAAAGGAGTATAAAAAAAGTGTCTGCATGAACAAAAACTTCACTCACAACATTCTACTTCATATATTTGTCATGAGAAAATGATTTTAGAGCTCTTAGCATGGTGCATGGCACTTAAGTATCGACAAATGTTCATTATTACCGTAACTGATAAATAGATGAATGGATGCATTAAATACACAGCTAATGGTTAAACATACAGATGAATAAATGAAGAGAAAGATGTGAAAACACAGATGAAAGTAAAGATGGGAGAATGGACCAATGAAGAGACCAAGATGGGTAGACATATGGACACATAGATGGACGGATCGATCAATTGATAAATGGATGGATGGATGATGGAAAGATAAGGCAGAAAAAAAGGGGTCACAGTTAACTTTGTCACATCATATGCTCTAGGGCTGGGAACGGGAAAGGGACAGCACTCTACAATTGGTGGCTCCTGAGAGGTCTCCTCCTCTGGTCTCTGTCTCTTGGGTCCCTCTCATCAGGTGGGGGAAACACTTGCTCCCCTCCCTCATCTCTAGTTTCCTTGTGTCCCTGGGAGCTCAACAGCCCCTGTCCTCGGAAATCCCCTTTCAATTCCCAGGATAGGGAAGGCATGGCAGAAGGGGCTGTTCTAAGCTGGGTTCCCCTCATGCTGTCGATAATTCTCTGACTCAGCTTGGGGAACAGGAAAATAATGGGGGAGAGGGACAGTACTGGCTGGGCCAGGAGGGGGAAGCCCTAGAGTCCTGAGATGTGAGATATGGGAACTGGACCTGCTTCCAAAGAACTTTCCCTTTAGCCCTGCTTGTCAAAGAGAGGAGTAGGCCTCAGATGAGGGATGTGTAGTCACTGTGATAGGCCTATGGAGACCTGGGAGGAGATCTTCCCCAGTCTTACCCTGCTACTTGCCATTGTCCTCAGGTAATCTGGGGGACCAGCTGGGTCCCATCTTTCCCACTCCAGTAGTCTTAGGACCACAGAGAAGAGGTGGGAGTAAGGAGAAACCTGGGAAAGAGGGAGCCCCCGCAACCATATGTCTCTGACCTCTAATCCTGAACCAAGCTCTGACCCCTAGCCTTAAAACTCATGTTCAAATGCCTTCAAGGGGACAACACTGCAAACCTTCCCCTAACAGGGACAATGCAACCCACTTCCCTTGTCCAAAATGTTGAGTGCTGAGGTTCTCAGAGCTAAAGACAAAGAGTGGGAAATGGGGACAGGGAGGCTACTAAGGAGTTATGAAAGGGAGAAAAGGTTCCAGATAGATGGAGACAGTGGGGAGTGCACTCAGTGGAAAGGTATTCTGCTACCAACCCGTGTACTGCAATTCAATTCAGACACTGACTACCCAGAACTAGTGTTAGACTCCACAGGTTTAAGGGCACAGTCCCAACAAGACTGCCTCCACTAGAACTGCCAGTCACAAGTGGGGTCCTCAGGACACCTGCATTTCTGCCTAACTAGCTACAAGTCCAGAGGTCTTCAAACCCCCCTCAGGTCCAACGGTTCACTAGAATGACTCACACAACTCGGAAGTGCTCTCCTGACAACTAGTTTTTTATAAAGTACATATATCAGGAACATCCAAATGAAAAGACACACAAGGAGGGTCTCAGTGCAGAGCTCCCATGCTCTCTCCCCATGGAGACACAAAGGGCATGTCACCCTCCCAGTACATCAATATGTTCACCAACCAGGAAGTTCCATGAGCTTTGGTGTACAGAGCTTTTACTGAGATTTCATACATAGGCAGAAATGAATTGTTGGCAACATGACTCGATCTCCTCTGACGGATTGGCTCAAAACCCCAATTCTGCAATGATATGGTTGGTCTTTCTGCTGACCAGGCCTCAGCCCAAGTCACCTCATCTCTTAGCATCAACTCAGGTGTGAGCCGAGGGACTCGTAAATAACAAAGACACTCGTATTACTTGAGGTATTCCAAAGATTTAGAGCCTCCCTCTCAGGAACCAGGGACAAAAGCCAAATTGTGTAGTATACAACAGACAGAGCCCTGCATCTGAGTGAAGGGATGTGAATTACTGAAGCCCTGGGGACCAGGCCTCCTCTTCCCGTGCACCAGACTTGACCCAGCTGCAGCAGGGCAGGAGTGTCACTGTGAGTGTGAGTGTAAGTGAGGGTGAGTGCGGTGGAAGCACAGCTTCTCCATGCCCAGACTGCAATGCTTCCCACTGGCATCCGTGGATCTGTCTGTCACCTGTCTGTATGTAGCCCAGGCAGGGGAAGATAGGTATGAGAGGGGAAAAGAGTGTGGAATGGTGGGAAGAGGATAGGTGAATCCATTCTCCACACTTCAGCCTGAGGGGACTTTTATTTCACTCATTTCTGGTCATTCTCTCCCATACCGTCCAGCCACAAGGCTCCCTTCCCCCCTCCCCAGACCAAATAGGGCAGCTATTTCCAACCTCCCACACTGGGTTAATTGCTCTTTCTTGGCTTTGCCAAAGCACCCTCCACGGCCCCCAGCCAGTCAGCTTCATCTATTGTAGTGATCTTATTGTCTCTTTTGATTCCCCTGCCCTGTCCAACCCAGATGACAAGCTCTCTGAGGGAAGAGTCTGTGCCTGTCTTCTCTGCTGTATCCTCATGCCCAAGCACATCACCCGGCACCTAGTAGTCACTCGATAAATATTTGTTGATTAGTGACTGCAGGAACAGAAATCACATGAAAGGAGGTCTCAGCTCAGAGAGGAAGGGCTGTGACCCTCTAACCATGAAGTGACTGGGCCAAGGCCACTCAGCCAACAAGTGTTCCCATAGCCTGGCCTGTCTAGACTGGGCCCTCTCTGGAGCCCTATTCCTCCTCTGCCCAGAATCGTACAAACAGAATGGGGCAGACAAGAAAGGTAATTGTCGGAGCAGAAGCCAGGAAGACAGAGAGGAGAGGGGATTGGCAAAACAGTACTGGACAGCGTCCCAAAGCTCTTTTCTTGCTGCCTGGTGCTGAGGTCTCCGTCTTCCCAGGGTGCAGCTCTGAAATCTGACTCCACCCTTATAAAAGAGGGTCGGTGCCCTGCCTCTTTGTAACAAACCCTAACTCCACCTCTTTATTGATAGGCTCTGGCTCCACCTTCTGGACTACCCCTCCTCTGAAGAAATGCCCTGGCTCCGCCCCTTCCTGGTAATAGGTAAGCCCCACCCCTAGTGCATGATGCTGTCTTTGTGACCTAATGCACCGGCGTGTTTCCAGGATGGAGCCAGAGATGGTGGGCATTTAGGCTGTGCCTAACCCTCAACCCCCATCCGGGTGACCACAATCCCCGAAAATCCTCACGCGGGACCCCAAATATCCCAGCCCCATGACCTCGAAGGCCTTTGGCTCTAACCTCCTAAATGCCCCATGCCCCCGAGGGGCCCTACCACCCAATCCCTTAACGACTAGTGCCTCCCAAATCTTCAATCCAACCCTGTCCCAATGTGGCAACTGAGTCTTCCCGGGGGCACCTGTCTCATATTATCTGAGAACAATTCAGACTGGTCCAGAGAATGACAGAGAAGGGGATCCTCCCAAGGATTTGGGGAATCCTTGATCCAATCATGCCGCTCACCAGGAGACGTTGGGAACCCAGGACATGTCGGGATTGAGGAGATACAAGGTGATGCAGGAAGCTGAGGAGGAGGAGGAGGAGGAGGCGTGAGTGGAGGCGGGGTTCTGCGGAAGAGGAACATAGCCGCTTCCGGTTGGTGGGGAAGGGGCGGGGAGGGCGCGAGTTCTCTGGGGCGGGAGAAGCGGGAGGGGAGGGGACTCTTAGGGGGCGTGGATTGGAGGAACCGCCTCTAAAAACCGCCTGTAAAGCGCCTGTAAACCGCCTCTAACCGCCTCTAACCGCCTTTAAAAGGGCTGAGCCTCTAAAGACCGCCTGTAAACCGCCTGTAAACCGCCTCTAACCGCCTCTTAAAGGGCGGAGCCTTCCACGAGAGGGTAGAAGCGTCCAAGGGGCGGAGTCAGTGGGGTCAGCCCCGCCCCGCCCCGCCCTGCTCTGCCTTCTCTTTCCAGGATGTGCAGGGGTTGTCTCTACTTTTTCCCCTGGCTGCACATGTGGTGGAGGGAGCGGAGGCGAAGGGCTTGGGATACCGCGCACCCGCCCAGGGCATGGACGAGGCTCAGTCCAGGAGAACCGGTCGCGGGGAAGCCGGGAGCCCCCGCCCCGCCTCATGCCTGTGTCGGGTCCCCACACAGCTCAGCGCACCCTCGGGAGCAGAAGCTGGAGCTTCTGCGGGGCCTGATGAGCTGTTTGTCAAGCGGACTGGGCACTGCTCTCCAGGGCTCCGGTCGCAACATCCCCCACCGCACCCCTGCTGCCGCTGCCTAGCCAGCTGGTGAGTTAAAGATTTAAACCGAAGCCACCGTCCTGCCCTCCTGATTCTGCCGCTGCCGCTGCCATTCGGGCTGGGAGCCATTCTCCATGCCGGCTGTTTCCATATCGACAGGGCCTCTCTCCCTGATAAGGTGTCCATCCGTGTCCAGGCTCCCATTATTCCTAAGGGCCCCTCATCAGAGTCAGGCCTCCCCTTACTACCAGTGATTGCCTTCCACCACCTAAGCCCCCCGCCCCACCACACACACACTCGTCTCTGTGAGTGGCCTGTATGGAGGGAGCTAAATAATCCTGGCTTTATCTTCCTCCCAGCCTTGTCCCCACGTCCATAAATCCTCACAATCCCAGCACTCTGCTGCCACCTTCCTCCTAGACAGGACTTTGCCTGGTGCCTGAAGCATCTCCTCCTCCTGGGAGTGGATCAAAAATATTTCAAGCCCATAGTTGTAGGAAGTAGGCTGTGAGAGGAGGGAAAGACTCCTAGAAGCTGCCACCCTTGGCCTGCCATAGGGGAATGACTGAGAACTGTTGGAGGTCTTTCCTACAGTTAACACCCCAGGTTCTGGCTCTTTCAGTTGGATCCCGAGTTGAAAGATACTTGGCATCAGGGACTTCCCTGATGGTCCAGTGGATAAGACTCCATGCTCCCACTGCAGGGGGTATGTGTTCTATCCCTGGCTGGGGAATTAAGTTACCGCATGCCACATGGCACAGCCAAAATAAAATTAAAATGTTACTTAGATACTTGGCATCAACCCCCCGAAGTGTAACCTCCCTAGGAGAACCCAAGGGCCACTGCTCCCTACCATTCCTTTCTGTCTTGTCACCGAGTTGGGCTGAAATCGACTAGCTACTGAAGTGATGAAGGGTCAGGGACTCCTAGTGGGTCTGCTTTCAGTTAGGGACTGGCCCCAGCACCAGGGAGGGCGCCACAGAATTAAGTTAAAGGGGCATCACTCTACGATTGGTGTCTCCTGAGAGGTCTCCTCCTCTGATCTCTGTCTCTTGGATCCCTCTAATCAGGTGTGGGAAACACTTGCTCCCCTCCCTCATCTCTAGTTTCCTTGTGTCCCTGGGAGCTCACGAGACCCTCTCCTCAGAAATCCCCTCTCAATTCCCAGGATAGGGAAGGCATGGCAGAAGGGGTTGTTCTAAGCCAGGTTCCCCTCATGCTATCGATAATTCTCTGACTCAGTTTGTGGCACAGGAAAATAATGGGGGAGTGGGACAGTACTGGCTGGGCCAGCAGAGTGAAGCCCTAGAGTCCTGAAATGGGTGATATGGAGATGGACCTGCTTCCAAAGAACTTTCCCTTTAGCCCTGCTTGTCAAAGAGAGGAGTAGGTCTCAGATGAGGGTTATGCAGTCACTGTGATAGGCCTATGGAGACCTTGGTGAGATCTTCCCCAGTCTTACCATGCTACTTGCCATTGTCCTCAGGGAATCTGGGGGACCAGCTTTGTCCTATCTTTCCCACTCGAGTAGACTTAGGACCACAGAGAAGAGGTGGGAGTAAGGGAAAGAGGAAGCCCCCCAACCATATTGCTCTGACCTCTAATCCTGAACCAAGCACTGAGCCCTAGCCCTAGCCTTAAACCTCATGTTCCTGGAGCATTGGGATGAAAAGGGCATGGATCATTGTGATGACAAGTTTCATGTAGCATTTTGATGAAAAGAGACCCGGATCATTGTGTTGTCAGGGGTCATGGAGTGTTGTGATGACGGGTTCATGGAGCATTGTGATGAGAATATCATGGAGCATTGGGTTGAAAATATTCATGGAGTATTGTTATGACAGTGGTCATGGAGCATTGTGATGACAAGGGAAAGGAGCATTGTGATGACAAGGTCCTGGAGCATAGTGATGAGAAAACCATGGAGCCTTGTGAAGAAAAGTCTCATGGAGCATTCTGATGAAAATGGGCATGGAACATTTTGATTACCGGGGTCTAGGAGCATTGTGATGACAAGGGCATGGAGCATTGTGATGAGAAGGCCACGGAGCATTCTGATGACATGTGTCATGGAGATTCGTGATGACAAATGCATATAGCATTGTGATTACAGGTCTCTTGTAGCATTGAGGTGAAAAGGGCATGGATCATTCTGATGAAAAACACATGAAGCCTTGTCATGACAGTGTTCAAGAAGCTTACTGACGACAAGTGTCAGGGAGCATTGTGATGACAAGAGTACTGAGCATTGTGATGACAAAGGACATGGGCCATTGTGATGAGAAGACCATGGATAATTGTGATGACGAGCGTCATGGGGCGTTGTGATGAAAAGTGTTATGGAACATTGTGACCACAAGGGTTTGGAGCATTGTGATGACAGAGGTCATGGAGCATTTTGATTTCATTGTGATGACAATAGCATGAAGCATTATGATGATGGATATGGTGCACTGTGATGACAGGGTTCATGGATCATTGAGATGAAAAGGGGCATGGAGCATTGTGATTAGAGGGGTCTTGGTGCATTGTGATGACAAGGGCATGGAGCATTGTGATGAGAAGGCCATGGAGCATTCTGATGACATCCGTCTTGGAGTTGAGTGATGAGAAGGGCATGGAGCATTGTGACTACAGGGTTCTTGGAGCATGGTGAATACAAGGGTCATGGAGCCTTGTGATGACAAGGCCATGGAACATTGTGATGACAGGGGTCATGGAGCATTGTGATGATAAGGGCATGGAGCATAGGTCTGACAAGTTTCATGGAGTATTGTGATGACAGTGGGCATGGTGCATTGTGATGTAAAGGGCATGGAGCATTGTGATAACAAGATCATGAAGTATTGTGAAGACAGGTGTCAGGGAGCATTGTGATGACATATGTCATGGTCCATTGTGAGGACAATGGCATGTAGCAATGTGATGCCAAGTGTCATGTAGGATTGTGATGACAATCTTAATGAAGCATTGTGATTTCAAGGGCTTGGAGCATTGTGATGACAAGGGTCATGGAACATTGTGATGACAAGGGCATGGAGCATTGTGATGACAAGGGCCATTGAGAATTTTGATCACACTTTTGTGAAGCATTGTGATGACAAGCGCATGGAGCTTGCTATGACAGCCATCATGGAGCATTGCGATGACAATTGCATGGAGAATTGTGATGACAAGAGCATGTAACATTGTGATGAGAAATGTCATGGAGCATTGTGATGACAAGGACGTGGAGAATTGTGATGACAATGGACATGGAACATTGTGCTGATCAGGGCATGGAGCATTGTGATGGCAAGACCGTGGAGCATTGTGATGAGAAGGCCATGGATAATTGTGATGATGAGCATCATGGAGAACTGTAATGACAATGGGCATGGAGCATTGTGATGACAGGGGTCATGGAGCATTGTTATGACAGGGGACATGGAGCATTGTGATGACAAGGGTCATGTAGCATTGTGATGCCAATCTTGTGGAGTATTGTGATGACAATGGCATGGAGCATTGTGATGAAAGGGGCATGGAGCATTGTGATGAAAAAGGCATGGAGCCTTTTCATGGCAGGTGTCATGGAGCATTCTGCGACAAGTGTCAGGGAGCATTGTGATGAAAAGTGTATTGAGCATTGTGATGACAAACGTCATGGAGCATTGTGATGAAAGTCATCATGGAGCATTGTGATGACAAGTGTTATGGAACATTGCGATCACAAGCGTTTGGAGCATTGTGGTGACAGAAGTCATGGATCATTTTGATTTCAGGGAGCATGGAACATTGTGATGACAAGGGCATGAAGCAATGTGGTCCCCAGGTTCAGGGAGGATTGTGATGACAAGCGCATGAAGCATAGTGATGACAAGGTCATGTAGCATTTTGCTGACAAAGGCATGGAGCATTGTGCTGACAAGGGCCATGGAGCAATGTGATGACCAGCGTCACAGAGCATTTTGTTTACAGGCGTCATGGAGCTTTGGGATGACAAGGGGATGGATCATTGTGATGACAAGGGTCATGGAGCATTTTGCTGACAAGAGTCCCGGATCACTCTGTTGTCAGGGGTCATGGAGTGTTGTGATGACAGTGGTCATGGAGCATTGTGATGACAGGGGTAATGGAGCATAGTGATGACAAGGGAATGGAGCATTGTGATGACAAGGTCCTGGAGCATTGTGATGAGAAGACCATGGAGCCTTGTGATGACAAGGCTCATAGAGCATTCTGAAGAAAATGGGCATGGAGAATTTTGATTACAGGGGTCATGGAGCATGGTGATGAAAAGGGCATGGAGCATTGTGATGAGAAGGCCATGGAGCATTCTGATGACATTAGTCATGGAACTTTGTGATGACAAGGGCATGGAGCATTGTGATTACAGGGGTTTGGAGCATTGTGATGAAAAGTGTCATGGAGCCTTGTGATGACAAGGCCGTGGAAAATTGTGATGGCAGTGGTCATGGAGCATTGTTATGACAGGGGTAATGGAGCATCGTGATGACAAGGGCATGGAGCATAGTTCTGAAAATTTTCATGGATTATTGTGCTGAGAGTCGGCATGGTGCATTGTGATGACTAGGGCACGGAACATTGTGATACATGTGTCACGGAGGATTGTAATGACAAGGGCGTGGGGCATTGTGATGAGCAGGTCATCGAACACTGTGATGACAAGCGTCATGGACCTTTGTGATGACAAGGGCATGGAGCAATATGATGAGAGGGTTCATGGAGCATTGTGATGACAATGGCATGGAGCATTGTGATGACAATGGCATGGAGCATTGTGATGCCAAGGGTCATGGAGTTTGTGATGACAAAGATCATGGAGCATTTTGATGAGAAGGTCGTGGTGCAATGTGATGAGAATGGCAGGGAGCATTGTGATGACAGGGTCATGGAGCAATTTGATGAAAAGTGTCATGGAACATGTTGATGACAGTGGTTATGTAACATTGTGATGAAAAGGGTCATGGAGCCTTTGATGACAGGGGTTATGGAACATTTTGATGTCAGGGGTCATGGAGCATTGTGATGATAAGGGCATGTATCATTCTGATGAGAGGGGTCATGGAACATTGTGATGACAGAGGTGAGGGAGTATTGTGATGACTAGTGATGGAACATTGTGGTATCAGTTGTGAGAGAGCATTTTGATGAGAAGTGCATGGAGCATTGTGATGAAAAGATTTATGGAGCATTGTGGTGACAAGGTTGTGGAGCATTGTGATGACTAGCGCATGGCACATTGTGATGACATGGGTCAAGGAACATTGTGCTGACAAGCGCATGGAACATTGTGATGACAAGGGTCATGGAGCATTGTACTGACAAAAGAATGGAGCATTGTGATGACAAGAGCCTGAAGCAATGTGATCCCAAGGTTCATGGAGGATTGTGATGAGAAGAGCATGGAACCTTGTGATGACAAGGTCATTTAGCATTTTGCTGACAAAGGCATAGAGCATTGTGATGGCAACGGTCATGGAGAACTGTGATGGTAAGCGACATGGAGCATTGTGATTACAGGGTTCATCGAGCATTGGGATGAGAAGGGCATGGATCATTGTGATGACAAGTGTTATGGAGCATTTTGATGACGAGAGTCCCGGATCATTGTGTTGTCAGGGGTCATGGAGTGTTGTGATGACAGGTGTTATGGAGCATTGTGATGAGAATGTCATGGATAATTTGGCTGAAAGTGTTCATGGAGTATTGTGATGACAGGGGTCATGGAGCTTTGTGAAGACAAGGGCATGGAACATTGTAATTATAGTAGTCTTGGAGAAATGTGATGACAAGGGTCATGGAGCCTTGTGATGACAAGGCCGTGGAACATTCTGATGGCAGGGTTCATGGAGCATTGTTATGACAGTTGTAATGGAGCATTGTGAGGACAAGGCCATGAACCATTTGTCTGAGAAGTTGCATGGATTATTGTGATGAGAGTGGGCATGGAGCATTGTGATGACAAGGTCATGGAGCATTGTGTTGACAGGGGTCATGGAACATTGTGATGAAAGGGGTGAGGGAGTATTGTGATGACTAGTGATGGAACACTTTGATATCAGTGGTGAGAGAGCATTTTGATGAGAAGTGCATTGAGCATTGTGATGACGAGATTTATGGAGCATTGCGATGACAAAGTTGTGGAGCATTGTGATGACAAGTGCATGGCTCATTGTGCTTACAGGGGTCTTGGAGCATTGTGATGACAAGGGTCATGGAGGCTTGTGATGACAAGGCCTTGGAACGTTGTGATGGCAGGGGTCATGGAGCATTGTTACGACAGGGGTAATGGAGCATTGTGATGACAAGGGTTTGGAGCATTGTGATGACAAGTGTCTTGGAGCATTGTGATGACAAAGGTCATGAAGCATTGTGATGACTGGAGTCACAGAGCATTGTGATGACAAGGGTATGGAGCAATGTGATGACACGGGCATGGAGCATTGGTCTGAAAAGTTTCATGGATTACAGTGATGACAGTGGGAACGGAGAATTGTGATGAAAAGGGCATGGAGCATGGTGATGAAAAAGTCATGGAGCCTTTTCATGACAGGGTTCAAGGAGCATTCTGACGAAAATTGTCAGGTAGCATTGTGATGACAAGTGTATTGAGCACTGTGATGACAAAGGTCATGGAACATTGTGATGACAAGGTCAAGGAGTATTATGATGACAGACATCATGGAGCGTTGTGATGAAAAGTGTTATGGAACATTGTGATCACAAGAGTTTGGAGAATTGTGATGACAAAGGTCATGGATCATTTTGATTTCAAGCAAGATGGAGCATTGTGATGACAAGGGCAGGAAACAATGTGATCCTAAGGTTCATGGAGGATTGTTATGACAAGCGCATGGAGCATTGTGATGACAAGGTCATGTAGCATTTTGCTGAGAAAGGCATGGAGCATTGTGATGACAAATGTCACGAAGCCCTGTGATGATAAGTGTCAGGGAGCATTGTGATTACAGGGGTCATGGAGCACTGGGATGACAAGGGCATGGATCACTGTGATGACAAGGGTCATGGAGCATTTTGATGAAAAGAATCCCGGATCATTGTGTGGTCAGGGGTCATGGAACACTGTGTTGACAGTGGTCAGGGAACATTGTGATGACAAGGGCATGGATCATTGTGATGAGAAGTGTCATGGAGCATTGTGATGACAAGGATGTGGAGAATTGTGATGACAAAGGACATGGAGCATTGTGATTACCAGGGCATGGAGCATTGTGATGGCAAGACCGTGGAGTTTTGTGATTAGAAGACCATGGATTATTGTGATGAAGAGCGTCAAGGAGCACTGTAATGACACGAGGCATGGAGCATTGTAATGATGGGTGTCATGGAGCATTGTGATGCCAGGGGCCATGGAGAATAGTGATACAAAGGGTCATGGAACATTCTGATGAACAGCTTGTGGAGTATTGTGATGACAATGGCATGGAGCATTGTGATGAATATGGCATGAAACACTGTGATGAAAAAGGTATGGAGACTTTTCATGACAGGTTTCAAGGAGCATTCTGATGCCAAGTGTCAGGGAGCATTGTGATGACAAGTGTATTGAGCATTGTGATGACAAAGGTCATGGAGTATTGTGATGACAAGGGCAAGGAGTATTGTGATGACAGGATTCATGGAGTGTTGTGATGACAAGTATTATGGAAAACTGTGATCACAAGTGTTTGAGGCATTGTGATGACAGATGTTATTGATCATTTTGATTTCAAGGAGCATGGAGCATTGTGATGACAAGGCCATGAAGCAATGTGATCCCAAGGTTCATGGAGGATTGTGATGACAAGTGCATGGAGCATAGAGATGACAAGGTCATGTTGCATTGTGATGATAAGACCATGGAACCTTGTGATTACAAGTCTCATAGAGCATTCTAATGAAAAGGGGCATGGAGCATTGTGATTACAGGGGTCTTGGAGCATTGTGATCAAAAGGGCATGGATAATTGTGATGAAAATGGCATGGAGCCTTGTCATGACAGCGTTCAAGGAGCATACTGACGAAAAGTGGCAGGGAGCATTGTGATCACAAGTGTATTGAGCATTGTGATGACAAAGGTCATGGAGCATTGTGATGAGAAGACCATGGATAATTGTGATGACGAGCGTCATGGGGCGTTGTGATGACAAGTGCTTTGGAACATTGTGATCACTAGTGTTTGGAGCATTGGGATGACAGAGGTCCTGGAGCATTTTGAAAAGGGGCATGGAGCATTGTGATTACAAGGGTCTTGGTTTATTCTGATGACAAGGGCATGGATCATTGTGATCAGAAGGCCATGGAGCATTCTGATGACATCCGTTATGTAGCTTTGTGATGACAAGGGCATGGAACATTTTGATTACAGGGGTCTTGGAGCATTGTGATGACAAGGCCGTGGAACATTGTGATGGTAGCGGTCATGGAGCATTGTTACAACAGGGTTAATGGAGCATTGTGATGACAAGTTTATGGAGCATTGTGATGAGAAGACCATTGATAATTGTGATGATGAGCGTCATTGGGCATTGTGATGACAAGTGTTATGGAACACTGTGATCACTATGGTTTGGAGCATGGTAATGACAGAGGTCATGGAGCATATTTATTTCATTTTGATGACAATAGCATGAAACATTATGATGATGGGCACGGTGCATTGTGATTACAGGGGTCTTGGAGCATGGAGATGATAAGGGTCAACGAGCCTTGTGATGTCATGGCTGTGGAACACGGTGATGGCAGGGGTCAAGGAGCATTGTGATGATAAGAGCATATAGCACTGTGATGACTGGGGTCATGGAACATTGTGATGACAGGTGTGATGGAATATTGTAGTGACTAATGTTGGAACATTGTGATGACATATGTCATGGTCCATTGTGATGACTAAAGTAATGGAGCATTGTGATGACAAGCAGATGGCGCATTGTGATGACATGGGTCATGGAGCATTGTGCTGACAACGCATGGAGCATTGTGATGACATGTCATGGAGCATTGTGCTGATAAAGGCATGGGGCATTGTGATGAGAAGGGTCATAGAGCATTGTGATGAAAAGTTCATGGAGCATTGTGGTGACAACAGTCACAGAGCCTTGTTATGACGAGGGCATGGACAATTTTGATGCCAAAGTCATGAGGCATTGTAATGACTGCAGTCACGGAGCATTGTGATTACAGGGGTCATGGAGCATTTTGATGACAAGGGCATGGAGCATTGTGATGATAGGGGCATGGAGCATAGGTCTGACAAGTTTCATGGACTATTGCGATGACAGTGGGCACTGCACATTGTGATGACAAGGGCATTGAGCATTGTGATGACAAGGGCATGGAGCATTGTGATGACAAGGTCATGGAATATTGTGAAGACAGGTGTCAGGGAGCATTTTGATGACATATGTCATGGTCCATTGTGATGACAATGGCATGGAGCATTGTGATGCCAAGTGTCATGGAGGATTGTCATGACAAAGGTAATGGAGCATTGTGATGACAAGGGTTATGGAGAATAGTTCTGATAAAGGCATGGAGCATTGTGATGACAAGGGTCATTGAGAATTTTGATGACAAGGTCGTGAAGCATTGTGATGAGAAGTGCATGGAGCTTGCTATGACAGGGTTCATGGAGCATTGCGATGACAAGTGCATGGAGAATTGTGATGACAAGAGCATGTAACATTGTGATGAGAAATGTCATGTAGCATTGTTATGAGGAGGACGTGGAGAAATGTGATGACAAGGGACTTGGAGCATTGTGATGATCAGGGAATGGATCATTGTGATGGCAAGACCGTGGAGCATAGTGATGAGAAGTCCATGGATTATGTTGATGACGAGTGTCATGGAGCACTCTAATTCCAAGAGCCATGAAGCATTGTGATTACAGGTGTCATGGAGCATTGTGATGACAGGGGTCATGGAGCATTGTGATGACAAGTGTCATGGAGCATTGTGATGACAAGCTTGTGGAGTATTGTGATGACATTTGGATGGAGCATTGTGATGAAAAAGGCATGGAGTCTTTTTATGAGAGAGTTCAAGAAGCATTCTTTCGACAAATGTCAGGGAGCATTGTGATGACAAGTGTATTAAGCATTGTGATGACACTGGTCATGGCGCATTGTGATGACAAGGGCATGGAGTATTGTGATGAGAGGCATCATGAAGCGTTGTGATGAAAAGTGTTATGGAACATTGTGATCACAAGCATTTAGAGCGTTGTGATGAAAGTGGTCATGGATCATTTTGATTTCAAAGAGCATGGAACATTGTGATGCCAAGATCATGAAGCAATGTGATCCCAGGGTTCATGGAAGATTGTGATGACAAGCGTATGGAGCTTTGTGGTGACAAGGTCTTGTAGCATTTTGCTGAAAAAGGCATGGAGCATTGTGATTACAGGAGTCTTGGAGCATTGTGATGAAAAGGGCATGGATCATTGTGATGAAAAAGGCATGGAGCATTGTCATGACATGGTTCAAGTGCATACTGATGGCAAGTGTCAGGGAGCATTGTGATGACAAGTGTATAGTGCATTGTGATGACAAAGGTCATGGAGCATTGTGATGACAAGGGCATGGAGTATTGTGATGACAGGCATCATGGAGCATTGTGATGACAAGTGTTATGGAACATTGTGATCACAAGTGTTTGGATAATTGTGATGACAGATTTCATGGATCATTTTGATTTCAAGGAGCATGGAGCATTGTGATGACAAGGGCATGAATCAATGTGATCCCAAGGTTCATGGAGGATTGTGATGACAAGTGCATGGAGCATTGTGATGACAAGATCATGGAGCATTTTTCTGACAAAGGCATGGAGCATTGTGATGACAAGCGTCATGGGGAAGTGTTATGACAAGGCCATGGAATATTGTGATGCCAGGGGTCATGGAGCATTTTTATGACAGGTGCAATGGAGCATTGTGATGACAAGAGCATGGAACATTGGTCTGAAAAGTTTCATGGATTAGTGTGATGAGAGTGGGCATGGAGCACTGTGATGACAAGGGCACGGAACACTGTGAAACATGGGTCATGGAGCATTGTAATGAGAAAGCCATGAAGCATTGTGATGAGAAGTGCATCAAGCATTGTGATGACACGCGTCATGGAGCTTTGTGATGAAAAGGGCATGGAGCAATGTGATAAGAGGGTTCATGGAGCATTGTGATGACAATGGCATGGAGCATTGTGATGCCAAGGGTCATGGAGGATTCTGATGACAAAGGTCATGGAGCATTTGATGACAAGTGTGTGGTGCACTGTTATGAGAAGGGCAGGGAGCATTGTGATGACAGGGTCATGGAGCAATTTGGTGAAAAATATCATGGAATATTTTGATGACAAGTGTTATGGAACATTAAGTGGTCAGGTGTGATGGAGCATTGTGATGATAAGGGCATGTAGCATTGTGATGACAGGGGTCATGGAGCTTTGTGATCACAAGGGCATGGAGCATTGTCATTACAGGGGTCTTGGAGCATTGTGATGAAAAGGGCATGGATCAATGTGATGAAATAACACAGAGCCTTGTCATGACAGGGTTCAAGGAGCATACTGATGACAAGTGTCAGGGAGCATTGTGATGACAAGTGTATTGAGCATTGTGATGACAAAGACATGGAGCATTGTGATGAGAAGACCATGGATAACTGTGATGAGGAGAATCATGGGGCGTTGTGATGACAAGTGTTATGGAACATTGTGATCACAAGGGTTTGGAGCATTATGATGACAGAGGTCTTGGTGCATTTTGATTTCATTGTGATGGCAATAGCATGAAGCATTATGATGAAGGGCATGGTGCATTGTGATTACAGGGTTCATGGAGCATTGAGATCAAAAGCGGCATGGAGCTTTGTGATTACAGGGGTCTTGAAGCATTGTGATGACAAGGACATGGAGCATTGTGATGAGAAATCCATGGAGCATACTGATGACATGCGTCATGGAGCTTTGTGATGATAAGGGCATGGAGCATTGTGATAACAGGGGTCTTGGAGCATTGTGATGACAAGGGTCATGGAACCTTGTGATGACAAGTTTGTGGAACATTGTGATGTCAGGGGTCATGGAGCATAAGTCTGAAATGTTTCATGGATTATTATGATGAGCGTGGACATGGAACATTGTGATGAAAAGGCCACGGAACACTGTGATACATGGGTCATGGAGGATTGTAATGACAAAGCCATGGAGTATTTTGATGAGAAGATCATCGAGCATTGTGATGACAAGCGTCATGGAGCATTGTGATGCCAAGGGTCATGGAGCTTTGTGATGACAAAGGTTATGGAGCATTTTGATGACAAGGGCGTTGTGCATTGTGATGAGAAGGGCACGAAGCATTGTGATGACAGGATCAAGGAGCAATTTGATGAAAAGTGTCAAGGCATATTTTGATGACAGAGGTTATGGAACATTGTGATGTCAGGGGTCATGGAGCATTGTGAGGATAAGGGCATGTAGCATTGTGATGACAGGGGTCATGGAACATTGTGATGACAGGGGTGAGGGATTATTGTGATGACTAGTGATGGAACCTTGTGATATCAGTTGTCAGAGAGCATTTTGATGAGAAGTGAATGGAGCATTGTGATGACAAATTTTATGGAGCATTGTGATGACAATGTTGTAGAGCATTGTGTTGACAAGCGCATGGCTTATTGTGATGACATGTGTCATGGAGCATTTTGCTGACATGGGCATGGAGCATTGTGATGACAAGTGTCACGGAGCATTGTGCTGACACAGGAATGGAGCATTGTGATGACATGGGTCAAGGAGCTTTGTGATGAAAATTTCATGGAGCATTGTGGTGACAAATGTCACAGAGCCTTGTGATGACGAGGGCATGGACCATTGTGATGACAAAAGTCATGAAGCATTGTGATGACTGGAGTCACGGAACATTGTGATTACAGCGGTCATGGAGCATTGTGAAGACAAGGGCATGGAGTATTGTGATGACAAGGTCATGGAATATTGTGAAGACAGTTGTCAGGGAGCATTGTGATGACATACGTCATGCTCCATTGTGATGACAATGGAATGGAGCATTGTGATGCCAAGTGTCATGGAGGATTGTGATGACAAATGTTATGGAGCATTGTGATGACAAGGGCTTCGAGCAATGTGATGCGTATGCTACAGAGCCTTCTGATGACATCCGTCATGGAGCTTTGTGATGAAAAGGGCATGGACAATTGTGATTACAGGTGTCTTGGAGCATTGTGATGACAAGACCATGGAACATTGTGATGGCAGGGATCATGGAGCATTGTTATAACAGGGGTAATGGAGCATTGTGATGACAAGGGCATGGATCATTGGTCTGAAATGTTTCTTGGATTATTTTGATGAGAGTGGGCATGGAGCATTGTGATGACAAGGGCACGGATCACTGTGATACATGAGTCAGGGAGGATTGTAATGACAAGGGCGTGGAGAATTGTGATGAGAAGTGAATCGAGCATTTTGATGACAAGCGTCATGGAGCGTTGTGATGACAACGGCATTGAGCAATGTGATGAGAGGGTTCATGGAGCATTGTGATGACAAGGCCGTGGAACATTGTGATGTCAGGGGTCATGGAGCATAAGTCTGAAATGTTTCATGGATTATTATGATGAGCGTGGACATGGAGCATTGTGATGAAAAGACCACGGAACACTGTGATACATGGGTCATGGAGGATTGTAATGACAAAGCCATGGAGTATTTTGATGAGAAGGGCATCGAGCATTGTGATGACAAGCGTCATGGAGCATTGTGATGCCAAGGGTCATGGAGCTTTGTGATGACAAAGGTTATGGAGCATTTTGATGACAAGGGCGTTGTGCATTGTGATGAGAAGGGCACGAAGCATTGTGATGACAGGATCAAGGAGCAATTTGATGAAAAGTGTCAAGGAATATTTTGATGACAGAGGTTATGGAACACTGTGATGTCAGGGGTCATGGAGCATTGTGAGGTTAAGGGCATGTAGCATTGTGATGACAGGGGTCATGGAGCATTGAGATGAAAAGTGGCATGGAGCTTTGTGATTACAGCGTTCTTGAAGCATTGTGATGACAAGGGCATGGAGCATTGTGATGAGAAAGCCATGGAGCATACTGATGACATGCGTCATGGAGCTTAGTGATGAAAAGGACATGGAGCATTGTGATTACAGGGGTCTTGGAGCATTGTGATGACAAGTGTCATGGAGCCTTGTGATGACAAGACTGTGGAACATTGTAATGGCAGGGATCATGGAGCATTGTTATGACAGTGGTAATGGAGCATTGTGATGACAAGGGCATGGATCATTGGTCTGAAATGTTTCATGGATTATTTTGATGAGAGTGGGCATGGAGCATTGTGATGACAAGGGCACGGATCACTGTGATACATGAGTCAGGGAGGATTGTAGTGAGAAGAGCGTGGAGAATTGTGATGAGAAGTGAATCGAGCATTTTGATGACAATCGTCATGAAGCATTGTGATGACAATGGCATTGAGCAATGTGATGAGAGGGTTCATGGAGCTTTGTGATGACAATAGCATGGAGCATTGTGATGCCAAGGATCAAGGAGCTTTGTGATGACAAATGTCATGGAGCATTTTGATGACAAGGGCGTGGTGATTGTGATGAGAAGGGCATGGAGCTTGCTATGACAGGGGTCATGGAGCATTGCGATGACAAGTGCATGGAGAATTGTGATGACAAGAGCATGTAACATTGGGATGAGAAATGTCATGTAGCATTGTTATGAGGAGGACGTGGAGACATGTGATGACAAGGGACTTGGAGCATTGTGATGATAAGGGAATGGATCACTGTGATGGCAAGACCGTGGAGCATAGTGATGAGAAGTCCATGGATTATGTTGATGACGAGTGTCATGGAGCACTCTAATTACAAGAGCCATGGAGCATTGTGATTACAGGTGTCATGGAGCACTGTGATGACAGGAATCATGGAGCATTGTGATGACAAGTGTCATGGAGCATTGTGATGACAAGCTTGTGGAGTATTGTGATGACATTTGGATGGAGCATTGTGATGAAAAAGGCATGGAGTCTTTTTATGAGAGTGTTCAAGGAGCATTCTGACGACAAATGTCATGGAGCATTGTGATGAAAAGTGTATTGAGCATTGTGATGACAATGGCCATGGCACATTGTGATGACAAGGGCATGGAGTCTTGTGATGACAGGCATCATGGAGCGTTGTGATGACAAGTGTTATGGAACATTGTGATCACAAGCATTTAGAGCATTGTGATGAAAGTGTTCATGGATCATTTTGATTTCAAAGAGCATGGAGCATTGTGATGCCAAGATCATGAAGCAATGTGATCCCAAGGTTCATGGAGGTTTGTGATGACAAGCGCATGGAACACTGTGGTGACAATGTCTTGTAGCATTTTGCTGAAAAAGGCATGGAGCATTGTGATTACAGGAGTCTTGGAGCATTGTGATGAAAAGGGCATGGATCATTGTGATGAAAAAGGCACGGAGCATTGTCATGACACGGTTCAAGTGTGTACTGATGGCAAGTGCCAGGGAGCACTGTGATGACAAGTGTATAGTGCATTGTGATGACAAAGGTCATGGAGCATTGTGATGACAAGGGCATGGAGTATTGCGATGACAGGCATCATGGAGCATTGTGATGACAAGTCTTATGGAACAGTGTGATCACAAGGGTTTGTATCATTATGATGACAGATTTCATGGATCATTTTGATTCCAAGGAGCATGGAGCATTGTGATGACAAGGGCATGAAGCAATGTGATCCCAAGGTTCATGGAGGATTGTGATGACAAGCGCATGGAGCATTGTGATGACAAGGTCATGTAGCATTTTTCTGACAAAGGCATGGAGCATTGTGATGACAAAGGTGATGGAGCACTGTAATGACAAGCGTCACGGATCATTGTGATTACAGGGGACATGGAACATTGGGATGAATTGAGCATGGATCTTGTGATGACAAGTGTCATGGAGTATTTTGATGACAAGAGTCCAGGATCATTGTGTTGTCAAGGGGTCATGGAGCATTGTGATTACTGTGGTCACGGAACATTTTGATGACAGGGGTCATGGAGCATTGTGATGAGAAGGTCATGGAGCATTGTGCTGAAAATATTCATGGAGTATTGAGATGACAAGGGAATGGAGCATTTTGATGACAACGTCCTGGAGCATTGTGATGAGCGGACCATGGAGCCTTGTGATGATAATTATCATGGAGCATTCTCACTAAAAGAGGCATGGGGCATTGTGATTACAGGGGTCTTGGAGCATTGTGATGACAAGTGCTAAGAACATTGTGATGAGAAGGCCATGGAGCATTCTGATAACATGCATCATGGAGCTTTGTGATGACAAGGGCATGGGACATTGTGATTACAGGTGTCTTGGAGTACTGTGATGAACAGGGCATGGATCATTGTGAGGAAAAAGGCAAGGAGCCTCGTCATGACAGGGTTCAAGGAGCATACTGACGACAAGTGTCAGGCAACATTGTGATGACAAGTGTATTGAGCATTGTGATGACAAAGTTTATGGAGCATTGTGATGAGAAGACCATTGATAATTGTGATGAGCGTCATTGGGCATTGTGATGACAAGTGTTATGGAACAATGGGATCACTAGGGTTTGGAGCATGGTAATGACAGAGGTCATGGAGCATTTTGATTTCATTGTGATGACAATAACATGAAGCATTATGATGATGGGCATGGTGCATTGTGATGACAGGGTTCATGGAGAACTGAGATGAAAAGCAGCAAGGAGCATTGTGATTATAGGGGTCTTGGAGCATTGTGATGAGAAGGCCATGGAGCATTGTGATGAGATGACCATGGAGCATACTGATGACATGCGTCATGGAGCTTTGTGATGACAAGGGCATGGAGCATTGTGATTACAGGGGTCTTGGATAATTGTGATGACAAGGGTCATGGAGCCATGTGATGACAAGGCCGTGGAACACTGTGATGGCAGGGTTCATGGAGCATTGTTATGACAGTGATAATGGAGCATTGTCATGATAAGGTTATGGAGCATTGGTCTGAAAAGTTTCACGGATTATTGTGATGAGATTGGGCATGGAGCATTGTGATGACAAGGGCACGGAACGCTGTGTTACATGGGTCATGGAGGATTGTAATGACAACGGCGTGGAGCATTGTGATGAGAAGGGCATCGTGCGTTGTGATGACAAGCGTCATGGAGCGTTCTGATGACAAGGGCATGGAGAAATGTAATGAGAGTGTTCATGGAGCATTGTGATGACAATGGCATGGAGCATTGTGATACCAAGGGTCATGGAGCTTTGTGATGGCCAATGTCATGGAGCATTTTGATGACAAGGTCGTGGTGCATTGTGATGAGAATGGCATGGATCATTGTGATGAGAACGCCATGGATCATACTGATGACATGCATCACGGAGCTATGTGATGACAACGTCATGGAGCCATTTGATTACAGGTGTCTTGGAGCATTGTGATGAAAAGGGCATGAATCATTGTGATGAAAAAGGCATGGAGACTTGTCATGACAGGGTTCAAGGAGCATACTGACGACAAGTGTCAGGGAGCATTGTGATGACAAGTGTATTGAGCATTGTGATGAGAAGACCATGGATAATTTAATGACGAGCGTCATGGGGCGATGTGATAACAAGTGTTATGGAACATTGTGATCACAAGGGTTTGGAGCATTGTGAAGACAGATGTCATGGAACATTTTAATTTCATTGTGATGACAATAGCATGAAGCATTATGATGATGGGCATGGTGCATTGTGATGACAGGGTTCATGGTGTTTTGAGATGAAAAGGGGCATGGAGCATTGGTCTGACAAGTTTCATGGATTATTGTGATGACAGTGGGCATGGCGCATTGTGATGACAAGGGCATGAAACATTCTGATGACAAGGTCACAGATTATTGTGAAGTCAGGGGTCAAGGAGCATTGTGATGACATAGGTCGTGGTCCATTTTGATGACAATGGCATGAATCATTGTGATGCCATGTGTCATGGAGGATTGTGATGACAAAGGTAATGGAGCATTGTGATGACAAGGGCTTGGCGCATTGTGATGACAAGGGCCATTGAGAATTTTGATGACAAGGTCGTGAAGCATTGAGATTAAAAACGCATGGAGCTTGCTATGTGAGGGGTCATGGATAATTGCGATGACAAGTGCATGGAGAATTGTGATGTCAAGAGCATGAAACATTGTGTTGAGTAGTGTCATGGAACATTGTGATGAAATGGACGTGGTGAATTTTGATGACAAAGGACATGTAGCACTGTGATGACCAGGGCATGGTGCATTGTGATGGCAAAATCGTGGAGCATTGTGATGAAAAAAACATGGATAATTGTAATGTCGAGCTTCTTGGAGCACTGTAATGACAAGGGGCATGAAGCATTGTGATGACAGGGGTCATGGAGCATTGTAATGACAAGGCTTATGGAGCATTCTGATGACAAGCTTGTGGAGTAATGTGATGTCAATGACATGGAGCATTGTGATGAAAAGGGCATGGAGCATTGTGATGAAAAAGGCATGGAGACTTTTCATGATAGGCTTCAAGGAGCATTTTGACGACAAGTGTCAGGGAGCATTGTGATGACAAGTCATGTAGCATTTTGCTGACATAGGCATGGAGCATTTTGATGACAAGGGTCATGGTGCACGGTGATGACAATTGTCAGAGAGCATTCTGATTAGAGGGGTTATGGAACATTGTGATGCCAAATGTCATGGAGCATTGTGATGAGCAGACCATGGATAATTGTGATGATGAGCGTCATGGGGCGTTGTGATGACAAGTGATATGGAACATTTTGATCGCAAGGTTTTGGAGCATTGTGATGACAGAGGTCATGGAGCATGTTGATTTCATTGTGATGACAATAGCATGAAGCATTATGAAGATGGGCATGGTGCATTGTGATGACAGGGTTCATGGAGCATTGAGATGACAAGGGCATGGAGCATTGTGATGAGAAAGCCATGGAGCATTCTGATGACATGTGTCATGGAGCTTTGTCATGACAAGGGCATGGAGCATTGTGAATACAGGGGTCTTGGAGCACTGTGCTGACAAGGGTCATGGGGAAGTGTTATGACAAGGCCATGGAATATTGTGATGCCAGGGGTCATGGAGCATTGTTATGACAGGGGTAATGCAGAATTGTGATGACAAGGGCATGGGACATTGGTCTGAAAAGTTTCATGGATTAGTGTGATGAGAGTCGGCATGGAGCACTGTGATGACAAGGGCACAGAAAACTGTGATACATAGGTCATAGAGCATTGTAATGAGAAGGGCATGAAGCATTGTGATGAGAAGTGCATCAAGCATTGTGATGACAAGCGTCATGGAGCTTTGTGATGAAAAGGGCATGGAGCAAAGTGATAAGAGGGTTCATTGAGCATTCTGATGACAATGGCATGGGGCATTGTGATACCAAGTGTCATGGCGGTTTGTGATGACCAATGTCATGGAGCATTTTGATGACAATGTGTGGTGCACAGTGATGAGAAGGGCAGGGAGCATTGTGATGACAGGTTCATGTAACAATTTGATGAAAACGGTCATGGAATATTTTGATGACAAGTGTTATGGAACATTGTGATGTCAGGAGTGATGGAGCATTGTGATGATAAGGGCAGGTAGCATTGTGATGACAGGGGTCATGGAGCTTTGTGATCACAAGGGCATGGAGCATTGTCATTACAGGGGTCTTGGAGCATTGTGATGAAAAGGGCATGGATTATTGTGATGAAATAACATGGAGCCTTGTCATGACAGGGTTCAAGGAGCATACTGACGACAAGTGTCAGGGAGCATTGTGATGACAAGTGTATTGAACATTGTGATGACAAAGGCATGGGGCATTGTGTTGAGAAGACCATGGATAATTGTGATGAGGAGCATCAAGGGGCGTTGTGATGACAACTGTTATGGAACAATGTTATTCCAAGGGTTTGGAGCATTATGATGACAGAGGTCTTGGTGCATTTTGATTTCATTGTGATAACAATATCATGAAGCATTATGATGAAGTTTATGGTGCATTGTGATGACAGGGTTCATGGAGCATTGAGATGAAAAGTGGCATGGAGCTTTGTGATGCCAAGGGTCATGGAGCTTTGTGATGACAAAGGTTATGGAGCATTTTGATGACAAGGGCGTTGTGCATTGTGATGAGAAAGGTGGGAAGCATTGTGATGACAGGATCAAGGAGCAATTTGATGAAAAGTGTCAAGGAATATTTTGATGACAGAGGTTATGGAACACTGTGATGTCAGGGGTCATGGAGCATTGTGAGGATAAGGGCATGTAGCATTGTGATGACAGGGGTCATGTAACATTGATATGACACGGGTGAGGGATTATTGTGATGACTAGTGATGGAACCTTGTGATATCAGTTGTCAGAGAGCATTTTGATGAGAAGTGAATGGAGCATTGTGATGACAAGTTTTATGGAGCATTGTGATGAGAATGTTGTAGAGCATTGTGTTGACAAGCGAATGGCTTATTGTGATGACATGGGTCATGGAGCATTTTGCTTACAAGGGTCATGGAGCATTGTACTGACAAAGGAATGGAGCATTGTGATGACATGGGTCAAGGAGCTTAGTGATGAAAATTTCATGGAGCATTGTGGTGACAAATGTCACAGAGCATTGTGATGACGAGGGCATGGACCACTGTGATGACAAAACTCCTGAAGCATTGGGATGACTGGAGTCACGGAACATTGTGATGACAGCGGTCATGGAGCATGGTGATGACAAGGGCATGGAGTATTGTGATGACAAGGTCATGGAGTATTGTGAAGACAGGTGTCAGGGAACATTGTGATGACATATGTCGTGCTCCATTGTGATGACAATGGAATGGAGCATTGTGATGCCAAGTGTCATAGAGGATTGTGATGACAATGGTTATGGAGCATTGTGATGACAAGGGCTTCGAGCAATGTGATGAGAAGGCCATGGAGACTTCTGATAACATGCATCATGGAGCATTGTGATGAAAGGGCATGGAGCATTGTGATTACAGGGGTCTTGGAGCATTGTGATGACAAGTGTCATGAAGCCTTGTGATGACAAGACCGTGGAACATTGTGCTGGCAGGGATCATGGAGCATTGTTATAACAGGGGTAATGGAGCATTGTGATGACAAGGGCATGGATCATTGGTCTGAAATGTTTCATGGATTATTTTGATGAGAGTGGGCATGGAGCATTGTGATGACAAGGGCACGGATCACTGTGATACATGAGTCAGGGAGGATTGTAATGACAAGGGCGTGGAGAATTGTGATGAGAAATGAATCGAGCATTGTGATGACAAGTGTCATGGAGCATTGTGATGACAAGCTTGTGGAGTACTGTGATGACATTTGGATGGAGCATTGTGATGAAAAATGCATGGAGTCTTTTTAAGAGAGTGTTCAAGGAGCATTCTGACGACAAATGTCAGGGAGCATTGTGATGACAAGTGTATTGAGCATTCTGATGACAATTTTCAGGGTGCATTGTGACTACAAGGGCATGGAGTATTGTGATGACAGGCATCATGGAGCGTTGTGATGACAAGTGTTATGGAACATTGTGTTCACAAGCATTTAGAGCATTGTGATGAAAGTGGTCATGGATCATGTTGATTTCAAGGAGCATGGAGCATTGTGATGCCAAGATCATGAAGCAATGTTATCCTAAGGTTCATGGAGGATTATGATGACAAGCGCATGGAGCATTGTGGTGACAAGGTCTTGTAGCATTTTGCTGAAAAAGTCATGGAGCATTTTGATTACAGTAGAATTGGAACATTGTGATGAAAAGCGCATGGATCATTGTGATGAAAAAGGCATGGAACATTGTCATGACATAGTTCAAGTGCATACTGATGGCAAGTGTCAGGGAGCATTGTGATGACAAGTGTATTGTGCATTGTGATGACAAAGGTCATGGAGCATTGTGATGACAGGGGTCATGGAGCATTGTGATGTGAAGGTCATGGAGCATTGAGCTGAAAATATTCATGGAGTATTGAGATGACAAGGGAATGGAGCATTTTGATGACAACGTCCTGGAGCATTGTGATGAGCGGATCATGGAACCTTGTGATGACAAGTATCCTGGAGCATTCTCACTGAAAGAGGCATGGGGCATTGAGATTACTGGGGTCTTGGAGCATTGTGATAACAAGTGCTAATAGCATTGTGATGAGAAGGCCATGGAGCATTCTGATAACATGTATCATGGAGCTTTGTGATGACAAGGGCATGGGACATTGTGATTACAGGGGTCTTGGAGTACTGTGATGAAAAGGGCATGGATCATTTTGATGAAAAATGTATGGAGCCTTGTCATGACAGGTTTCAAGGAGCATACTTACAACAAGTGTCAGGCAACATTGTGATGACAAGTGAATTGAGCATTGTGATGACAAAGTTTATGGAGCATTGTGATGAGAAGTCCACTGATAATTGTGATGACGAGCGTCATTGGGCATTGTGATGACAAGTGTTATGGAACAACGTGAGCACTAGGGTTTTGAGTATGGTAATGACAGAGGTCATGGAGCATTTTGATTTCATTGTGATGACAATAGCATGAAGCATTACGATGATGGGCATGGTGCATTGTGATGACAGGGTTCGTGGAGCATTGACATGAAAAGCGGCAAGGAGCATTATGATTATAGGGGTCTTGGAGCATTGTGATGGGAAAGCCATGGAGCATACTGATGACATGCGTCATGGAGCTTTGTGATGACAAGGGCATGGAGCATTGTGCTTACAGGGGTCTTGGAGTATTGTGAAGACAAGTGCATGGAGAATTGTGATGACAAGAGCATGTAACATTGTGATGAGAAATGTCATGTAGCATTGTTATGAGGAGGACGTGGAGAAATATGATGACAAGGGACTTGGAGCATAGTGATGATCAGAGAATGGATCATTGTGATGGCAAGACGGTGGAGCATAGTGAGGAGAAGTCCATGGATTATGTTCATGACGAGTGTCATGGAGCACTCTAATTACAAGAGCCACGAAGCATTGTGATTACAGGTGTCATGGAGCATTGTGATGACAGGGGTCATGGAGCATTGTGATGACAAGTGTCATGGAGCATTGTGATGACAAGCTTGTGGAGTATTTTGGTGACATTTGGATGGAGCATTGTGATGAAAAATGCATGGAGTCTTTTTATGAGAGTGTTCAAGGAGCATTCTGACGACAAATGTCATGGAGCATTGTGATGACAAGTGTATTGAGCATTGTGATGACAATGGCCATGGCGCATTGTGATGACAATGGCATGGAGTATTGTGATGACAGGCATCATGGAGCGTTGTGATGACAAGTGTTATGGAACATTGTGATCACAAGCATTTAGAGCATTGTGATGAAAATGGTCATGGATCATTGTGATTTCAAGGAACATAGAGCATTGTGTTGCCAAGATCATGAAGCAATGTGATCCAAAGATTCATGGAGGATTGTGATGACAAGCGCATGCAGATTTGTGGTGACAAGGTCTTGTAGCATTTTGCTGAAAAAGGCATGGGGCATTGTGATTATAGGAGTCTTGGAGCATTGTGATGAAAAGGGCATGGATCATTGTGATTAACAAGGCATGCAACATTGTCATGACATGGTTCAAGTGCATACTGATGGCAAGTGCCAGGGAGCATTGTGATGACAAAGGTCATGGAGCATTGTAATGACAAGGGCATGGATTATTGTGATGACAGGCATCATGGAGCATTGTGATGACAAGTGTTATGGAACATTGTGATCACAAGGGTTTGGATCATTGTAATGACAGATTTCATGGATCATTTTGATTTCAAGGAGCATGGAGCATTGTGATGACAAGGGCATGAAGCAATGTGATCCCAAAGTTCATGGAGGATTGTGATGACAAGTGCTTGGAGCATGTTGATGACAAGGTCATGTAGCATTTTGCTGACAAAGGCATGAAGCATTGTGATGACAAGGGTCATGGAGCACTGTGATGACAATCGTCATGGAGCATTGTGATTACATGGTTCATGGAGCACTGGGATGACAAGGGAATGGATCATTGTGATGACAACGGTCATGGCGCATTTTAATGACAAGAGTCCCTGATCATTTTGCATTCAGGGCTCATGGTGCATTGTGATGACAGGGTTCATAGATCACTGAGATGAAAACGGGCATGGAGCATTGTGATCTCAGGGGTCTTGGAGCATTGTGATGACAAGGGCATGGAGCATTGTGATGAGAATACCATGAAGCATTCTGATGACATGCGTCATGGAGCCTTGTGATGACAAAGGCATGGAGCATTGTGATTACAGTGGTCCTGGAGCACTGTTATGACAAGGGTCATGGAACCTTTTGATGACACGGCCATAGGACATTGTGATGGCAGCGGTCATGGAGCATTGTTATGACAGTTGTAATGGAGCATTGTGATGAAAAGGGCATGGAGCATTGTTCTGAAAAATTTCATGGATTATTGTGATGAGAATTGGCATGGAGCATTGTGATGACAAGGGCACGGAACACTATGATACACGGGTCATGGAGGATTGTAATGACAAGGGAATGGAGCATTGTGATGACATGGTCCTGGAGTATTGTGTTGAGAAGACCATGGAGCCCTTTGATAACAAGTCTAATGGAGCACTCTGATTAAAAGGGGCATGGAACATTGTGATTCCAGGGTTCTAGGAACACTGTAATGACAAGGCCATGGAGCATTGTGATGAGAAGGCCATGGAGCATTGTGATGACATGCGTCATGGATCTTTGTGATGACAAGGGCATGGAGCATTGTGATTACAGGCGCCTTGGAGCATTGTGATGAAAAAGGCATGTAGCTTTGTCATGACCGTGTTCAAGGAGCATACTGACGACAAGTGTCAGGGAGCATTGTGATGACAAGTGTATTGAGCATTGTGATGACAAAGGTCATGGAGTATTGTGATGAGAAGACCATGGATACGTGTGATGACAAGTGTTATGGAATATGGTGATCACAAGGGTTTGGAGCATTGTGATGACAGAGGTCATGGAGCATTTTGATTTCATTATGATGACAATAGCATGAAGCATTATGATGATGGGCATGGTGCATTGTGATGACCGGGTTAATTGATAATTGAGATGAAAAGTGTCATGGAGCATTTTGATGACAGGGTTTAGGGAACATTGTGATGTCGGGGGTCATGGAGCATTGTGATGACACGGGTATGGAGTATTGTGATTACAGGCATCATGGAGCATTGTGATGACAAGTGTTATGGAACATTGTGATCACAAGGGTTTGGAGCATTGTGATGACAGAGTTCATGGATCATTTAGATTTCTAGGAGCATGGAGCATTGTGATGACAAGGGCATGAATCAATGTGATCCCGATGTTGGTGGAGGATTGTTATGACAATGGTATTGGAGTATTTTGATGACAAGCGCATGGAGCATTTTGATGACAAGGGTCATGGAGCATTGTGATGAGAAAACCATGGAGCCTTGTGATGTCAAGTCTCATGGATAATTCTGATGTAAAGGGCCATGGAGCATTGGGATTACAAGGTTCTTGGAGCATTGTAATGACAAGACCATGGAGCATTGTGATGAGAAGGCCATGGAGCATTCTGATGACATACGTCATGGAGCTTTGTGATGAAAAGGTCATGGAGCATTGTGATTACAGGCGTCTTGGAGCATTGTGATGACAAGGGCATGGAGCATTGTGATGACAAGGTCATGGAGTATTTTGAAGACTGGTGTCAGGGAGCATTGTGATGACATATGTCATGGTCAATTGTGATGACAGTGGCATGGAGCATTGTGATGCCAAGTGTCATGGAGCATTGTGAAGACAAGGGTCAGGAGCACTGTGATGACAAGGTCATGAAGCAATGTTATCCCAAGTTTCATGGAGGATTGTGATGACAATGGTAATGGAATATTTTGATGACAAGTGCATGGAGCATTGTGATGACAAGGTCATGTAGCATTTTGCCAACAAAGGCATGGAGCATTGTGATGACAAGGGTCATGGAGCACTGTGATGACAAGTGTCAAGAAGCATTGTAATTACAGGGGTCATGGAGCATTGGGATAACAACGGCATAGATCATTGTGATGAGAAATATCATTTAGATTTTGATTACAAGGGTCCCAGATCATTGTGTTGTCAGGGGTCATGGAGCGTTGTGATGACAGTGATCATAGAGCATTGTGATGACAGGGGTCATGGAGCATTGTGAAGAGAAGGTCATGCAGCATTGGGCTGAAAATATTCATGGGTTATTGTGATGACAGGCGTCATGGAGCATTGTGATGAGAAGGGAATAGAGCATTGTGATGATAAGGTCCTGGAGCATTGTGATGAGAAGACCATGGAGCCTTTTGATGACAAGTCTCATGGAGCATTCTGATGAAAAGGGCATGGAGCGTTGTGATTACAGGGGTCTTGGAGCATTGTGATGACAAGGGCATGGAGCATTGTGATGAGAAAGCCATGGAGCATTCTGATGACATGCGTCATGGAGCTTTTTGATGACAAGGGCATGGAGCATTGTGATGATAAGGTCCTGGAGCATTGTGATGAGAAGACCATGGAGCCTTTTGATGACAAGTCTCATGGAGCATTCTGATGAAAAGGGCATGGAGCGTTGTGATTACAGGGGTCTTGGAGCATTGTGATGACAAGGGCATGGAGCATTGTGATGAGAAAGCCATGGAGCATTCTGATGACATGCGTCATGGAGCTTTTTGATGACAAGGGCATGGAGCATTGTGATTACAGGGGCTTGGAATATTGTGATGAAAAGGGAGTGGATCATTTTGAGGAAAAAGGCATGGAGCCTTGCCATGACAGGATTCAAGGAGCATACAGACGACAAGTTTTAGGCAGCATTGTGATGACAAGTGTATTGAGCATTTTGAGGACAAAGGTCATGGAGCATTGTGATGAGAAGACCATGGATAACTGTGATGACGAGCATCATGGGGCGTTGTGATGACAAGAGTTATGGAACATTGTGATCACAAGTGTTAGGAGCATTGTGATGACAGAGGTCATGAAGCATTTTGGTTTCATTGTGATGACAATAGCATGAAGCATTATGATTATGGGCATGGTGCATTTTGATGACAGGGTTCATGGAGCATTGAGATGAAAAGGGCCATGGAACATTGTGATTTCAGGGGTGTTGGAGAATTGTGATGACCAGAGCATGGAGCATTGTGATGAGAAGGCCATGGATCATTCTGATGACATGCGTCTTGGAGCCTTGTGATGACAAGGCCTTGGAACATTGTGATGGCTGGGTTCATGGAGCACTGTAATGACAGGGATAATGGAGCATTGTGATGACAAGGGCATGGAGCATTCGTCTGAAATATTTCTTGGATTATTGTGATGAGTGTAGGCATGGAACATTGCGATGACAAGGGCATGGAAACTGTGATACATGGGTCATGGAGGATTGTAATGACAATGGCGTGGAGCATTGTGATGAGATGGGCATCGAGCATTGTGATGACAATGATCATGGAGAACTGTGATGACAAAGGCATGGAGCAATGTTATGAGAGTGTTCATGGAGCATTGTGATTACAATGGCATGGAGCATTGTGAAGCCAAGGGTCATGGAGGATTGTGATGACAATGGTAATGGAGCATTGTGATGACAAGGGCTTGGAGCATTGTGATGACAAGGGTTATGGAGCATTGTGATAACAAGGGCCATTGAGAATTTTGATGACAAGGTCGTGAAGGATTGTGATGGCAAGTGTATGGATCTTGCTGTGACAGGGGTCATGGAGCATTGCAATGACAAGTGCATGGAGAATTGTGATGACAAAAGCATGTAACATTGTGATGAGAAGTGTCATGGAACATTGTGATGACAAGGACGTGGAGAATTGTGATGACAAGGGACATGGAGCATTGTGATGACCAGGGCATGGAGCATTGTGATGACAGGTTTCATGGAGCATTCTGATGACAGGGGTCATGGAGCATTGTGATGACAAGGGTCATGGAGCATTCTGATGACAAGCTTGTGGAGTATTGTGATGACAATGGAATGGAGCATTTTGATGAAAAGAGCATGTATCATCGTGATGAAAAAGGCATGGAGCCTTTTCATGACAGTTTTCAAAGAGCATTCTGACGACAAGTGTCAGGGAGCATTGTGATGAAATGTTTATTGAGCATTGTGATGACAAAGGTCATACAGAATAGTGATGAGAAGATCATGGATAATTGTGATAACGGGTGTGATGGGGCATTGTGATGAAAAGTGTTATGGAACGTTGTGATCGCAAGAGTTTGGAGCATTGTGATGATAGAGGTCATCGTGCATTTTGATTTCAAGGAGCATGGAGCATTGTGATGACAAGGGTATGAAGCAATGAGATCCCAAGTTTCATGGAAGATTGTGATGACAAGCACATGGAGCATTGTGATGACAGAGGTCATGGAGCATTTTGATTTCATTGTGATGACAATAGCATGAAACATTATGATGATGGTCATGGTGCATTTTGATGACAGGATTCATGGAGCATTGAGATGCAAAGGGGCATGGAGCATAGTGATTACAAGGTTCTTGGAGCATTCTGATGACAAGGGCATGGAGCATTGTGATGAAAAGGCCATGGAGCATTCTGATGACATGCGTCAAGGAGCTTTGTGATGACAAGGGCATGGAGCATTGTGATTACAGGGTTCTTGGAGCATTGTGATGTCATGGGTCATGAAGCCTTGTGATGACAAGGCTGTGGAACTCTGTGATGGCAGGGGTCATGGAGCATTGTTATGACAGGTGTAATGGAGCATTGTGATGACAAGGGCATGGACCATTGTTCTGAAAATTTGCATGGATTATTGTGATGAGAATGGGCATGGAGCTTTGTGATGACAAGGGCACAAAACACTGTGATACATGGGTCATGGAGGATTGTAATGACAAGTGCATGGAGCATTGTGATGAGAAGGGCATGGAGCATTATGATGACAAGCGTCATGGAGCTTTGTGATCACCAGGGCATGGAGCAATGTGATGAGTGGTTTCATGGAGCATTGTTTTGACAGTGGTATGGAGCATTGTGATGAAAAGCTTCATGGATCATGGTGATGACAATGGCATGAATCATTGTGATGCCAAGTGTCATGGATCTTCGTGATGACAAACGTCATGGAGCATTTTGATGACAAGGGCGTGGTGCATTGTGGTGAGAAGGGCAGCGTACATTTTGATGACCGGGTCATGGACCAATTTGACGAAAAGTGTCATGGAACATTTTGATGACATGGGTTATGGAACACTGTGATATTTCGGGTCATGAAGAATTCTGCTGAAAAGGGCATGTAACGTTGTGATGACTTGGGTCATGGAACATAGTGATGACAGGGCTGAGGGAGTATTGTGATGACTAGTGATGGAACATTGTGATGACATATGTCATTGTCCATTGTGATGACAAAGGTAATGGACTAGTGCTTGGCACATTGTGATGACATTTGTCATGTAGCATTGTGCTGACAATCACATGGAGTATTGTGATGACATGTTTCATGGAGCATTGTGCTGACAAAGGCATGGAGCATTGTGATGACAAGGGTCACGTAGCATTGTGCTGAGAAGCGCATGGAGCATTGTGATGACAAGGGTCATGGAGCATTTTGAAGACAAGTGCGTGGTGCATTGTGATGAGAAGGGCAGGGAGTATTGTGATGACAGGGTTATGGGGCAATTTGATGAAGAGGGTCAAGGAACATTTTGATGAGAGGGGATATTGAACATTGTGATGTCAGGGGTCATGGAGCATTGTGATGAAAAGGGTCGTGGAGCATTTTGATTACAGGGGTTATGGAACATTGTGATGTCAAGGGTCATGGAGCATTGTGACGATTAGGGCATGTAGCATTATGATTACTGGGGTCATGGAATATTGTGATGACAGGGTTGACTGAGTATTGTGATGACTAGTGATGGAACTTTGTGATATGAGTGGAGAGGGAGCATTTTGATGAGAAGTGCATGGAGCATTGTGATGAAAAGGTTTATGGAGCATTGTGATGACAAGGTTGTGGAGCATTGTGATGACAAAGGCATGGTGCATTGTGATGATATGTGTCCTGGAGCATTGTGCTGACAAGCGCATGGAGCATTGTGATGACAAGGGTCATTGAGCATTGTGCTGACAAAGGCATGGAACACTGAGGTGACAAGGGTCAGAGAGCTTTGTGATGAAAAGTTCATTGAGCATTGTGTTGACACTGTCACAGAGCCTTGTGATGATGAGGGTATGGACCATTGTGATGACAAAGGTCATGAAGCATTGTGATGACTGGAGTCATGGAGCATTGTGATGACAGTGGTCATGGAGAATTGTGATGACAAGCGGATGGAGCATTGTGGTGACATGGGCGTGGTGCATTGTGATGAGAATGGCAGGGAGCATTGTGATGACAGGGTCCTGGAGCAATTTGATGAAAAGTGTCATGGAACATTTTGATGACAGGGGTTATGGAACATTGTGATGTCAGGGGTCATGGAGCATTGTGATGAAAATGGTCATGGATCATGTTGATGACAGGGTTTAGGGAACATTGTGATGGTAGGGGTCATGGAGCATTGGGATGATAAGGGCATGTAGCATTGTGATGACGGTGTCATGGAACAATGTGATGACAGGGATGAGGGAGTATGGTGATGACTAGTGAAGGAACATTGTGATGTCAGCGGTGAGAGAGCATTTTGATGAGAAGTGCATGGAGCATTGTGATGACAAGGTTTATGGAGCATTGTGATGACAAGGTTGTGGAGCATTGAGATGACAAGAGCATGGTGCATTTTAATGGCAGTTGTCATTGAGCATTGTGCTGATAAAAGCATGGAGCATTGTGATGACAAGGGTCAGAGAGCATTGTGATGAAAAGTTTACGGAACATTGTGGTGACAAATGTCACAGAGACTTGTGATGATGAGGGCATGGACCATTTTGATGACAAAGGTCATGAAGCATTGTGATGACTGGAGTCATGGAGCATTGTGATAACAGGGGTCATGGAGCATTGTGATGACAAAGGTCATGGAGCATTTTGATGACAGGTGTTATGGAACATTGTGATGTCAGGGTTCATGGAGCATTGTGATGATAAGGGCACGTAGCTTTGTGATGATGGGGTCATGGATCATTGTGATGACAGGGGTGAGGGAGTATTGTGATGACTAGAGATGGAACATTGTGATATCAGTGGTGAGTGAGCATTTTGATGAGAAGTACATGGAGCATTGTGATGACAAGGTTTATTTAGCATTGTGATGACTAGGTTGTGGAGCATTGAGATGACAAGAGCATGGTGCATTGTGATGACATGGGTCATGGAGGATTGTGATGACAAGGGCATGCAGTAATGTGATGAGAAGGCCAAGGAGCATTCTTATGACATGCTTCATGGAGCTTTGTGATGACAAGGGCATTTCACATTGTGATTACAGTCGTCTTGGTGCATTGTGATGACAAGGGTCATGGAGCCTTGTGATGACAAGGCCGTGGAAAATTGGGATGGCAGCGGTCATGTCGCATTGTTATGACAAGAGTAATGGAGCATTGTGATGCCAAAGGTCATGGAGCATTCTGATGACAAAAGCATGGCACATTGTGATGACATGGGTCCTGGAGCATTGTGCTAACAAGCGCATGGAGTATTGTGATGACAAGGGTCATGGAACATTGTGATGACAAGGGTAATGGAGCATTGTGATGCCAAAGGTCATGGAGCATTCTGATGACATGTGCATGGCACATTGTGATGACATGGGTCATGGAGCATTGTGCTGACATATGCATGGAGCACTCTGATGACAAGCGTCACAGAGCATTGTGATGAAAAGTTCATGAAGCATATTGATGACTGGAGTCACAGAGCATTGTGATGAAAGGGGTCATGGAGCATTGTGATGAAAAGGGTCATGAAGCATTTTGATGAAAGGGGTTAGGGAACATTGTGATGTTCGTGGTCATGGAGCATTGTGATGATAAGGGCATGTAGCATTGTGATGACGGTGTCATGGAACAATGTGATGACAGGGGTGAGGGTGTATGGTGATGACTAGTGAAGGAACATTGTGATATCAGTGGTGAGAGAGCATTCTGATGAGAAGTGCATGGAGCACTGCGATGACAAGGTTTATGGAGCATTGTGATGACAAGGTTGTGGAGCAATGTGATGACGAACTCATGGCACATTGTGATGACATGGGTCATGGAGCATTGTGCTGACAAGCGCATGGAGCATTGTGATGACAATGGTCATGGAGCATTGTGCTGACAAAAGCATGGAGCATTGTGATGACAAGCGTCACAGAGCATTGTGATGAAAAGTTCATGGAGCATTGTGGTGACAAAGGTCACAGAGCCTTGTGATGATGAGGGCATGGACCATTGTGATGACAATGGTCATGAAGCATTGTGATGACTGGAGTCACAGAGCATTGTGAGGACAGGGGTCATGGAGCATTGTGATGAAAAGGGTCATGAAGCATTTTGATGGCAGGGTTTAGGGAACATTGTGATGTTAGGGGTCATAGAGCACTGTGATGATAAAGGCATGTAGCATTGTGATGACGGGGTCGTGGAACAATGTGATGACAGGGGTGAGGGCTTATCGTGATGACTACAGAAGGAACATTGTTATATCAGTGGTGAGAGAGGTTTTTGATGAGAAGTTAATGGAGCATTGTGATTACAAGGTTTATGGAACACTGTGATGACAAGGTTGTGGAACATTGACACGACAAGAGCATGGTGCATTGTGATGACAAGCGTCATGGAGCATTGTGCTGACAAAGGCATGGAGCACTGTGATGACAAGGGTCAGAGAGCATTGTGATTGAAAGTTCAAGGAGCATTGTGGTGACAAATGTCACAGAGCCTTGTGATGATGAGTGCATGGACCGTTGTGATGACAAAGGTCATGAAGCATTGTGATGACTGGAGTCACGGAGCATTGTGATGCCAAGGGTCATGGAGCTTTGTGATGACAAATGTCATGGAGCATTTTGATGAGAAGGGCGTGGTGCACTGTGATGAGAATGGCAGGGAGCATTGTGATTACAGGGTCCTGGAGCAATTTGATGAAAAATGTCATGAAACATTTTGATGACAGTGGTTATGGAACATTTTGATGTCGTTGGTTATGGAGCATTGTGATGAAAAGGGTCATGGTGCATTGTGATGACAGGGTTCATAGATCATTGAGATATAAAGGGGCATGGAGCACTGTGATTACATGGGTCTTGGAGCTTTTTGATGACAAGGCCATGGAGCATTGTGATGAGAAGTCCATGGAGCATTCTGATGACATGCATCATGGAGATTTTTGATGACAAAGGGCATGGAGCTTTGTGATTACAGGAGTCTTGGAGAACTGTGATGACAAGGGTCATGGAGCCTTGTGATGACAAGGCCGTGGAACACTGTGATGGCAGGGGTCATGGAGCATTGTTATGACAGGTGTAATGGAGCATTGTCACGACAAGTGCATGGAGCATAGGTCTTAAATGTTTCATTGATTATTGTGATGAGAGCGGACATTGGGCATTGTGAAGACAAGGGCAATGAACACTGTGATACATGGGTCATGGAGGATTGTAATGGCAAGGGCATGGAGCATTTTGATGAAAATTATATGGAGCATTTTTATGTCAAGAGTCCAAAATCATTATGTTGTCAGTGTTCATGGAGCATTGTGATGACAATGGTCATGGAGTATTGTGATGACAAGTTTTATGGAACATTGTGATCACAAGGGTTTGGAACATTGTGATGACAGAGATCATGGAGCATTTTGATTTCATTGTGATGACAATAGCATGTAAGCATTATGATGATGGGCCTGGTTCATTGTGATGACAGGGTTCAAACGGCATTGAGATGAAAAAGGGCATGGAGCATTGAGATTACAGGGCTCTTGGAGCATTGTGCTGACAAAGGCATGGTGAATTGTGATGAGAAGGCCATGGAGCATTCTGATGACATGCGTCATGGAGCTTTGTGATGACAAGGGAATGGAGCATTGTGAATACAGGGATCTTGGAGCACCGTGATGACAAGGGTCATGGAGCCTTGGGATGACAAGGCCGTGGAATATTGTGATGGCAGGGGTCATGGAGCATTGTTATGACAGGTGTAATGGAACATTGTGATGAAAAGGGCATGGAGCATAAGTCTGAAAACTTTCACCGATTATTGTGATGAGAGTGGACATGGAGCATTGTGATGACAAGGGCACGGAACACTGTGATACATGGGTCATGGAGGATTGTAATGACAATGGCATGGAGCATTTTGATGAGAAGTGCATCGAGTATTGTGATGACAAGCGTCTTGGAGCTTTGTGATGACAAGGGATTGGAGAATTCTGATGAAAAAGTCCTGGAGCATTGTGATGAGACGGTCATGGAGCCTTGTGATGACAAGTCTCATGGAGCATTCTGATGAAAATGGACATGGAGCATTGTGATTACAGGGGTCGTGGAGCATTGTGATGACAAGGGAAAGGAGCATTGTGATGAGAAGGCCATGGAGCATTCTGATGACATGCGTCATGGAGATTTGTGATGACAAGGGCTTGGTGCATTGTGATTACAGGGGTCTTGGAGCATTGTGATGACAAGGGTCATGGAGCCTTGTGATGAGAAGGCCGTGGAACATTGTGATGGCAGGGGTCAGGGAGCATTGTTATGACAGGGGTAATGGAGCATTTTGATGACAAGCGCCTGGTGCATTGGTCTGAAAAATTTCATTGATTATTGTATTGAGATTGGGTAATGAGCATTTTGATGACAAGGGCACGGAACACTGTGATACATGGGTCACGGAGGATTGTATTGACAAGTTCATGGAGCATTTTGATGAGAAGGGTCATAGAGCATTGTGATGAAATGTTCATGGAGCATTGTGGTGACAAAGGGTATAAAGCATTGTGATGACTGGCGTCATGGAGCACTGTGATGACAGCGGTCATGAAGCATTGTGATGACACAGGTATGGAGCATTGTGATGACAGGGGCTTGGAGCATTTGTTTGACAAGTTTCATGGATTATTGTAATGACAGTGGGCATGGCACATTGTGATGACAAGGGCATGGAGCATTGTGATGACAAGGTCATGGATTATTGTGAAGACATGTGTCAGTGAACATTGTGATGATATATGTCATGGTCCATTGTGATGACAATTGCATGGAGCATTGTGATGCCAAGTGTCATGGCGGACTGATGACAAAGGTAATGGAGCATTGTGATGACAAGGGCTTGGAGCATTGTGATGAAAAGGGTCATGCAGTATTGTGATGACAGGGGCATGGAACATTGTGATGACAAGGGCCAATGAGAATTTTGATGACAAGGTCATGAAGCATTGTGATGACAAGCGCATGGAGCTTGCTATGAAAGCGGTCATGGAGCATTGCGATGACAAGTGCATGGAGAATTGTGATGAAAAGAGCATGTAACATTTTGATGAGAAGTGTCATGGAGCATTGTGATGACTAGGACGGCGAGAATTGTGATGACAAAGGACATGGAGCATTGTGATGACTAGTGCAAGGAGCATTGTGATGGCAAGACCGTGTAGCCTTTTGATGAGGAAACCATGGATAATTGTGATGACGAGCGTCATGGAGCACTGTAATGACAAGTGGCATTGAACATTGTGAAAACAGGTGTCATGGAGCATTGTGATGACAGTGGACATGTAGCATTGTGATGAAAAGTGTCATGGAGCATTCTTATGACAAGCTTGTGGAGTATTGTGATGACCAGGGTCATGGAGCATTGTGATGAAAAGGGCATGGAGCATTGTGATGAACAAGGCATATTTTCAAAGAATATTCTTTTGACTTACTAAATCACCTCACTTTTATACGTTTTCTGTTTTATTAAGTTCTGCTCATATATTTATTTATTTTTTCTATGTTCTCAGGGTTCATTGTTTTGATCATGTGATGTCAAATAAAACAATTGGTAATTAATTTTAAAAAAATCTTTTTAATTATAAAGACTTGAAATTTCTGAAGAATCCAGCATACTTCTAAGTATCTAAGGTTCAGGTCCTCCATATTATTGCTGGCCTAAGGCTTAGATCACCATATAGCAATGTATATATTGACATATTTTCCCCTCGACTTTCTGTGTTTCCTACATCTCACCTTTGCAGACAAGCCATTTGAAATACCCTTAACTTATATCACAGCCAATAAGTCTTTGAAATAAGGTGTATTTTTTAGATAATTCTTCTATATATAATTAGGCAGAAAATCCGACCTGCCATATTTTTCAAAACAGCATAATTTCACTCTTCTCAATGATGAATCTGTTGTATTACACAACCTTTGAGTATTTAGCTTTATCAATGACATGTACTTTAAAAATGTTTTAAAGATCCTACCAGTCTTTTAAAACATCCTTGTTCCTTGTTTCAGTTCCAGTTGTATGTATATTGTCTAACTTGCAGCTGATTATTCCGCCATCTGATGGATGGACTTGGGAATCTAATTCTGGTATTGATTGCTTTTGCTGATTGTCTCCACTTGTAGCTGATTTCTTCATTATTGTGTAAATTTAGATCATGAGCTCATGTTTAGCTAAACAGCTGACTTTGTAAGAGTCGTAGGTGTGAACGCACGAGAGCTTCAGCAGAAAGTCAGCAAAGATTTAGTTGTGACCCACAACTAAATTTCCCACAAAAAAAATAACATTTTATAGAAGTGTTGGTCCAATACTCCCTCTAGAGGCATGGGACTCAAACACAGCTGTTTGTGGCCCCTGCTTTGGGGAAGGGGCATCGAGTGGCCCAGGCCCTGGCAGGAGCCTCTCCGTGAATTTCCCAGGGACCCAACTGGTGCGACATTCGGTCACGTGGCAGGAAGTTACGATACCCAAACCTATGGTTACCTGTTCAGCTTGGTGTACTACGTGGAAAGCTTCCACACACACTTCAAGTAGGAGGGTGGCCTGAGAGGAAAAATGAGACGTCGGGCTGCCATGCAGCGCAAGAATGTTCTCTTTATCCTGAGCCTTAATGCTTGTGCCACGCCACTGGTCCTGCCATGCTCTGAGGGCCCTGCCCTGGCGCCCCTGCTCCCCTGCCATTTGTTCAGTCACACCAGAGATGGCCACACACACACCCTCAGTAAGGACAGTGTTGCAACATCCTGCAGCCCCGCCCTCTCTCCACAGGTTGCCATGAACTCCAGAGGCTGCATCCTTTGCCCTGGGCATACAGAGGATGCCAAGGGCACACATGATGGCCTTAAATGAGTACCCCTTGTGTCAGTTATGGTAAACTTTAGGAGATAGGAAATTGGCCACTTTACAGAATTGTTCAAATTTACTGGCATTTTAATATTCTCTGGTATAACATTGTCCTGATTCTTTCAGTATATTATTTTCCTCTGTTTTCTTTTGCTTAATCAAAGTGTGTTTTTAAAATCTTTTCAAAGAATATTCTTTTGACTTACTAAATCACCTCAATTTTATACGTTTTCTGTTTTATTAAGTTCTGCTCATATCGTCATTTATATGTTTCCTTTGTTCTCACGATTTATTGTTTTGATCTTCTAATGTAAAATAAAACAATAGGTTATTAATTTTAATAAATCCTTTTAATTATAAAGAGTTGAAATTTCTGAAGATTCCAGCTTACTTGTAAGTTTCAAAGGGTCAGGTCCTCTACATTGTGGCTGGCCTAAGGCTTAGTTCACAATATAGCAAAGTATATATTGACCTATTTTCCCCTCGACTTTCTGTGATTTCCTACATCTCACCTTTCTTTGCAGACAAGCCATTTGAAATACCCTTAACTTATTTCACAGCCAATAAGTCTTTGAAATAATGTGTATTTTTTAGATAAATCTTCTTATATAAATAGGCAGAAAATTTGATCTGCCATATTTTTCAAAACAGCATAATTTCAATCTTCTCCATGATTAATCTGTTGTATTACACAACCTTTGAGTTTTTAGCTTTATCAATGTCATGTACTTTAAACGTGCTTTAAGTATCCTACCAGTCTTATAAAACATCCTTGTTCCTTGTTTCAGTTCTAAATTTATGTATATTTTCTGCCTTGAACCTGATTATGCCAACATCTGATGGATGGCCTTGGGAATCTAATTCTGGTATTGATTGTTTTTGTTGATTGTCTCCACTTGTATCTAATTTCTTCATTATTGTGTAAATTTAGATCATGAGCTCATGTTTAGCTAAACAGCTGTCCCTGAAAGAGGCTTAGGTGTGAACGCTCATAATCTTCAGCAGGAAGTCGGCAAACGTTTATTTGTGTCCCTCCAATGATTTGCACGCAATTACCCCGTTATCTAAAAGTGTTGTCCAATACTACTTCTAGAGGCAGGGGACTCAGAAGGGCTGCTTTGATGCCCCAACTCTGGGGAAGGGGCACTGGGTGGTGAGGGGCCTGGGCAGGAACCTCGCCACGCGTGTCCCAGGGACACTACTGCCTGCTACCTTCGGTCACCTGGCTGGAAACTACGATGGCCAGACCTATGGATACCTGTGCAGGGAGGCGTACTCTGCGGACAAGTTCCACACACACTTCAAGTAGGAGGGCGGCCTGGGTGGATAGGTGAGAGTTTGGGCAGCTGTTCAGACAAAGAAGGCACACTTTGGCCTGGGCCTAGATGCTTGTGACACCCGACTGGGCCTGCCGGGCTCTGAGGGCCCTGCCGTTGGCCCCCTTCTCCCCTGCCCTTTGTCAGTCACAGCAGAGATGCCCCCATCCACTGCCTCAGTGAGGGCAGTGTTCCAACATCCCTCAGCCCCGACCCCTCACCGCAGGTTACCATGGACTATAGATGCTGCATTCTGAGGCCAGGGCATTCCGATAATGCCAAGGGCAGACATGAGGACCTTAAATGATTTCCTCTTGTGTCAATTTTGGTAAACTTTAGGAGCTAGGAAATGGTCCACTTTACACAAATGTTCAAATTTACTGGCATTTCATATATTCTCTGCTATAACATTGTCCTGATTCTTTCTGTATATTCTTTACTTATGTTTTGGTTTTCCTTAATCAAAGTGTGTCTTTTAACTCTTTTCAAAGAATATTCTTTGGACTTACTACATCACCTGAATTTTATACGTTTTCTGTGGTATTAAGTTCTGCTCATATCTTTATTTATCTTTTTTCTATGTTCTCAGGGTTTATTGTTTTGATCTTCTGATGTCAATTAAAACACTTGGTTATTCATTTTTAAAAATCTTTTTACTTATAAAGATTTGAACTTTTAAAGATTCCAGCTTACTTGTAAGTTTCTAAGGGTCAGGTCCTCTACATTGTTGCTGGCCTAAGGCTTAGTTCACAATATGGCAAAGTATATATTGACCTATTTTCCCCACGACTTTCTGTGATTTCCTACATCTCACCTTTCTTTGCAGACAAGCCTTTTGAAATACCCTTAACTTATTTCACAGCCAATAAGTCTTTGAAATAATGTGTATTTTTTAGAGAAATCTTCTTATATATTTAGGCAGAAAATCTGACCTGCCATAGTTTTCAAAACAGCATAATTTCACTCTTCTCAATGATGAATCTGTTGTATTACACAACCTTTGAGTATTTAGCTTTATCAATGACATGTAATTTAAAAATGTTTTAGAGATCCTACCAGTCTTTGAAAACATCCTTGTTCCTTGTTTCTGTTCCAGTTTTATGTAGATTTTCTGCCTTTCACTTGATTATTCCAACGTCTGATCGATGGCCTGGGGAATCTAATTCTGGTATTGATTGTTTTCGCTGATTGTCTCCCCCTGTAGCTGATTTCTTCATTATTGTGTAAATTTAGATCATGAGCTCATGTTTAGCTAAACATCTGACTTTGTAAGAGGCTTAGGTGTGAACACTCGTAAACTTCATCAGAAAGTCTGCAAAGATTTATTTGTGTCCCTCCAATGAGTTGCCCGCGAGGACTCCGTTTTCTACAAGTGATGGTCCACTACTCCCTCTAGAGGCACGACCTCAGACAGGGCTGCTTTGCGCCCCACAATCTGGGGCTGTGGCAGTGGGCGGCCAGTGGCCCGGGCAGGAGCCTCTCTGCGTGTGTCCCAGGGACCCATCTGCCTGCGATCTTCGGTCACCTGGCAGGAAGCTACGAAGTCCAGTCCTATGGTTAGCTGTGCAGCGAGGTGTACTGCGCGGACAGGTTCCACACACACTTCAAGTAATAGGGCGGCCTGAGTGGAAAGGTGAGTGTTTGGGCAGCTGTGCAGACAAAGAAGGCGCCCTTTGGCCTGGCCCTAAATGCTTGTGACACCCCACTGGGCCTGCCGGGCTCTGAGGGCCTTCCCCTGGACCCCCTGCTCCCTGCCCTTTGTTCAGTCACAGCAGAGATGGCCACACCCACTTCTTCAGTGAGGGCAGTGTTCCAACCTCCCTCAGCCCCACCCCCTATCCGAAGGTTACCATGGACTACAGATGCTGCATTCTGAGGCCAGGGCGTTCTGAGAATGCCAAGGGCAGTCATGAAGACCTTAAATGATTTCCTCTTGTGTCAGTTTTGGTAAACTGTAGGAGCTAGGAAATGGTCCACTTTACAGAAATGTTCAAATTTACTAGCATTTCATATATTCTCTACTATAACATTGTCCTGATTCTTTCTGTATATTCTTTACTTATGTTTTTGTTTTCCTTAATCAAAGTGTGTCTTTTAAATCTTGTCAAATAATATTCTTTGGACTTACTACCTCACCTGAATTTTATACGTTTTCTGTTGTATTAAGTTCTGCTCATATCTTTATTTATCTTTATTCTATGTTCTCAGGGTTTATTGTTTTGATCTTCTGATGTCAATTAAAACATTTGGTTATTCATTTTAATAAAGCTTTTTACTTAAAATATTTGAACTTTTGAATATTCCAGCTTACTTGTAAGTTTCTAAGGTTCAGGTCCTCTACATTGTTGCTGGCCTAAGGTTTAGTTCACAATATAGCAAAGTATATATTGACCTATTTTCCCCTCGACTTTCTGTGATTTCCTACATCTCACCTTTCTTTGCAGACAAGCCATTTGAAATAACCTTAACTTATTTCACAGCCAATAAGTCTTTGAAATAATGTGTATTTTTAGAGAAATCTTCTCATATTATTAGGCAGAAAATCTCACCTGACATAGTTTTCAAAACAGCATAATTTCACTCTTCTCAATGATGAATCTGTTGTATTACACAACCTTTGAGTATTTAGCTTTACCAATAACATGTACTTTAAAAATGTTTTAGAGATCCTACCAGTCTCTGAAAACATCCTTGTTCCTTGTTTCAGTTCCAATTTTATGTATACTTTCTGCCTTGCACCTGATTAATCCAACGTCTGATGGATGGCCTAGGGAATCTAACTCTGTTATTGATTGTTTTTGCAGATTGACTCCCCTTGTAGCTGATTTCTTCATTATTGTGTAAATTTAGATCATGAGCTCATGTTTAGCTAAACAGCTGACCTTGTAAGAGGTTTAGGTGTGAACGCTCGTAAGCTTCATCAGAACGTCAGCAAAGATTTATTTGTGTCCCTCCAATGAGTTGCCCACGAGGACCCCGTTTTCTACAAGTGTTGGTCCAATACTCCCTCTAAAGGCTGGGGACTCAGACAGGGCTGCTTTGAGACCCCCGATCTGGGGCAGAGGCAGTGGGTGGCATGTGGCTCGGGCAGGAGCCTCTCCGCGTGTGTTCCAGGGAACAATCTGCCTGTGAACTTCAGTCACCTGGCAGGAAGCCACGATGCCCAGACCTATGGTTAGCTGTGCAGCGAGGTGTACTGCGTGGACAGGTTCCACAAACACTTCAAGTAAGAGGGCGGCGTGAGTGGAAAGGTGAGAGTTTGGGCAGCTGTGCAGACAAAGAAGCCTCCCTTTGTCCTGGGCCTAAATGCCTGTGACACGCAACTGGGCGTGCCGGGCTCTGAGGGTCCTGCACTGGGCCCACTGCTCCCCTACCCTTTTCTCAGTCAAAGCAGAGATGGCCACTCCCACTCCCTCAGTGAGGGCAGTGCTCCAACCTCCCTCAGCCCCGCCACCTCTCCGCAGGTTAACATGGACTACAGATGCTGCATTCTGAGGCCAGAGCGTTCTGAGAATGCCAAGGGCAGACATGATGACCTTAAATGATTTCCTCTTGTGTCAGTTTTGGTAAACTTTAGGAGCTAGGAAATGGTCCACTTTACACAAATGTTCAAATTTACTGGCATTTCATATATTCTCTGCTATAACATTGTCCTGATTCTTTCTGTATATTCTTTACTTATGTACTTGTTTTTCTTAATCAAAGTGTGCCTTTTAAATCTTTTCAAAGAATATTCTTTGGACTTACTACATTACCTGAATTTTATGCGTTTTCTGTTGTATTATGTTTTGATCATATCTTTATTTATCTTTTGTCTATGTTCTCAGGGTTTATTGTTTTTATCTTCTGATTAAATTAAAACACTTGAATATTCATTTTCATAAATCTTTTTACTTATAAAGATTTGAGCTTTTGAATATTTCAGCTTACTTGTAAGTTTCTAAGGCTCAGGTCCTCTCCATTGTTGCTGGCCTAAGGCTTAGTTCACCATATAGCTATGAATATATAGACCTATTTTCCCCTCGACTTTCTGTGATACCCTACATCACACCTTTCTTTGCAGACAAGCCATTTAAAATATCCTTAACTTATTTCACAGCCATTAAGTCTTTGAAATAATGTGTATTTTTTAGAGAAATATTCTTATATAATTAGGCAGAAAATATGACCTGCCATAGTTTTCAAAACAGCATAATTACACTCTCTCAATGATGAATCTGTTGTATTACACAACTTTGAGTATTTAGCTTTATCAATGATATGTACTTTAAAAATGTTTTAGAGATCGTACCAGTCTTTGAAATCATCCTTGTTCCTTGTTTTAATTCCAGTTTTGTGTATATTTTCTGCCTTGCATTTGATTATTCCAACATCTGATGGATGGCCTAGGGAATCTAATTCTGGTATTGATTGTTTTTGCTGCTTTTCTCCCCTTTTAGCTGATATCTTCATTATTCTGTAAATTTAGATCATGAGCTCATGTTTAGCTAACCAGCTGACCTTGTAAGTGGCTTATGTGTGAACGCTCGTAAGCTTCAGCGGAAAGTCGGCAAAAATTTATTTGTGTCCCTCCAATGAGTTGCCCGCGCGGACCAGTTTTCTACAAGTGTTGGTCCAATACTCCCTCTAGAATGAGGGGAATCAGACAGGGCTTCTTTGTGGACCCTGACCTGGCGCCGTTGCAGTGGGCTTCCTGTGGCCCGGGCAGGATCCTCTCCGCGTGGGTCCCAGGGACCCATCTGCCTGTGAACTACGGTCACCTGGCAGGAAGCTACGAAGCCCAGACCAATAGTTAGCTGTGCAGCGAGGTTTATGCGCGGAGAGGTTCCACACGCACTTTAAGTAAGAGGGTGGCCTGAGTGGAAAGGTAAGTGTTAGGGCAGCTGTGCAGACAAAGAAGGCGCACTTTGGCCTGGGCGAAAATGCTTGTGACACCCCACTGTGCCTGCCTGGCTCTGAGGGTCCTGCACTGGGCCCACTGCTCCCCTCCACTTTTCTCAGTCACAGCAGAGATGGCCACACCCACTCCCTGAGTGAGGGCAGTGTTACAACCTCCCTCATCCCCGCCCACTCTCCGCAGGTTACAGTGGACTACAGATGCTGCATTCTGAGGCCAGGGCGTTCCGAGAATCCCAAGGGCAGACATGATGACCTTAAATGATTTCCTCTTGTGTCAGTTTTGGTAAACTTTAGGAGCTAGGAAATGGTCCATTTTACAGAAATGTTCAAATTTACTGGCATTTCATATATTCTCTGCTATAACATTGTCCTGATTCTTTCTGTATATTCTTTATTTATGTTTTTGTTTTCCTTAATCAAAGTGTGTCTTTTAAATCTTGTCAAAGAATATTCTTTGGACTTAGTACCTCACCTGAATTTTATACGTTTTCTGTGGTATTAAGTTCTGCTCATTTCTTTATTTATCTTTTTTCTATGTTCTCAGGGTTTATTGTTTTGATCTTCTGATGTCAATTAAAACACTTGGTTATTCATTTTAATAAGTCTTTTTACTTATAAAAATGTGAACTTTTTAATATTCCAGCTTACTTGTAAGTTTCTAAGGGTCAGGTCCTCTACATTGTTGCTGGCCTAAGGCTTAGTTCACATTATAAAAAGTATATATTGATCTATTTTCCCCTCGACTTTCTGTGATTTCCTACATCTCACCTTTCTTTGCAGACAAGCTATTTGAAATACCCTTAACTTATTTCACAGCCAATAAGTCTTTGAAATAATGTGTATTTTTAGAGAAATCTTCTTATATATTTAGGAAGAAAATCTGACCTGCCATAGTTTTCAAAACAGCATAATTTCACTCTTCTCAATGATGAATCGGTTGTATTACACAACCTTTGAGTATTTAGCTTTATCAATGACATGTACTTTAAAAATGTTTTAGAGATTCTACCAGTCTTTGAAAACATCCTTGTTCCTTGTTTCAGTTCCAGTTTCATGTATATTTTCTGCCTTGCACTTGATTATTCCAACATCTGATGGATGGCATAGGGAATCTAATTCTGGTATTGATTGTTTTTGCTGCTTTTCTCCGCTTGTAGCTGATTCCTTCATTATTATGTAAATTTAGATCATGAGCTCATGTTTAGCTAAACAGATTACCTTGTAAGAGGCTTAGGTGTGAACGCTCGTAAACTTAAGCAGAAAGTCGCAAAGATTTATTTGTGTCCCTCCAATGAGTTCCCCCCGAGGACCCCGTTTTCTACAAGTGTTGGTCCAATACTCCCTCTAGATGCAGGGACTCAGACAGGACTGCTTTGCTGCCACCGATCTGGGGTAGTAGCTTTTGGCGGCGTGTGTGGCCCGAGCAGGAGGCTCCCCGCGTCTGTCCCACGACCCATCTGCCTGCGAACTTCGGTCACCTGGCAGGAAGCTACGATGCCCAGACCTTAGGTTAGCTTTGCAGCGAGGTGTACTGCGTGGACAGGTTCCACACACACTTCAAGTAAGAGGGTGGCCTGAGTGGAAAGATGAGAGTTTGGGCAGCTGTGCAGACAAAGAAGGCGCCCTTTCGCCTGGGCCTAAATGCGTGTGACACCCCACTGTGCCTGCCGGGCTCTGAGGGCCCTGCCCTGGGCACCCTGCTCACCTGCCCTTTCTTCAGTCACCGCAGAGATGGCCACACCCACTACCTCAGTGAGGGCAGTGTTCCAACCACCCTCAGCCCCGCCCCCTCTGCGCAGCTTACCATGGACTACAGATGATGCATTCTGAGGCCAGGACGTTCTGAGAATGCCAAGGGCAGACATGATGACCTTAAATGATTTCCTCTTGTGTCAGTTTTGGTAAACTTTAGGAGCTAGGAAATGGTTCAGTTTACACAAATGTTCAAATTTACTGGCATTTCAGATATTCTCTGCTATAACATTGTCCTGATTCTTTCTGTATTTTCTTTACTTATGTTTTGGTTTTCCTTAATCAATATGTGTCTTTTAAATACTGTCAAATAATATTCTTTGGACGTACTACCTCACCTGAATCTTATAACTTTTCTGTTGTATTAAGTTCTGCTTATATCTTTATTTATCTTTTGTCTATGTTCTCAGGGTTTATTGTTTTGATCTTCTGATGTCAATTAAAACACTTGGATATTCATTTTCATAAATCTTTTTACTTATAAAGATTTGAACTTTTGAAGATTTCAGCTTACTTGTAAGTTTCTAAAGGTCAGGTCCTCTACATTTTTGCTGGCCTAAGGCTTAGTTCACCATATAGCAATGTATGTATTGACCTATTTTCCCCTCGACGTTCTGTGATTCCCTACATCTCCCCTTTCTTTGCAGACAAGCCATTTGAAATACCCTTAACTTATTTCACAGCTTATAAGTATTTGTAATAATCTGTATTTTTTAGAGAAACCTTCTTATATATTTAGGCAGAATATCTGACCTGCCATATATTTCAAAACAGCATAATATCACTCTTCTCAATGATGAATCTGTTGTATTACACAACCTTTGAGAATTTAGCTTTATCAACGACTTGTACTTTAAAAATGTTTTAGAGATCGTACCAGTCTTTGAAATCATCCTTGTTCCTTGTTTCAATTCCAGTTTTTTGTATATTTTCTGCCTTGCACCTGATTATTCCAACACCTGATGGATGGCCTAGGGAATCTAATTCTGGTATTGATTGTTTTTGCTGCTTGTCTCCCCTTGTAGATGATTTCTTCATTATTGTGTAAATTTAGATCATGAGCTCATGTTTAGCTAAACAGCTGAGTTTGTAAGAGGCTTAGGTGTGAACGCTCGTAAGCTTCAGCAGAAAGTCGGCAAAGATTTATTTGTGTCCCTCCAATGAGTTGCCCGCGTGGACCCCGTTTTCTACAAGTTTGGTCCACTACTCCCTCTAGAGGCAGGGACACAGTCAGGACTGCTTTGCTGCCCCCGATCTGGTGTAGTGGCTTTGGGCGGCCTGTGTCCCGGGCAGGAGGCTCCCCGTGTGTGTCCAACGACCCATCTGCCTGCGAACTTCAGTCACCTGTCAGGAAGCTATGATGCCCAGTCCGATGGTTAGCTTTGCAGCGAGGTGTACTGCACGGACCGGTTCCAAACACACTTCAAGTAAGACGGCGGCCTCAGTGGAAAGGTAAGAGTTTGGGCCGCTGTGCAGACAAAGAAGGCACACTTTGGCCTGGGCCTAAATGCTTGTGACACAGGAATGGGCCTGCCGGGCTCTGAGGGCCATGTCATTGGCCCCTTTCTCCCCTGCCCTTTGTTCAGTCACAGCAGAGATTGCCCCTCCCACTCCTTCTGTGAGGGCCGTGTTGCAACCTCCCTCAGCCCCGCCCCCTCTCCGCAGGTTACCATGGACTACAGATGCTGCATTATGAGGCCAGGGCGTTCCGAGAATGCCAAGGGCAGACATGATGACCTTAAATGATTTCCTCTTGTGTCAATTTTGGTAAAGTTTAGGAGCTAGGAAATGGTCCACTTTACACAAATGTTCAAATTTACTGGCATTTCATATACTCTCTGCTATAACATTGTCCTGATTCTTTCTGTATATTCTTTACTTATGTTTTGGTTTTCCTTAATCAACGTGTGTCTTTTAAATCTTGTCAAAGAATATTCTTTGGACTTACTACCTCACCTGAATTTTATACGTTTTCTGTGGTATTAAGTTCTGCTCATATCTTTATTTATCTTTTTTCTATGTTCTCAGTGTTTATTGTTTTGATCTTCTGATGTCAATTAAAACACTTGGTTATTCATTTTAATAAATTTTTTACTTACACAGATTTGAATTTTTAAAGATTCCAGCTTACTTGTAAGTTTCTAAGGGTCAGGTCCTCTACATTGTGGCTAGCCTAAGGCTTAGTTCACAATATAGCAAAGTATATATTGACCTATTTTCCCCTCGACTTTCTGTGATTTCGTACATCTCAACTTCCTTTGCAGACAAGCCATTTGAAATACCCTTAACTTATTTCACAGCCAATAAGCCTTTGAAATAATGTGTATTTTTTAGAGAAATCTTCTTATATATTTAGGCAGAAAATTTGACCTGCCATTGTTTTCAAAACAGCATAATTTCACTCTTCTCAATGATGAATCTGTTGTACTACACAACCATTGAGTATTTAGCTTTATCAATGACATGTACTTTAAAAATGTTTTAGAGATCCTACCAGTCTTTGAAAACATCCTTGTTCCTTGTTTCAGTTCCAGTTTTAAGTATATTTTCTGAATTGCACCTGATTATTCCAACGTCTGATCGATGGCCTAGGGAATCTAATTCTGGTATTGATTGTTTTTGCTGATTGTCTCTCCCTGTAGCTGATTTCTTCATTATTGTGTAAATTTAGATCATGAGCTCATGTTTAGCTAAACATCTGACATTGTAAGAGGCTTAGGTGTGAACACTCGTAAGCTTCATCAGAAAGTCCGCCAAGATTTATTTGTGTCCCTCCAATGAGATGCCCGCGAAGACCCCGTTTTCTACAAGTGTTGGTCCACTACTCCCTCTAGAGGCACGGCCTCAGACACGGCTGCTTTGCACTCCACGATCTGGGGCAGTGGCAGTGGGCGGGCTGTTGCCCGGGCAGGAACCTCTCTGCGTGTGTCCCAGGGACCCATCTACCTGCGAACTTCGGTCACCTGGCAGGAAGCTACGATGCCCAGACCTATGGTTTGCTGTGCAGCGAGGTGTACTGCGTGCACAGGTTCCACACACACTTCAAGTAAGGGGGCGGCTTGAGTGGAAAGGTGAGAGTTTGGGCAGCTGTGCAGACAAAGAAGGCACACTTTGGCCTGGGCCTAAATGCTTGTGACACCCCACTGGGCCTGCCGGGCTCTGAGGGCCCCGCCCTGGGACCCTGCTCCCCTGCCCTTTGTTCAGTCACAGCAGAGATGGCCACACCCACTCCTTCTGTGAGGGCAGTGTTCCAAACTCCCTCAGCCCCGCCCCCTCTCCGCAGGTTACCATGGACTACAGATGCTGCATTCTGAGTCCAGGGCATTCCGAGAATGCCAAGGGCAGACATGATTACCTAAAATGATTTCCTCTTGTGTCAGTTTTGGTAAACTTTAGGAGATAGGAAATGCTCCTCTTTACACAAATGTTCAAATTTACTGGCATTTCATATATTCTCTGCTATAACATTGTCCAATTTCTTTCTGTATATTCTTTACTTATGTTTTGGTTTTCCTTAATCAAAGTGTGTCTTTTAAATCTTGTCAAAGAATATTCTTTGGACTTACTACATCACCTGAATTTTATACGTTTTCTATTGTATTAAGTTCTCTTCATATCTTTATTTATCTTTTTTCTATATTCTCAAGTTTTATTGTTCTGATATTCTGGTGTCAATTAAAACACTTGGTTATTCATTTTAATAAATCTTTTTACTTATAAAGATTTGAACTTTTCAAGATTCCAGCTTTCTTGTAAGTTTCTAAGGGTCAGGTCCTCTACATTGTTGCTGGCCTAAGGCTTAGTTCACCCTATAGCAATGTATATATTGACCTATTTTCCCCTCGACTTTGTTCAGTCAGAGCAGAGATTGCCACACCCACTCCCTCAGTGAGGGCAGTGTTCCCACCTACCTCAGCCACGCCCCCTCTCCGCAGGTTACCATGGACTACAGATGCTGCATTCTGAGGCCAGGTCATTCTGAGAATGCCAACGGCAGACAAGATGACCTTAAATGATTTCCTCTTGTGTCAGTTTTGGTAAACTTTAGGAGCTAGGAAATGGTTTAGTTTACACAAATGTTCAAATTTCCTGGCATTTCAGATATTCTCTGCTATAACATTGTCCTGATTCTTTCTGTATATTCTTTACTTATGTTTTGGTTTTCCTTAATCAAACAGTGTCTTTCAAATCTTGTCAAAGAATATTCTTTGGACTTACTAGATCACCTGAATTTTATACGTTTTCTGTTGTTTTAAGTTCTGCTCATATCTTTATTTTTCTTTTTTCTATGTTCTCAGGGTTTATGTTTTGATCTTCTGATATCAATTAAAACACTTGGTTACTCATTTTAATAAATCATTTACTTATAAAGATTTGAACTTTTGAAGATTCCAGCTTACTTGTAAGTTTCTAAGGGTCAGGTCCTCTTCATTGTTGCTGGCCTAAGGATTTGTTCACAATATAGTAAAGTGTATATTGACCTATTTACCCCTCGACTTTCTGTCTTTCCCTACATCTCCCCTTTCTTTGCAGACAAGCCATTTGAAATACCCTTAAATTATTTCACAGCTTATAAGTCTTTGAAATAATGTGTATTTTTTACAGATATCTTCTTATATATTTAGCCAGAAAATCTGACCTGCCATAGTTTTCAATACAGCATAAATTCACTCTTCTCTATGACGAATCTGTTGTATTACACAACCTTTGAGTATTTAGCTTTATCAATGACATGTACTTTAAAAATGTTTTAGAGATCCTACCAGTCTTTGAAAACATCCTTGTTCCTTGTTTCAGTTCCAGTATTGTGTATATTTTCTGCCTTCCACCTGATTATTACTACATCTGATGGATGGCCTAGGGAATCTAATTCTGGTATTGATTGCTTTTGCTGATTGTCTCCCCTTGTATCTGATTTCTTCATTACTGTGTAAATTTAGATCATGAGCTCATGTTTAGCTAAACAGCTGTCTTTGTAAGAGGCTTAGGTGTGAACGCTCCTAAGCTTCAGCAGAAAGTCGGCAAAGATTTTTTGTGTCCCTCCAATGAGTTACCCCGAGGACCCAATTTTCTACAAGTGTTGGTCCACTATTCCCTCTAGAGGCAGGGACTCAGACTGGACTGCTTTGCTGCCACCGATCTGGGGTACTGGCTTTTGGCGGCCTGTGTCCCTGGCAGGAGGCTCCCCGCGTGTGTCCCACGACCCATCTGTCTGCGAACTTCGGTCAACTGGCAGGAAGCTACGATGCCCAGACCTATGGTCAGCTGTGCATCGAGGTGTACTGTGCGGACCGATTCCACACACACTTCAAGTAAGAGGGCGGCCTGAGTGGAAAGGTGAGAGATTGGGCAGCTGTGCAGACAAAGAAGGCGCCCTTTGGCCTGGGCCTAAATGCTTGTGACACACGACTGGGCCTGCCGGGCTCTGAGAGCCCTGCCCTTAGCCCCCTTTTCCCCTGCCCTTTGTTCAGTCAGGGCAGAGATGGCCACACCTACTCCCTCAGTGAGGGCAGTGTTCCAACCTCCCTCAGCCCCGCCCCCTCTCCGCAGGTTACCATGGACTACAGATGCTGCATTCTGATGCCAGGGCGTTCAGAGAATGCCAACGGCAGACATGATGACCTTAAATGATTTCCTCTTGTTTCAATTTTGGTAAACTTTAGGAGCTATTAAATGGTCCACTTTACACTAATGTTCAAATTTACTGTCATTTCATGTATTCTCTCCTATAACATTGTCCTGATTCTTTCTGTATATTCTTTACTTATGTTTTTGTTTTCCTTAATCAAAGTGTGTCTTTTAAATCTTGTCAAAGAATATTCTTTGGACTTACTACATCACCTGTATTTTATACGTTTTCCGTTGTATTAAGTTCTGCTCATATCTTTATTTTTCTTTTTTCTATGTTCTCAGGGTTTATTGCTTTGATCTTCTGATGTCCATTAAAACACTTGGTTACTCTTTTTAATAAATATTTTTCCTTATAAAGATTTGAACTTTTGAAGATTCCAGCTTACTTGTAAGTTTCTAAGGGTCATGCCCTGTACATTGTTGCTGGCCTATGGCTTTGTTCACAATATAGTAAAGTGTATATTGACCTATTTTCCCCTCGACTTTCTGTGATTCCCTATATCTCCCCTTTCTTTGCAGACAAGCCATTTGAAATACCCTTAACTTATTTCACCGCCAATAAGTCTTTGAAATAATGTGTATTTTTTACAGAAATCTTCTTATATATTTAGGCAGAAAATCTGACCTGCCATAGTTTTCAAAACAGCATAATTTCACTCTTCTCAATGATGAATCTGTTGTATTACACAACCTTTGAGTATTTAGCTTTATCAATGACATGTACTTTAAAAATGTTTTAGAGATCCTAGCAGTCTTTGAAAACTTCCTTGTTTCTTGTTTCAGTTCCAGTTTCATGTATATTTTCTGCCTTGCACCTGATTATTCCAACGTCTGATGGATGGCCTAGGGAATCTAATTCTGGTATTGATTGTTTTTGCTGATTGTCTCCCCCTGTAGCTGATTTCTTCATTATTGTGTAAATTTAGATCATAAGCTCATGTTTAGCTAAACATCTGACCTTGTAAGACGCTTAGTTGTGAACACTCGTAAGCTTCATCAGAAAGTCCGCAATGATTTATTTGTGTCCCTCCAATGAGATGCCTGCGAGGACCCCGTTTTCTACAAGTGTTGGTCCAATACTCCCTCTAGAGGCACGGCCTCAGACAGGGCTGCTTTGCGCCCCACGAGCAGTGGCAGTGGCATTGGGCAGCCTCTGGCCTGGGCAGGAGCCTCTCCGCGTGTGTCCCAGGGACCCATCTGACTGCGAACTTCAGTCACCTGGCAGGAAGCTACGATGCCCAGACCTATGGTTGGATGTGCAGCGAGGTGTACTTCGCGGACAGGTTCCACACACACTTCAAGTAAGAGGGCGGCCTGAGTGGAAAGGTGAGAGTATGGGCAGCTGTGCAGATAAAGAAGGCGCACTTTGGCCTGGGCCTAAATGCTTGTGACACATGACTGGGCCTGCCAGGCTCTGAGGGCCCTGCCATTGGCCCCCTTCGCCCCTGCCCTTTGTTCAGTCACAGCAGAGATGGCCACATCCACTCCTTCTGTGAGGGCAGTGTTCCAACCTCTCTCAGCCCCGCCCCCTCTCCGCAGGTTACCATGGACTACAGATGCTCCATTCTGAGGCCAGGGCGTTCCGAGAATGCCAAGGGCAGACATGATGACCTTAAATGATTTCCTCTTGTGTCAGTTTTGGTAAACTTTAGGAGCTAGCAAATGGTCCACTTTACAGAAATGTTCAAATTTACTGGCATTTCATATATTCTCTGCTATAACATTGTCCTGATTCTTTCTGTATATTCTTTACTTATGTTTTGTTTTCCTTAATCAAAGTGTGTCTTTTAAATCTTGTCAAAGAATATTCTTTGGACTTACTACCTCACCTAAATTTTATACGTTTTCTGTTGTATTAAGTTCTGCTCATATCTTTATTTATCTTTTTCCTATTTTCTCAGGGTTTATTGTTTTGATCTTCTGATGTCAATTAAAACACTTGGTTATTCATTTTAATAAAACTTTTTACTTATAAAGGTTTGAACTTTTTAATATTCCAGCTTACTTGTAAGGTTCTAAGGGTCATGTCCTCCACATTGTTGCTCGCCTAAGGCTTAGTTCACAATATAGCAAAGTATATATTGACCTATTTACCCCTCGAATTTCTTTGATTTCCTACATCTAACCTTTCTTTGCAGAAAAGCCATTTAAAATACCCTTAACATATTAAACAGCCATTAAGTCTTTGAAATAATGTGTATTTTTAGAGAAATCTTCTCATATTGTTAGGAAGAAAATCTCACCTGCCATAGTTTTCAAAACAGCATAATTTCACTCTTCTCAATGATGAATCTGTTGTATTACACAGCCTTTGAGTATTTAGCTTTACCAATGACATGTACTTTAAAAATGTTTAGAGATCCTACCAGTCTTTGAAAACATCCTTGTTCCTTGTTTCAGTTCCAGTTTTATGTATATTTTCTGCCTTGCGCCTGATTATTCCAACGTCTGATGGATGGCCTAGGGAATCTAACTCTGGTATTGATTGTTTTTGCAGATTGTGTCCCCTTGTAGCTGATTTCTTCATTATTGTGTAAATTTAGATCATGAGCTCACGTTTAGCTAAACAGCTAACCTTGTAAGAGGCTTAGGTGTGAACGCTTGTAAGCTTCAGCAGAAAGTCAGCAAAGATTTATATGTGTCCCTCCAATGAGTTGCCCGCGAGGACCCCGTTTTCTACAAGTGTTGGTCCAATACTCCCTCTAAAGGCAGGGGACTCAGACAGGGCTGCTTTGAGGCACCCAATCTGGGGCAGAGGCTGTGGGCGGCCTATTGCCCACGCAGGAGCCTATTCGCGTGTGTCCCAGGGACCCAACTGCCTGTGAACTTCGGTCACCTGACAGGAAACCACGATGCCCAGACCTATGGTTAGCTGTGCAGCGAGGTGTACTGCATGGACAGGTTCCACAAACACTTCAAGTAAGAGGGAGGCCTGAGTGGAAAGGTGAGAGTTTGGGCAGCTTTGCAGACAAAGAATGCGCCCTTTAGCCTGGACCTAAATGCTTGTGACACCGCACTGGGCCTGCCTGGCTCTGAGGGCCCTGCCCTGGGCCCCATGCTCCCCTGCCCTTTGTTCAGTCACCGCAGAGATGGCCACACCCACTCCCTCAGTGAGGGCAGTGTTCCAAACTCCCTTAGCCCCGCCCCCTCTGCGCAGGTTACCATGCACTACAGATGCTGCATTCTGAGGCCTGGGCGTTCCGAGAATGCCAAGGGCAGACATGATGACCTTAAATGATTTCCTCTTGTGTCAGTTTTGGTAAACTTTAGGAGCTAGGAAATGGTTCAGTTTACACAAATGTTCAAATTTACTGGCATTTCAGATATTCTCTGCTATAACATTGTCCTGATTCTTTCTGTATATTCTTTACTTATGTTTTTCTTTTCCTTAATCAAAGTGTGTCTTTTAAATCTTGTCAAAGAATATTCTTTGGACTTACTACATCACCTGAATTTTATACGTTTTCCATTGTATTAAGTTCTGCTCATATCATTATTTTTCTTTTTTCTATATTCTCAGGGTTTATTGCTTTGATCTTCTGATGTCAATTAAAACACTTGGTTACTCATTTTAATAAATTTTTTACTTATAAAGATTTGACGTTTTGAAGATTCCAGCTTACTTGTAACTTTCTAAGGGTCAGGTCTTCTACATTGTTGCTGGCCTAAGGCTTTGTTCACAATATAGTAAAGTGTATACTGACCTATTTTCCCCTCGACTTTCTGTGATTCCCTACATCTCCCCTTTCTTTGCAGACAAGCCATTTGAAATACCCTTAACTTATTTCACAGCCAATAAGTCTTTGAAATAATGTGTATTTTTTAGAGAAATCTTCTTATATATTTAGGCAGAGAATCTGACCTGCCATAGTTTTCAAAACAGCATAATTTCAATCTTCTCAATGATGAATCTGTTGTATTACACAACTTTTTTGTGTATATTTTTGTGTATATTTTGTGCCTTGCACCTGATTATTCCAACATCTGATGGATGCCCTAGGGAATCTAATTCTGGTATCGATTGTTTTTGTGATTGTCTCCCCTTTTATTTGATTTCTTCATTATTGTGTAAATTTAGATCATGATCTCATGTTTAGGTAAACATCTGACTTTGTAAGAGGCTTAGGTGTGAACGCTCCTAAGCTTCATCAGAAAGTCCGCAAGATTTATTTGTGTCCCTCCAATGAGTTACCCCGAGGACCCAGTTTACTACAAGTGTTGGTCTAATACTCCCTCTAGAGGCAGGGACTCAGACAGGACTGCTTTGCTGCCACCGATCTGGGGTAGTGGCGTTTGCCGGCCTCTGGCCCGGGCAGGAGGCTCCCCGCGTGTGTCCCACGACACATATGCCTGCGAACTTCGGTCACCTGGTAGGAAGCTACGATTCCCAGACCTATGGTTAGCTGTGCAGCGTGGTGTACTGCGCGTACAGGTTCCACACACACTTCATGTAAGAGGGCGGCCTGAGTGGAAATTTGAGAGTTTGGGCTGCTGTGCATACAAAGAAGGCGCCCTTTGGCCTGGGCCTAAAGGCTTGTGACACCCCACTGGGCCTGCCGGGCTCTGAGGGCCCTGCACTGGGACCCCTGTTCCCCTGCTGTTTGTTCAGTTACAGCAGAGATGGCCACACCCACTCCCTCAGTGAGGGCAGTGTTCCAACCATCCTCAGCCCCGCCCCCGCTCCGCAGGTTCCCATGCACTACAGATGCTGCATTCTGAGGCCAGGGCATTCCGAGATTGCCAAGGGCAGACATGATGACCTTAAATGATTTCCTCTTGTGTCAGTTTCGGTAAACTTTGGAACTAGGAAAAGTTTCAGTTTACACAAATGTTCAAATTTACAGGCATTGCAGATATTCTCTGCTATAACATTGTCCTGATTCTTTCTGTATATTCTTTACTTATGTTTTTGTTTTCGTTAATCAAAATGTGTCTTTTAAATCTTTTCAAATAATATTCTTTGGACTTACTATATCACCTGAATTTTATACGTTTTCCGTTGTATTAAGTTCTACTCATATCTTTATTTTTCTTTTTTCTATGTTCTCAGGGTTTATGTATTGATCTTCTGATATCAATTAAAACACTTGGATACTCATTTTAATAAATATTTTTAGTTATAAAGATTTGAACTTTTGAAGATGCCGGCTAACTTGTAAGTTTCTAAGGGTCAGGTCCTCTACATTGTTGCTGGCCTAAGGCTTTGTTCACAATATAGTAAGGTGTATATTGACCTATTTTCCCCTCGACTTTCTGTGATTCCCTACATCTCCCCTTTCTTGGCAGACAAGCCATTTGAAATACCCTTAACTTATTTCACAGCTTATAAGTCTTTGAAATAATGTGTATTTTTAGAGAAATCTTCTCATATTATTAGGCAGAAAACCTCACCTGCCATAGTTTTCAAAACAGCATAATTTCACTCTTCTGAATGATGAATCTGTTGCATTACACAACCTTTGAGTATTTAGCTTTATCAATGACAGGTACTTTAAAAATGTTTTAGAGACCCTACCAGTCTTTGAAAACATCCTTGTTCCTTGTTTCAGTTCCAGTTTTCTGTATATTTTCTGCCTTGCACTTGATTATTCCAACATCAGATGGATGGCCTAGGGAATCTAATTCTGGTATAGATTGTTTTTGCTGCTTTTCTCCGCTTGTAGCTGATTTCTTCATTATTGTGTAAATTTAGATCATGAGCTCATGTTTGGCTAAACAGCTGACCTTATAAGAGGCTTAGGTGTGAACGCTCGTAAGCTTCAGCAGAAAGTCGGCAAAGATTTATTTGTGTCCCTCCAATGATTTGCCCGCAGGGACCCGTTTTCTACAAGTGTTGGTCAATTCTACCTCTAGAAGGAGGGGATACAGAGAGGGCTTCTTTGTGGCCCATGATCTGGTGCCGTGGCAGTGGACGTCCTGTGGCCGGGCAGGAACCTCTCCGCGTGTGTCTCAGGGACCCATCTGCCTGCGAACTTCGGTCACCTGGCAGGAAGCTACGAAGCCCAGACCAATGGTTATCTGTGCAGTGAGGTTTACTGCGCGGACAGGTTCCACACACACTTCAAGTAAGAGGGTGGCCTGAGTGGAAAGGTGAGAGTTTGGGCAGCTGTGCAGAAAAAGAAGGCGCCCTTTGGCCTGGGCCTAAATGCTTGTGACACCCCACTGGGCCTGCCGGGCTCTGAGGGCCCTGCACTGGGCCCCCTGTTCCCCTGCTTTTTGTTCAGTCAGAGCAGAGATGGCCACACACACTCCCTCAGTGAAGTCCATGTTCCAACCTCCCTCAGCCACGCCCCCTCTCCGCAGGTTACCATGGACTACAGATGCTGCATTCTGTGGCCAGGGCGTTCTGAGTATGCCAAGGGCAGACATGATGACCTTAAATGATTTCCTCTTGTGTCAGTTTAGGTAAACTTTAGAAGCTACGAAATGGTTTAGTTTACACAAATGTTCAAATTTACTGGCATTTCAGATATTCTCTGCTATAACATTGTCCTGATTCTTTCTGTATATTCTTTACTTATGTTTTGGTTTTCCTTAATCAAACTGTGTCTTTCAAATCTTGTCAAAGTTTATTCATTGGACTTACTAGATCAGCTGAATTTTATACGTTTTCTGTTGTTTTAAGTTCTGCTCATATCTTTATTTTTCTTTTTTCTATGTTCTCAGGGTTTATATTTTGATCTTCTGATGTCAATTAAAACACTTGGTTACTCATTTTAATAAATCTTTTTACTTATAAATATTTGAACTTTTGAAGATTCCAGCTTACTTGTAAGTTTCTAAGGGTCAGGTCCTCTACATTGTTGCTGGCCTAAGGCTTTGTTCATAATATAGTAAAGTGTATATTGACCTATTTTCGCCTCGACTTTCTGTGTTTCCCTACATCTCCCCTTTCTTTGCAGTCAAGCCATTTGAAATACCCTTAACTTATTTCACAGCTTATAAGTCTTTGAAATAATGTGTATTTTTTAGAGATATCTTCTTGTATAATTAGCCAGAAAATCTGACCTGCCATAGTTTTCTAAACAGCATAAATTCACTCTTCTCAATGACGAATCTGTTGTATTACTCAACCTTTGAGTATTTATCTTTATCAATGACATGTACTTTAAAAATGTTTTAGAGATTCTACCAGTCTTTGAAAACATCCTTGTTCCTTGTTTCAGTTTCAGTTTTCTGTATATTTTCGGCCTTGCACTTGATTATTCCAACCTCTGATGGATGGCCTAGGGAATCAAATTCTGGTATTGATTGTTTTTGCTGCTTTTCTCCCCTTGTAGCTCATTTCTTCATTATTGTGTAAATTTAGATCATGAGCTCATCTTTAGCTAAACAGCTGACCTTGTAAGAGGATTAGGTGTGAACGTTCGTAAGCTTCAGCAGAAACTCGGCAAAGATTTATTTGTGTCCCTCCAATGAGTTCCCCACGAGGACCCCGATTCTACAAGTGGTGGTCCAATACTCCCTCTAGAGGCTGGGACTCAGACAAGACTGCTTTGCTGCCACCGATATGGGTTAGAGGCTCTTGGCGGCCTATGGCCCGGGCAGGAGGCTCCCCGCGTGTGTCCCACGACCCATCTGCCTGCGAACTACGGACACCTGGCAGGAAGCTACGATGCCCAGACATATGGTCAGCTGTACAGCGAGGTGTACTGTGCGGACAGGTTCCACACACACTTCAAGTAAGAGGACGGCCTGAGTGGAAAGGTGAGAGATTGGGCAGCTGTGCAGACAAAGAAGGCGCCCTTTTGCCTGGGCCAAAATGCTTGTGACACCCGACTGGGCCTGCCGGGCTCTGAGGGCCCTGCCCTTGTCCCACTTCTCCCCTGCCCTTTGTTCAGTCACAGCAGAGATGGCCACACCCACTCCCTCAGTGAGGGCAGTGTTCCAACCTCCCTCAGTCCCGCCCCCTCTCCGCAGGTTACAATGGAATACAGATGCTGCATTCTGAGGCCAGGGCGTTCCGAGAATGCCAAGGGCAGACATGATGACCTTCAATGATTTCCTCTTGTGTCAATTTTGGTAAACTTTAGGAGCTAGGAAATGGTCCACTTTACAGAAATATTAAAATTTACTGACATTTCATATATTCTCTGCTACAACTTTGTCCTGATTCTTTCTGTATATTCTTTACTTATGTTTTGGTTTCCCTTAATCAAAGAGTGTCTTTTAAATCTTTTCAAAGAATATTCTTTGGACTTACTACATCACCTGAATTTTATACGTTTTCTGTTGTATAAAGTTCTGCTCATATCTTTATTTATCTTTTTTCTATGTACTCAGGGTTTATTGTTTTGATCTTCTGATGTCAAATAAAACCCTTGGTTATTCATTTTAATAAATCTTTTTACTTATAAAGATTTGAACTTTTCAAGATTCCAGCTTTCTTGTAAGTTTCTAAGGGTCAGGTCCTCTACATTGTTGCTGGCCTAAGGCTTAGTTCACAATATAGCAAAGAATATATTTACCTATTTTCCCCTCTACTTTCTGTGATATCCTACATCTCACCTTTCTTTGCAGAGAAGCCATTTGAAATACCCTTAACTTATTTCACAGCCAATAAGTCTTTGAAATAATGTATATTTTTTAGAGAAATCTTCTCATATAATTAGGCAGAAAATATGACCTGCCATAGTTTTCAAAACAGCATAATTTCACTCTTCTCAATGATGAATCTGTTGTATTACACAACCTTTGAGTATTTCGCTTTATCAATGTCATGTACTTTATAAATGTTTTAGAGATCCTACCAGTCTTTGAAAACATCCTTGTTCCTTGTTTCCGTCCCAGTTTTATGTATATATTCTGCCTTGCACTTGATTATTCCAACATCTGATGGATGGCCTAGGGAATCTAACTGTGGTATTGATTGTTTTTGCTGCTTTTCTCAACTTGTAGCTGATTTCTTCATTAGTGTGTAAATTTAGATCATGAGCTCATGTTTAGCTAAACAGCTGACCTGGTAAAAGGCTTAGTTGTGAACGCTCGTAAGCTTCAGCAGAAAGTCGGCAAAGATTTATTTGTGTCCCTGCAATGTGTTACCCCGAGGACCCCGTTTTCTACAGGTGTTGGTCCAATACTCCCTCTAGAGGCAGGGACTCAGACAGGACAGCTTTGCTGCCACCGATCTGGTGTAGTGGCTCTTGGCGGCCTCTGACCCGGGCAGGATGCTCCCCGCATGTGTCCCACGACCCATCTGCCTGCGAACTTCGTTCACCTGGCAGGAAGCTACGATGCCCAGACCTATGGTTAGCTGTGCAGTGAGGTGTACTGTGCGGACCGTTTCCACACACACTTCAAGTAAGAGGGCGGCCTGATTGGAACGGTGAGAGTTTGGGCAGCGGTGCAGACAAAGAAGGCGCCCTTTGGCCTAGGTCTAAATGCTTGTGACACCCCACTGGGCCTGCCGGGCTCTGAGGGCCCTGACCTTGGCCCCCTTCTCCCCTGCCCTTTGTTCAGTCACAGCAGAGATGGCCACACCCACTCCCTCAGTGAAGGCAGTGTTCCGACCTCACTCAGCCCCGCCCCCTCTCCTCAGGTTACCATGGACTACAGATGCTGCATTTTGAGGCCAGGGCGTTCCGAGAATGCCAAGGGCAGACATGATGACCTTAAATGATTTCCTCTAGTGTCAATTTTGGTAAACTTTGGGAGCTAGGAAATGGTGCACTTTACAGAAATATACAAAGTTAATGGCATTTCATACATTCTCTGCTGCAACATTCTCCTGATTTTATCTTACATTCTTTACTTATGTCTTTGTTTCCTTAATCAAAGTGTGTCTTTTAAATCTTGTCAAAGAATATTCTTTGCACTTACTACATCACCTGAATTTTATACGTTTTCCTTTGTATTAAGTTCTGCTCATATCTTTATTTATCTTTATTCTATGTTCTCAGCTTTATTGTTTTTATAATCTGATGTCAATTAAAACACTTGCTTATTCCTTTTAATAAATCTTTTGACTTATAAAGATTTGTATTTTTCAAGATTCCAGCTTACTTGTAAGTTTCTAAGGGTCAGGTCCTCTACATTGATGCTGGCCTAAGGCTTATTTCACAATATTGCAAAGTATATATTAACCTATTTTCCCCTCGACTTTCTGTGATTTCCTACATATCACATTTCTTTGCAGACAAGCTATTTAAAATACCCTTAACTTATTTAACAGCCAATAAGTCTTTGAAATAATGTGTATTTTTTAGAGAAATCTTTTTATATATTTAGGCAGAAAATCTGACCTGCAATAGTTTTCAAAACAGCATAATTTCACTCTTCTCAATGATGTATCTGTTGTATTACACAACTTTTGAGTATTTGGTTTATCAAAGACATGTACTTTAAAAATGTTTTAGAGATCCTACCAGTCTTTGAAAACATCCTTCTTCCTTGTTTCAGTTCCAGTTTTATGTATATTTTCGGCCTTGCACCTGATTATTCCAACGTCTGATGGATGGCCTAGGGAATCTAATTCTGGTATTGATTGTTTTTGCTGATTGTCACTCCCTGTTGCTGATTTCTTCATTATTGTGTAAATTTAGATCATGAGCTCATGTTTAGCTAAACATCTGACCTTGTAAGAGGCTAAGGTGTGAACACTCGTAAGCTTCATCAGAAAGTCCGCAAAGATTTATTTGTGTCCCTCCAATGAGTTGCCCGCGAGGACCCAGTTTTCTACAAGTATTGGTCCAATATTCCCTCTAGTGGCACGGCCTCAGACAGGGCTGCTTTGCGCCCCACGAGCAGTGACAGTGGCAGTGGGCTGCCTGTGGCCCGGGCAGGAGCCTCTCCGCATGTGTCCCAGGGACCCATCTGCCTGCGAACTTCAGTCACCTTGCAGGATGCTACGATACCCAGACCTATGGTTGACTGTGCAGCGAGGTGTACTGCCCGGACAGGTTCCACACACACTTCTAGTAAGAGGGCGGCCTGAGTGGAAAGGTGAGAGTTTGGGCAGCTGTGCATACAAAGAAGGCGTTCTTTGGCCTGGGCCTAAATGCTTGTGACACACAACTGGGCCTGCCGGGCTCTGAGGGCCCTTCACTGGGACCCCTGCTCCCCTGCCCTTTGTTCAGTCACAGCAGAGATGGCCACACCCACTCCCTCCGTGAGGGCAGTGTTCCAACCTCCCTCAGCCCCGCCCCCTCTCCGCAGGTTACCATGGACTACAGATGCTTGAATCTGAGGCCAGGGAGTTCCGAGAATGCCAATGGCAGATATGATGACCTTAAATGATTTCCTCTTGTGTCAGTTTTGGTAAACTTTAGGAGCTAGCAAATGGTCCACTTTACAGAAATGTTCAAATTTAGTGGCATTTCATATATTCTCTGCTATAACATTGTCCTGATTCTTTCTGTATATTCTTTACTTATGTTTTTTTTTTCCTTAATCAAAGTGTGTCTTTTAAATCTTGTCAAAGAATATTCTTTGGACTAACTACCTCACCTGAATTTTATACGTTTTCTGTTGTATTAAGTTCTGCTCATATCTTTATTTATCTTTTTTCTATGTTCTCATGGTTTATTGTTTTGATCTTCTGATGTCAATTAAAACACTTGGTTATTCATTTTAATAAATCTTTTTACTTATAAAGGTTTGAACTTTTTAATATTCCAGCTTACTTGTAACTTTCTAAGGGTCATGTCCTCTACATTGTTGCTCGCCTAAGGCTTAGTTCACAATATAGCATAGTATATATTGACCTATTTACCCCTCGAATTTCTGTGATTTCCTAAATCTCACCTTTCTTTGCAGACAAGCCATTTAAAATACCCTTAACATATTACACAGCCATTAAGTCTTTGAAATAATATGTATTTTTAGAGAAATCTTCTCATATTATTAGGCAGAAAATCTCACCTGCCATAGTTTTCAAAACAGCATTATTTCACTCTTCTCAATGATGAATCTGTTGTATTACCCAGCCTTTGAGTATTTAGCTTTACCAATGACATGTACTTTAAAAATATTTTAGAGATCCTACCAGTCTTTGAAAACATCCTTGTTCCTTGTTTCAGTTCCAGTTTTATGTATATTTTCTGCCTTGCACCTGATAATTCCAACGTCTGATGGATGGCCTAGGGAATCTAACACTGGTATTGATTGTTTTTGCTGATTATGTCCCCTTGTAGCTGATTTCTTCATTATTGTGTAAATTTAGATCATGAGCTCACGTTTAGCTAAACAGCTAACCTTGTAAGAGGCTTAGGTGTGAACGCTTGTAAGCTTCAGCACAAAGTCAGCAAAGATTTATTTGTGTCCCACCAATGAGTTGCCCGCGAGGACCCCGTTTTCTACAAGTGTTGGTCCATTACTCCCTCTACAGGCAGGGGACTCAGACAGGGCTTCTTTGAGACCCCCAATCTGGGGCAGAGGCAGTGGGCGGCCTATGGCCCAGGCAGGAGCCTATTCGCGTGTGTCCCAGGGACCCAACTGCCTGTGAAGTTCGGTAACCTGACAGGAAGCCACGATGCCCAGACCTATGGTTAGCTGTGCAGCGAGGTGTACTGCATGGACAGGTTCCACAAACACTTCAAGTAAGAGGGAGGCCTGAGTTGAAAGGTGAGAGTTTGGGCAGGTGTGAAGACAAAGAAGGCGCCCTTTAGCCTAGGCCTAAATGCTTGTGACACCCCACTGGGCCTGCCGGGCACTGAGGTCCCAGCCCTGGGCCCCCTGCTCCCCTGCCCTTTGTTCAGTCATAGCAGAGATGGCCACACCCACTCCCTCAGTGAGGGCAGTGTTCCAAACTCCCTCAGCCCTGCCCCCTCTGCGCAGGTTACCATGCACTACAGATGCTGCATTCTGAGGCCAGGGCGTTCCGAGAATGCCAAGGGCAGACATGATGACCTTAAATGATTTCCTCTTGTGTCAGTTTTGGTAAACTTTAGGAGCTAGGAAATGGTTCATTTTACACAAATGTTCACATTTACTGGCATTTCAGATATTCTCTGCTATAACATTGTCCTGATTCTTTCTGTATATTCTTTCCTTATATTTTTGTTTTCCTTAATCAAAGTGTGTCTTTTAAATCTTGTCAACGAGTATTCTTTGGACTTACTACATCACCTGAATTTTATACGTTTTCCGTTGTATGAAGTTCTGCTCATATCTTTATTTTTCTTTTTTCTATGTTCTCAGGGTTTATTGTTTTGATCTTCTGATGTCAATTAAAACACTTGGTTACTCATTTTAATAAATCTTTTTACTTATAAAGATTTGAACTTTTGAAGATACCAGCTTACTTGTAAGTTTCTAAGGGTCAGGTCCTCTACATTGTTGCTGGCCTAAGGCTTTGTTCACAATATAGTAAAGTGTATATTGACCTATTTTCCCCTCGACTTTCTGTGATTCTCTACATCTCCCCTTTCTTTGCAGACAAGCCATTTGAAATACCCTTAACTTATTTCACAGCTTATATGTCTTTGAAATAATGTGTATTTTTAGAGAAATCTTCTCATATTATTAGGCAGAAAATCTCACCTGCCATAGTTTTCAAAACAGCATAATTTCACTCTTCTCAAGGATGAATCTGTTGCATTATACAGCCTTTGAGTATTTAGCTTTATCAATGACATGTACTTTAAAAATATTTTAGAGATCCTACCAGTCTTTGAAAACATCCTTGTTCCTTGTTTCAGTTCCAGTTTTGTGTATATTTTCTGCCTTGCACCTGATCATTCCAACATCTGATGGATGGCCTAGGGAATCTAATTATGGTATTGATTGTTTTTGCTGATTGTCTCCCCCTGTATTTGATTTTTCATTATTGTGTAAATTTAGATCATGAGCTCATGTTTAGGTAAACATCTGACTTTGTAAGAGGCTTAGGTGTGAACGCTCGTAAGCTTCATCAGAAAGTCCGCAAAGATTTATTTGTGTGCCTCCAATGAGTTACCCCGATGACCCCGTTTACTACAAGTGTTGGTCCAATACTCCCTCTAGAGGCAGGGACTCAGACAGGACTGCTTTGCTGCCACCGATCTGGTGTAGTGGATTTTGGCGGCCTGTGGCCCGGGCAGGAGGCTCCCCGCGTGTGTCCCACGACCCATGTGCCTGTGAACTTCGGTCACCTGGCAGGAAGTTACGATGCCCATACCTATGGTTAGCTGTGCAGCGAGGTGTACTGTGCGGACCGGTTCCACACAGACTTCAAGTTAGAGGGCTGCTTGAGTGGAAAGGTGAGAGTTTGGGCAGCTGTGCAGACAAAGAAGGCGCCCTTTGGCCTAGGCCTAAATGCTTGTGACACCCGACTGGGCGTGCCGGGCTCTGAGGGCCCTGCCCTTGGCCCCCTTCTCCACTGACTTTGTTCTGTCACCGCAGAGATGTCCACACCCACTCCCTCAGTGTGGGCAGTGTTCCAAACTCCCTCAGCCCCGCTCCCTCTCCACAGGTTACCATGGAAAACAGATGCTGCATTCTGAGGCCAGGGCGTTCCGAGAATGCCAAGGGCAGACATGATGACCTTAAATGATTTCCTCTAATGTCCATTTTTGTAAACTTTAGGAGGTAGGAAATGGTCCACTTTACAGAAATATTCAAATTTACTGGCATTTCATATATTCTCTGCTACAACATTCTCCTGATTTTTTCTGTATATTCTTTACTTATGTTTTGGTTTTCTTTAATTAAAGTGTGTATTTTAAATATTGTCAAAGAATATTCTATGGACTTACTACATCACCTGAATTTTATACGTTTTCTGTTGTATTAAGTTCTGCTCATAACTTTATTGATCTTTTTTCTATGCTCTCAGGGTTTATTGTTTTGATCATCTGATGTCAATTAAAACACTTGGTTATTCATTTAAATAAATCTTTTTACTTATAACGATTTGAAATTTTCAAGATTCCATCTTACCTGTAAGTTTCTAAGGGTCAGGTCCTCTACATTGTTGCTGGCCTAAGGCTTAGTTCACAATATAGCAAAGTATACATTGACCTAATTTCCCCTCGACTTTCTGTGATTTCCTACATCTCACCTTTTTTGCAGACAAGCCATTTGAAATACCCTTAACTTATTTCACAGCCAATAAGTCTTTGAAATAATGTCTATTTTTGGAGAAATCTTCTTATATATTTAGGCAGAAAATCTGACCTGCCATAGTTTTCAAAACAGCATAATTTCACTCTTCTCAATGATGAATCTGTTGTATTACACAACCTTTGAGTATTTAGCTTTATCAATGACATGTACTTCAAAAATGTTTTAGAGATCCTAACAGTCTTTGATAACATCCTTGTTCCTTGTTTCAGTTCCAGTTTCATGTATATTTTCTGCCTTGCTCCTGATTATTCCAACGTCTTATGTATGGCATAGGGAATCTAATTCTGGTATTGATTGTTTTTGCTGATTGTCTCCCCCTGTAGCTGATTTCTTCATTATTGTGTAAATTTAGATCATGAGCTCATGTTTAGCTAAATATCTGACCTTGTAAGAGGCTTAGGTGTGAACACTCTTAAGCTTCATCAGAAAGTCCGCAAAGATTTATTTGTGTCCCTCCAATGAGTTACTCGCGAGGACCCCGTTTTCTACAAATGTTGGTCCAATACTCCCTTTAGTGGCACGGCCTCAGACAGGGCTGCTTTGTGCCCCTCGATCTGGGGCAGTGGCATTGGGCGGCCTGTGGCCCAGGCAGGAGCCTCTCCGCGTGTGTCCCAGGGTCCCATCTGCCTGTGAACTTCGGTCACCTGGCAGGAAGCTATGATGCCCAGTCCTATGGTTAGCTGTGCAGCGAGGTGTACTGCGCGGACAGGTTCCACACACACTTCAAGTAAGAGGGAGGCCCGAGTGGAAAGGTGAGAGTTTGGGCAGCTGTGCATACAAAGAAGGCGCCCTTTGGCCTGGTCCTAAATGCTTGTGACTCCCCACTGGGCATGCCGGGCTCTGAGGGCCCAGTACTGGGGCCCCTGCTCCCCTGCCCTTTGTTCAGCCACAGCAGAGATGGCCACACCCACTCCCTCAGTGAGGGCAGTGTTCCAACCTCCCTCAGTCCCGCCCCCTCTCCGCAGGTTACCATGGACTACAGATGCTGCATTCTGAGTCCATGGCATTCCGAGAATGCCAAGGGCAGACATGATGACCTTAAATGATTTCCTCTTGTGTCAGTTTTGGTAAACTTTAGGAGCTAGGAAATGGTCCACTTTACACAAATGTTCAAATTTACTGGCATTTCAGATATTCTCTGCTATAACATTGTCCTGATTCTTTCTGTATATTCTTTCCTTATGTTTTTGTTTTCCTTAATCAAAGTGTGTCTTTTAAATCTTGTCAATGAATATTCTTTGGACTTACTACATCACCTGAATTTTATACGATTTCCGTTGTATTAAGTTCTGCTCATATCTTTATTTTTCTTTTTTCTATGTTCTCAGGGTTTATTGTTTTGATCTTCTGATGTCAATTAAAACACTTGGTTACTCATTTTAATAACTCTTTTTACTTATAAAGATTTGAACTTTTGAAGATACCAGCTTACTTGTAAGTTTCTAAGGGTCAGGTCCTCTACATTGTTGCTGACCTCAGGCTTTGTTCACAATATAGTAAAGTGTATATTCACCTATTTTCCCCTCGACTGTCTGTGATTCCCTACATCTCCCCTTTCTTGGCAGACAAGCCATTTGAAATACCCTTAACTTATTTCACAGCTTATATGTCTTTGAAATAATGTGTATTTTTAGAGAAATCTTCTCATATTATTAGGCAGAAAATCTCACCTGCCATAGTTTTCAAAACAGCATAATTTCACTCTTCTCAAGGATGAATCTGTTGCATTATACAACCTTTGAGTATTTAGCTTTATCAATGACATGTACTTTAAAAATATTTTAGAGATCCTACCAGTCTTTGAAAACATCCTTGTTCCTTGTTTCAGTTCCAGTTTTGTGTATATTTTCTGCCTTGCACCTGATTATTCCAACATCTGATGGATGGCCTAGGGAATCTAATTATGGTATTGATTGTTTTTGCTGATTGTCTCCCCCGGTATTTGATTTCTTCATTATTGTGTAAATTTAGATCATGAGCTCATGTTTAGGTAAACATCTGACTTTGTAAGAGGCTTAGGTGTGAACGCTCGTAAGCTTCATCAGAAAGTCCGCAAAGATTTATTTGTGTCCCTCCAATGAGTTACCCCGATGACCCCGTTTACTACAAGTGTTGTTAAAATACTCCCTCTAGAGGCAGGGACTCAGACAGGACTGCTTTTCTGCCACCGATCTGGTGTAGTGGCATTTGGCGGCCTGTGGCCCGGGCAGGAGGCTCCCCGCGTGTGTCCCACGACCCATTTGCCTGCGAGCTTCGGTCAACTGGCAGGAAACTACGATGCCCAGACCTATGGTTAGCTGTTCAGCGAGGTGTACTGTGCGGACCGTTTCCACACACACTTCAAGTTAGAGGGCTGCTTGAGTGGAAAGGTGAGAGTTTGGGCAGCTGTGCAGACAAAGAAGGCGCCCTTTGGCCTAGGCCTAAATGCTTGTGACACACGACTGGGCGTGCCGGGCTCTGAGGGCCCTGCCCTTGGCCCCCTTCTCCACTGCCTTTGTTCTGTCACCGCAGAGATGTCCACACCCACTCCCTCAGTGTGGGCAGTGTTCCAACCTCCCTCAGCCCCGCTCCCTCTCCAAAGGTTACCATGGAAAACAGATGCTGCATTCTGAGGCCAGGGCGTTCCGAGAATGCCAAGGGCAGACATGATGACCTTAAATGATTTCCTCTAATGTCCATTTTTGTAAACTTTAGGAGCTAGGAAATGGTCCACTTTACAGAAATATTCAAATTTACTGGCATTTCATATATTCTCTGCTACAACATTCTCCTGATTTTTTCTGTATATTCTTTACTTATGTTTTGGTTTTCTTTAATCAAAGTGTGTATTTTAAATATTGTCAAAGAATATTCTATGGACTTACTACATCACCTGAATTTTATACGTTTTCTGTTGTATTAAGTTCTGCTCATAACTTTATTTATCTTTTTTCTATGCTCTCAGGGTTTATTGTTTTGATAATCTGATGTCAATTAAAACACTTGGTTATTCATTTTAATAAATCTTTTTACTTATAACGATTTGAAATTTTCAAGATTCCAGCTTACCTGTAAGTTTCTAAGGGTCAGGTCCTCTACATTGTTGCTGGCCTAAGGCTTAGTTCACAATATAGCAAAGTATACATTGACCTATTTTCCCCTCGACTTTCTGTGATTTCCTACATCTCACCTTTCTTTGCAGACAAGCCATTTGAAATACCCTTAACTTATTTCAAAGCCAATAAGTCTTTGAAATAATGTGTATTTTTAGAGAAATCTTCTTATATATTTAGGCAGAAAATCTGACCTGCCATAGTTTTCAAAACAGCATAATTTCACTCTTCTCAATGATGAATCTGTTGTATTACACAACCTTTGAGTATTTAGCTTTATCAATGACATGTACTTTAAAAATGTTTTAGAGATCCTAACAGTCTTTGATAACATCCTTGTTCCTTGTTTCAGTTCCAGTTTCATGTATATTTTCTGCCTTGCACCTGATTATTCCAACGCCTTCTGTATGGCATAGGGAATCTAATTCTGGTATTGATTGTTTTTGCTGATTGTCTCCCCCTGTAGCTGATTTCTTCATTATTGTGTAAATTTAGATCATGAGCTCATGTTTAGCTAAACATCTGACCTTGTAAGAGGCTTAGGTGTGAACACTCGTAAGCTTCATCAGAAAGTCCGCAAAGATTTATTTTTGTCCCTCCAATGAGTTACCCGCGAGGACCCCGTTTTCTACAAATGTTGGTCCAATACTCCCTTTAGAGGCACGGCCTCAGACAGGGCTGCTTTGTGCCCCACGATCTGGGGCAGTGGCATTGGGCGGCCTGTGGCCCGGGCAGGAGCCTCTCCGCGTGTGTCCCAGGGTCCCATCTGCCTGTGAACTTCGGTCACCTGGCAGGAAGCTATGATGCCCAGACCTATGGTTAGCTGTGCAGCGAGGTGAACTGCGCGGACAGGTTCCACACACACTTCAAGTAAGAGGGAGGCCCGAGTGGAAAGGTGAGAGTTTGGGCAGCTGTGCATACAAAGAAGGCGCCCTTTGGCCTGGGCCTAAATGCTTGTGACACCCCACTGTGCCTGCCGTGCTCTGAGGGCCCAGCCCTGGGCCCCATGCTCCCCTGCCCTTTGTTCAGTCATAGCAGAGATGGCCACACCTACTCCCTCAGTGAGGGCGGTGTTCCAACCTCCCTCAGCGCCGCCCCCTCTGCGCAGGTTACCATGCACTACAGATGCTGCATTCTGAGGCCAGAGCGTTCCGAGAATGCCAAGGGCAGACATGATGACTTTAAATGATTTCCTCTTGTGTCAGTTTTGGTAAACTTTTAGAGCTAGGAAATGGTTCAGTTTACACAAATGTTCAAATTTACTGGCATTTCAGATATTCTCTGCTATAACATTGTCCTGATTCTTTCTGTATATTGTTTACTTATGTTTTTGTTTTCCTTAATCAACATGTGTCTTTTAAATCTTGTCAAAGAATATTCTTTGGACTTACTACATCACCTGAAATTTATACGTTTTCCGTTGTATTAAGATCTGCTCATAACTTTATTTTTCTTTTTTCTATGTTCTCAGGGTTTATTGCTTTGAACTTCTGATGTCATTTAAAACACTTGGTTACTCATTTTAATAAATCTTTTTACTTATAAAGATTTGAACTTTTGAAGATTCCAGCATCCTTGTAACTTTCTAAGGGTCAGGTCCTCTACATTGTTGCTGGCCTAAGGCTTTGTTCACAATATAGTAAAGTGTATATTGACCTATTTTCCCCTCGACTTTCTGTGATACCCTACATCTCCCCTTTCTTTGCAGACAAGCCATTTGAAATACCCTTATTTCACAGCCAATAAGTCTTTGAAATAATGTGTATTTTTTAGAGAAATCTTCTAATATATTTAGGCAGAAAATCTGACCTGCCATAGTTTTCAAAACAGCATAATTTCAGTCTTCTCAATGATGAATCTGTTGTATTACACAACCTTTGAGTATTTAGCTTTATCAATGACATGTTCTTTAAAAATGTTTTAGAGATCCTAGCAGTCTTTGAAAACATCCTTGTTCCTTGTTTCAGTTCCAGTTTCATGTATATTTTTTGCGTTGCACCTGATTATTCCAACGTCTGATGGATGGCCTAGGGAATCTAATTCTGGTATTGATTGTTTTTGCTGATTGTCTCCCCCTGTAGCTGATTTCTTCATTATTGTGTAAATTTAGATCATAAGCTCATGTTTAGCTAAACATCTGACCTTGTAAGAGTCTTATGTGTGAACACTCGTAAGCTTCATCTGAAAGTCCGCAAAAATTTATTTGTGTCCCTCCAATGAGTTGCCCGCGAGGACCCCGTTTTCCACAAGTGTTGGTCCAATACACCCTCTAGAGGCACGGCCTCAGACAGGCCTGCTTTGCGCCCCACGATCAGTGGCAGTGGCACTGGGAGTCAACTGGCCCGGGCAGGAGCCTCTCCGCGTGTGTCCCAGGTACCCATCTGCCTGCGAACTTCGGTCACCTGGCAGGAGGCTACGATGCCGAAACCTATGGTTGGCTGTGCAGCGAGGTGTACTGCACGGACAGGTTCCACACACACTTCAAGTAACAGGGCGGCCTGAGTGGAAAGGTGAGAGTTTGGGCAGCTGTGCATACAAAGAAGGCGTTCTTTGGCCTGGGCCTAAATGCTTGTGACACCCCACTAGGCCTGCCGGGTTCTGAGGGCCCTGCACTGGGACCCCTGCTCCCCTGCCCTTTGTTCAGTCACAGCAGAGATATCCACACCCACTCCCTTAGTGAGGGCAGTGTTCCAACCTCCCTCAGCCCCGCCCCCACTCCGCAGGTTACCATGGACTACAGATGCTGCATTCTGAGTCCATGGCATTCCGAGAATGCCAAGGGCAGACATGATGACCTTAAATGATTTCCTCTTGTGTCAGTTTTGTTAAACTTTAGGAGCTAGGAAATGGTCCACTTTACAGAAATGTTCAAATTTACTTGCATTTCATATATTCTCTGCTATAACATTGTCCTGATTCTTTCTGTATATTCTTTACTTATGTTTTTGTTTTCCTTAATCAAAGTGTGTCTTTTAAATCTTGTCAAAGAATATTCTTTGGACTTAGTACCTCACCTGAGTTTTATACGTTTTCTGTTGTATTAAGTTCTGCTCATATCTTTATTTATCTTTTTTCTATGTTCTCAGGGTTTATTGCTTTGAACTTCTGATGTCAATTAAAACACTTGGTTACTCATTTTAATAAATCTTTTTACTTATAAAGATTTGAACTTTTGAAGATTCCAGCATCCTTGTAACTTTCTAAGGGTCAGGTCCTCTACATTGTTGCTGGCCTAAGGCTTTGTTCACAATATAGTAAAGTGTATATTGACCTATTTTCCCCTCGACTTTCTGTGATACCCTACATCTCCCCTTTCTTTGCAGACAAGCCATTTGAAATACCCTTAACTTATTTCACAGCCAATAAGTCTTTGAAATAATGTGTATTTTTTACACAAATCTTCTAATATATTTAGGCAGAAAATCTGACCTGCCATAGTTTTCCAAACAGCATAATTTCAGTCTTCTCAATGATGAATCTGTTGTATTACACAACCTTTGAGTATTTAGCTTTATCAATGACATGTACTTTAAAAATGTTTTAGAGATCCTAGCAGTCTTTGAAAACATCCTTGTTCCTTGTTTCAGTTCCAGTTTCATGTATATTTTCTGCGTTGCACCTGATTATTCCAACGTCTGATGGATGGCCTAGGGAATCTAATTCTGGTATTGATTGTTTTTGCTGATTGTCTCCCCCTGTAGCTGATTTCTTCATTATTGTGTAAATTTAGATCATAAGCTCATGTTTAGCTAAACATCTGACCTTGTAAGAGGCTTAGGTGTGAACACTCATAAGCTTCATCCGAAAGTCCGCAAAAATTTATTTGTGTCCCTCCAATGAGTTGCCCGCGAGGAACCCGTTTTCCACAAGTGTTGGTCCAATACTCCCTCTAGAGGCACGGCCTCAGACAGGCCTGCTTTGCGCCCCACGATCAGTGGCAGTGGCAGTGGGAGTCAAGTGGCCCGAGCAGGAGCCTCTCCGCGTGTGTCCCAGGTACCCATTTGCCTGCGAACTTCGGTCACCTGGCAGGAGGCTACGATGCCCAGACCTATGGTTGGCTGTGCAGCGAGGTGTACTGCACGGACAGGTTCCACACACACTTCAAGTAACAGGGCGGTGAGTGGAAAGGTGAGAGTTTGGGCAGCTGTGCATACAAAGAAGGCGTTCTTTGGCCTGGGCCTAAATGCTTGTGACACCCCACTAGGCCTGCCGGGTTCTGAGGGCCCTGCACTGGGACCCCTGCTCCCCTGCCCTTTGTTCAGTCACATCAGAGATGGCCACACCCACTCCCTTAGTGAGGGCAGTGTTCCAACCTCCCTCAGCCCCGCCCCCTCTCCGCAGGTTACCATGGACTACAGATGCTGCATTCTGAGTCCATGGCATTCCGAGAATGCCAAGGGCAGACATGATGACCTTAAATGATTTCCTCTTGTGTCAGTTTTGGTAAACTTTAAGAGCTAGGAAATGGTCCACTTTACAGAAATGTTCAAATTTACTGGCATTTCATATATTCTCTGCTATAACATTGTCCTGATTCTTTCTGTATATTCTTTACTTATGTTTTTGTTTTCCTTAATCAAAGTGTGTCTTTTAAATTTTGTCAAAGAATATTCTTTGGACTTAGTACCTCACCTGAGTTTTATACGTTTTCTGTTGTATTAAGTTCTGCTCATATCTTTATTTATCTTTTTTCTATGTTCTCAGGGTTTATTGTTTTGATCTTCTGATGTCAATTAAAACACTTGGTTATTCATTTTAATAAATCTTTTTACTTATAAAGATTTGAACTTTTTAATATTCCAGCTTACTTGTAAATTTCTGAGGGTCATGTCCTCTACATTGTTGCTGGCGTAAGGCTTTGTTCACAATATAGTAAAGTGTATATTGACCTATTTTCCCCTCGACTTTCTGTGATTCCCTACATCTCCCCTTTCTTTGCAGACAAGCCATTTGAAATACCCTTAACTTATTTCACAGCTTATATGTCTTTGAAATAATGTGTATTTTTAGAGAAATCTTCTCATATTATTAGGCAGAAAATCTCACCTGCCATAGTTTTCAAAACAGCATACTTTCACTCTTGTCAAGGATGAATCTGTTGCAGTATACAACCTTTGAGTATTTAGCTTTATCAATGACATGTAATTTAAAAATGTTTCAGAGATCCTACCAGTCTTTGAAAACATCCTTGTTCCTTGTTTCAGTTCCAGTTTTGTGTATATTTTCTGCCTTGCACCTGATTATTCCAACATCTGATGGATGGCCTAGGGAATCTAATTCTGGTATTGATTGTTTTTGCTGATTGCCTCCCCTGGTATTTGATTTCTTCATTATTGTGTAAATTTAGATCATGAGGTCATGTTTAGGTAAACATCTGACTTTGTAAGAGGCTTAAGTGTGAACGCTCGTATGCTTCATCAGAAAGTCCGCAAAGATTTATTTGTGTCCCTCCAATGAGTTACCCCGATGACCCCGTTTACTACAAGTGTTGGTCCAATACACCCTCTAGAGGCAGGGACTCAGACAGGACTGCTTTGCTGCCACCGATCTGGGGTAGTGGCTTTTGGCGGCCTTTGGCCCGGGCAGTAGGCTCCCCGCGTGTGTCCCACTACCCTAGTGCCTGCGAACGTCGGTCACCTGGCAGGAAGCTACGATGCCCAGACCTATGGTTAGCTGTGCAGCGAGGTGTACTGTGCGGACCGGTTCCACACACACTTCAAGTTAGAGGGCGGCTTGAGTGGAACGGTGAGAGTTTGGGCAGCTGTGCAGACAAAGAAGGCGCCCTTTGGCCTAGGCCTAAATGCTTGTGACACACGACTGGGCGTGTCGGGCTCTGAGGGCCCTGCCCTTGGCCCCCTTCTCCCCTGCATTTGTTCTGTCACCGCAGAGATGTCCACACCCACTCCCTCACTGAGGGCAGTGTTCCAACCTCCCTCAGCCCCGCTCCCTCTCCGCAGGTTACCATGGAGAACAGATGCTGCATTCTGAGGCCAGGGCGTTCCGAGAATGCCAAGGGCAGACATGATGACATTAAATGATTTCCTCTAATGTCCATTTTTGTAAACTTTAGGAGCTAGGAAATGGTCCACTTTACAGAAATATTCAAATTTAATGGCATTTCATATATTCTCTGCGACAACATTCTCCTGATTTTTTCTGTATATTCTTTACCTATGTTTTGGTTTTCTTTAATCAAAGTGTGTATTTTAAATATTGTCAAAGAATATTCTATGGACTTACTACATCACCTGAATTTTATACGTTTTCTGTTGTATTAATTTCTGCTCATAACTTTATCTTTTTTCTATGCTCTCAGGGTTTATTGTTTTGATCATATGATGTCAATTAAAACACTTGGATATTCATTTTAATAAATGTTTTTACTTATAAAGATTTGAACTTTTAAAGATTCCAGCTTACCTGTAAGTTTCTAAGGGTCAGGTCCTCTACATTGTTGCTGGCCTAAGGCTTAGTTCACAATATAGCAAAGTATACATTGACCTATTTTCCCCTCGACTTTCTGTGATTTCCTACATCTCACCTTTCTTTGCAGACAAGCCATTTGAAATACCCTTAACTTATTTCACAGCCAATAAGTCTTTGAAATAATGTGTATTTTTAGAGAAATCTTCTTATATATTTAGGCAGAAAATCTGACCTGCCATAGTTTTCAAAACAGCATAATTTCACTCTTCTCAATGATGAATCGGTTGTATTACACAACCTTTGAGTATTTAGTTTTATCAGTGACATGTACTTTAAAAATGTTTTAGAGATCCTAACAGTCTTTGATAACATCCTTGTTCCTTGTTTCAGTTCCAGTTTCATGTATATTTTCTGCCTTGCACCTGAGTATTCCAACGTCTTATGTATGGCATAGGGAATCTAATTCTGGTATTGATTGTTTTTGCTGATTGTCTCCCCCTGTAGCTGATTTCTTCATTATTGTGTAAATTTAGATTATGAGCTCATGTTTAGCTAAACAGCTGACCTTGTAAGTGGCTTAGGTGTGAACACTCGTAAGTTTCAGCAAAACGTCGGCAAAGATTTATTTGTGTCCCTCCAATGAGTTGCCCACAAGGACCCCGTTTTCTAGAAGTGTTGGTCCAATACTCCCTCTAGGGATAGGGGACTTAGACAGGGCTGATTTCGGCCCCCGATCTTGGGCAGGGGCAGTGGGCGGCCTGTGGCCCGGGCAGGAGACTCTCTGAGTGTGAACCTGGGAATCATCTCTCCTGCGAAATTCGGTCACCTGGCAGGAAGCTACGATGCCCAGACCTATGGTTAGCTGTGCAGCGAGGTATACTGCGTGGACAGGTTCAACACACACTTTAACTAAGTGGGTGGCCTGAGTGGAAAAGTGAGAGATTGGGCAGCTGTGCAGACAAAGAAGGCGCCCTATGGCCTGGGCCTAAATGCTTGTGACACCCCACTGGGCCTGCCGGGCTCTGCGGGCCCTGCCCTGGGACCCCTGCTCCCCTGCACTTTGTTCAGTCACAGCAGAGATGGCCACACCCACTCCCTCAGTGAGGGCAGTGTTCCAGCATCCCTCAGCCCCGCCCACTCTCCGCAGGTTACCATGGACTACAGATGCTGCATTCTGAGGCCAAGGCGTTCCGAGAATGCCAAGGGCAGACATGATGACCTTAAATGATTTCCTCTTTTTTCAGTTTTGGTAAACTGTAGGAGCTAGGAAATGGTCCGCTTTACAGAAATGTTCAAATTTACTGGCATTTCATATATTCTCTGCTATAACATTGTCCTGATTCTTTCTCTATATTCTTTTATTATGTTTGTGTTTTCCTCAATCAAAGTGTGTCTTTTAAATCTTTTCAAAGAATATTCTTTGGACTTATTACCTCACCTGAATTTTATACGTTTTCTGTGGTATTAAGTTCTGCTCATCTCTTTATTTATATTTTTTCTATGTTCTCAGGGTTTATTGTTTTGATCTTCTGATGTCAATTAAAACACTTGGTTATTCATTTTCACCAATCTTTTTACTTATAAAGATTTGAACTTTTAAAGATTCCAGCTCACTTTTAAGATTCTAAGGGTCAGGTCCCCTACATTGTGGCTGGCCTAAGGCTTAGTTCACCATATAGCAATGTATATATTGACATTTTCCCCTCGACTTTATGTGATTCCCTACATCTCACCTTTCTTTGCAGACAAGCCATTTGAAATACCCTTAACTTATTTCTCAGCCAATAAGTCGTTGAAAAAATGTGTATTTTTTTAGGGAAATCTTCTTATATAATTAGGCAGAAAATCTCACCTGCCATAGTTTTCAAAATAGCATAATTTCACTCTTCTCAATGTTTAATCTGTGGTATTAAACAACCTTTGTGTATTTAGGTTTATCAACGACATGTACTTTAAAAATGTTTTAGAGATCCTACCAGCCTTTGAAAAACTCCTTGTTCCTTGTTTCAGTTCCAGTTTTATGTATATTTTCTGCCTTGCACCTGATTATTCCAACATCAGATGGATGGCCTAGGGAATCTAATTCTGGTATTGATTGTTTTTGCTGATTGTCTCACTTTGTAGCTGATATCTTCAATATTGTGTAAATTTAGATCATGAGCTCATGTTTAGCTAAACAGCTGACATTGTAAGAGGCTTAGGTGTGAACGCTGGTAAGCTTCAGCCGAAAGTCGGCAAAGATTTATCTGTGTCCCTCCAATGAGTTGCCCGCAAGGACCCCGTTTTCTACAACTGTTGGTCCAATACTCCTTCGAGAGGCAGTGGACTCAGACATGGCTGCTTTTCAGCCTTCGATCTCGGGCAGGGGCAGTGGGCGGCCTGTTGCCCGGAGAGGAGCGTCTCCGCATGTGTCCCAGGGACCCATTTGCCTGCGATCTTCGGTCACCTGGCAGGAAGCTACGATGCCCTGACCTATGGTTAGCTGTGCAGCGAGGTGTACTGCGCAGAGAGGTTCCAAACACACTTCAAATAAGAGGGCGGCCTGAGTGGAAAGGTGAGAGATTGGGCAGCTGTGCAGACAAAGAAGGCGCCCTTTGGCCTGGGCCTAAATATTTGTGACACCCCACTGCGTCTGCCTGGCTCTGAGGGCCCTGCCCTGTGCCCCCGACTCCCCTGCCCTTTGTTCAGTCACAGCAGAGATGGCCACACCCACTCCCTCAGTGAGGGCAGTCTTCCAAGCTCCCTCAGCCACGCCCCCTCTCTGCAGGTTACCATGGACTACAGATGCTGCATTCTGAGGCCAGGGCGTTCCGAGAATGCCAAGGGCAGACATGATGACCTTAAATGATTTCCTCTTGTGTCAGTTTTGGTAAACTTTAGGAGCTAAGAAATGGTCCGCTTTACAGAAATGTTCAAATTTACTGGCATTTCATATATTCTCTGCTATAACATTGTCCTGATTCTTTCTGTATATTCTTTACTTATGTTTTTGTTTTCCTTAATCAAAGTGTGTCTTTTAAATCTTTTCAAAGAATATTCTTTGGACTTACTAAATCACCTGAATTTTATACGTTTTCTGTTGTATTAAGTTCTTCTCATATCTTTATTTATCTTTTTTCTATGTTCTCAGGGTTTATTGTTTTGATTTTCTGATGTCAAGTAAAACACTTGGTTATGCATTTTAATAAATCTTTTTACTTATAAAGATTTGAACTTTTAAAGATTCCAGCTCACTTGTACGTTTCTAAGGGTCCATTCCTCTACACTGTTGCCGGCCTAAGGCTTAGTTCACCGTATAGCAATGTATATATTGACATATTATCCCTTCGGCTTTCTGTGATTTCCTACATCTCACCTTTCTTTGCAGGCAAGCCATTTGAAATACCCTTAACTTATTTCACAGCCAATAAGTCTTTGAAACAATGTGTATTTTTTAGAGAAATCATCTTATATAATTAGGCAGAAAATCTCACCTTCCATAGTTTTCTAAACAGCATAATTTCACTCTTCTCACTGCTTAATTTCTTGTATTAAACAACTTTTGAGTATTTAGCTTTATCCATGACATGTACTTTAAAAATGTTTTAGAGATCCTACCAGACTTTGAAAACATCCTTGTTCCTTGTTTTATTTCCAGGTTTATGTATATTTTCTGCCTAGCCCCTAATTATTCCAACATCTGACGGGTGGCCTAGGGAATCTAATTCTGGTATTGATTGTTTTTGCTGATTGTCTCCCTTTGTAGCTGATTTCTTCATTATTGTGTAAATTTAGATCATGAGCTCATGTTTTGCTAAACAGCTGACCTTGTAAGAGGCTTAGGTGTGAACGCTCGTATGTTTCAGCAAAAAGTCGGCAAAGATTTATTTGTGTTCCTCCAATGAGATGCCCACAAGGACCCAGTTTTCTAGAAGTGTTGGTCCAATAATCCCTCTAGGGGTAGGGGACTTAGACAGGGCTGCTTTAGGCACCCGATCTTGGGGAGGGGCAGTGGGCGGCCTCTGGCCCGGGCAGGAGCCTCTCCGCGTGTGAACCAGGGAATCATCTCTCCTGCGAACTTCGGTCACCTGGCAGGAAGCTACGATGCCCAGACCTATGGTTAGCTGTGCAGCGAGGTATACTGCGCGGACAGGTCCACACACACTTCAACTAAGTGGGTGGCCTGAGTGGAAAAGTGAGAGTTTGGGCAGCTGTGCAGACAAAGAAGGCGCCCTATGGCCTGGGCCTAAATGCTTGTGACACCCCACTGGGCATGCCGGGCTCTGAGGGCCCTGCCCTGGGGCCCCTGCTCCCCTGCCCTTTGTTCAGTCACAGCAGAGATGGCCACACCCACTCCGTCAGTTAGGGCAGTGTTCCATCCTCCCTCTGCCCCGCCCACTCTCCGCAGGTTACCATGGACTACAGATGCTGCATACTGAGGCCAGGGCGTTCCCAGAATGCCAATGGCAGACATGATGACCTTAAATGATTTCCTCTTGTGTCAGTTTTGGTAAACTGTAGGAGCTAGGAAATGGTCAACTTTACAGAAATGTTCAAATTTACTGGCATTTCATATATTCTCTGCTATAACATTGTCCTGATTCTTTCTATATATTCTTTAATTATGTTTGTGTTTTCCTTAATCAATGTGTGTCTTTTAAATCTTTTCAAAGAATATTCTTTGGACTTACTACCTCACCTGAATTTTATACGTTTTCTGTGGTATTAAGTTCTGCTCATATCTTTATTTATCTTTTTTCTATGTTCTCATGGTTTATTTTTTTGATCTTCTGATGTCATTTAAAACACTTGGTTATTCATTTTCATCAATCTTTTTACTTGTAAAGATTTGAACTTTTAAAGATTCCAGCTCACTTTTAAGTTTTTAAGGGTCAGGTCCTCTACATTGTGGCTGGCCTAAGGCTTAGTTTACCATATAGCAATGTATATATTGACATTTTCCCCTCGACTTTCTGTGATTCCCTACATCTCACCTTTCTTTGCAGACAAGCCATTTGAAATACACTTAACTTATTTCACAGCCAATAAGTCTTTGAACTAATGTCTATTTTTTAGTGAAAACTTCTTATATAATTAGGCGGAAAATCTCTCCTGCCATAGTTTTCAAAACAGCATAATTTCACTCTTCTCAATGCTTAATCTGTGGTATTAAACAACCTTTGAGTATTTAGGTTTATCAACGACATGTACTTTAAAAATGTTTTAGAGATCCTAGCAGCCTTTGAAAACCTCCTTGTTCCTTGTTTCAGTTCCAGTTTTCTGTATATTTTCTGCCTTGCACCGGATTATTCCAACATCAGATGGATGGCCTAGGGAATCTAATACTGGTATTGATTGTTTTTGCTGATTGTCTCTCTTTGTAGCTGATTTCTTCAATATTGTGTAAATTTAGATCATGAGATCATGTTTAGCTAAACTGCTGACCTTGTAAGAGGCTTAGGAGTGATCGCTGGTAAGCTTCAGCAGAAAGTCGGCAAAGATTTATTTGTGTCCCTCCAAAGAGTTCCCCACGAGGAACCCGTTTTCTACAAGTGTTGTTCCAATACTCCCTCTAAAGGCAGGGGACTCAGACAGGGCTTCTTTGAGACCCCCAATCTGGGGCAGAGGCAGTAGCGGCCTATGGCCCAGGCAGGAGCCTATTCGCGTGTGTCCCAGGGACCCAATTGCCAGTGAACTTCGGTCACCTGACAGGAAGCCACGATGCCCAGACCTATGGTTATCTGTGCAGCGAGGTGTACTGCATGGACAGGTTCCACAAACACTTCAAGTAAGTGGGAGGCCTGAGTGGAAAGGTGAGAGTTTGGGCAGCTGTGCAGACAAAGAAGGCGCCCTTTAGCCTAGTCCTAAATGCTTGTCACACCCCACTGGGCCTGCCGGGATCTGAGGGCCCTGCCCTGGGCCCCCTGATCCCCTGCCCTTTGTTCAGTCATAGCAGAGATGGCCACACTCACTCCCTCAGTGAGGGCAGTGTTCCAAACTCCCTCAGCCCCGCCCCCTCTGCGCAGGTTACCATGCACTACAGATGCTGCATTCTGAGGCCAGGGCGTTCCGAGAATGCCAAGGGCAGACATGATGACTTTAAAAGATTTCCTCTTGTGTCAGTTTTGGTAAACTTTATGAGCTAGGAAATGGTTCATTTTACACAAATGTTCAAATTTACTGGCGTTTCAGATATTCTCTGCTATAACATTGTCCTGATTCTTTCTGTATATTCTTTACTTATGTTTTTGTTTTCCTAAATCAAAGTGTGTCTTTTAAATCTTGTCAAAGAATATTCTTTGGACTTACTACCTCACCTGAATTTTATACGTTTTCCGTTGTATTAAGTTCTGCTCATATCTTTATTTATCTTTTTTCTATGTTCTCAGGGTTTATTGCTTTCATCTTCTGATGTCAATTAAAACACTTGGTTACTCATTTTAATAAATCTTTTTACTTATAAAGATTTGAACTTTTGAAGATAGCAGCTTACTTGTAAGTTTCTAAGGGTCAGGTCCTCTACATTGTTGCTGGCCTAAGGCTTTGTTCACAATATAGTAAAGTGTATATTGACCTATTTCCCCCCCGACTTTCTGTGATTCCGTACATCTCCCCTTTCTTTGCAGACAAGCCATTTGAAATACCCTTAACTTATTTCACAGCTTATATGTCTTTGAAATAATGTGTATTTTTAGAGAAATCTTCTCATATTATTAGGCAGAAAATCTCACCTGCCATAGTTTTCAAAACAGCATAATTTCACTCTTCTCAAGGATGAATCTGTTGCATTATACAACCTTTGAGTATATAGCTTTATCAATGACATGTACTTTAAAAATGTTTTAGAGATCCTACCAGTCTTTGAAAACATCCTTGTTCCTTGTTTCAGTTCCAGTTTTGTGTATATTTTCTGCCTTGCACCTGATTATTCCGACATCTGATGGATGGCCTAGGGAATCTAATTCTGGTATTGATTGTTTTTGCTGATTGTCTCCCCTGGTATTTGATTTCTTCATTATCGTGTAAATTTAGATCATGAGCTCATGTTTAGGTAAACATCTGACTTTTTAATAGGCTTAGGTGTGAACGCTCGTAAGCTTCATCAGAAAGTCCGCAAAGATTTATTTGTGTCCCTCCAATGAGTTACCCCGATGACCCCGTTTACTACAAGTGTTGGTCCAATACTCCGTCTAGAGGCAGGGACTCAGACAGGACTGCTTTGCTGCCACCGATCTGGGGTAGTGGCTTTTGGCGGCTGTGGTCAGGGCAGGAAGCTCCCCGCCTGTGTCCCACGACACATGTGCCTGCGAACTTCGGTAACCTGGCAGGAAGCTACGATGCCCAGACCTATGGTTAGCTGTGCAGTGAGGTGTACTGTGTGAACCGGTTCCACTCACACTTCAAGTAAGAGGGCGGCTTGAATGGAAAGTTGAGAGTTTGGGCAGCTGTGCAGACAAAGAAGGCGCCCTTTGGCCTAGGCCTAAAAGCTTGTGACACCCGACTGGGTGTGCCGGGCTCTGAGGGCCCTGCCCTTGGCCCCCTTCTCCCCTGCCTTTGTTCTGTCACCGCAGAGATGCCCACACCCACTCCCTCAGTGAGGGCAGTGTTCCAACCTCCCTCAGCCCCGCCCGCTCTCCGCAGGTTACCATGGAGAACAGATGCTGCATTCTGAGGCCAGGGCGTTCCGAGAATGCCAAGGGCAGACATGATGACCTTAAATGTTTTCCTCTAATGTCAGTTTTGGTAAACTTTAGGAGCTAGGAAATGGTCCACTTTACAGAAATATTCAAATTTACTGGCATTTCATATATTCTCTGCTTCAACATTCTCCTGATTTTTTCTGTATATTCTTTACTTATGTTTTGGTTTTCTTTAATCAAAGTGTGTATTTTAAATATTGTCAAAGAATATTCTATGGACTTACTACATCACCTGAATTTTATACGTTTTCTGTTGTATTAAGTTCTGCTCATAACTTTATTTATCTTTTTTCTATGTTCTCAGGGTTTATTGTTTTGATCATCTGATGTCAATTAAAACACTTGGTTTTTCATTTTAATAAACATTTTTACTTATAAAGTTTTGAACTTTTCAAGATTCCAGCTAAATTGTAAGTTTCTAAGGGTCAGGTCCTCTACATTGTTGCTGGCCTAAGGCTTAGTTCACAATATAGCAAAGTATATATTGACCTATTTCCCCTTCGACTTTCTGTGATTTCCTACATCTCACCTTTCTTTGCAGACAAGCCATTTGAAAAACTCTTATCTTATTTCACAGCCAATAAGTCTTTGAAATAATGTGTATTTTTAGAGAAATCTTCTTATATATTTAGGCAGAAAATCTGACCTGCCATATTTTTCAAAACAGCATAATTTCACTCTTCTCAATGATGAATCTGTTGTTTTACACAACCTTTCACTATTTAGCTTTATCAATGACATGTACTTTAAAAATGTTTTAGAGATCCTAACATTCTTTGATAACATCCTTGTTCCTTGTTTCAGTTCCAGTTTCATGTATATTTTCTGCCTTGCACCTGATTATTCCAACATCTGACGGGTGGACTAGGGAATCTAATTCTGGTATTGATTGTTTTTGCTGATTGTCTCCCTTTGTAGCTGATTTCTTCATTATTGTGTAAATTTAGATCATGAACTCATGTTTAGCTAAACAGCTGACCTTGTAAGAGGCTTAGGTGTGAACGCTCGTAAGTTTCAGCAAAAAGTCGGCAAAGATTTATTTGTGTCCTTCCAATGAGTTGCCCACAAGGACCCCGTTTTCTAGAATGTTGGTCCAATACTCCCTCTAGGGGTAGGGGACTTAGACAGGGCTGCTTTCGGCCCCCGATCTTGGGCATGGGCAGTGGGGGGCCTGTGGCCCGGGCAGGAGCCTCTCTGCGTGTGAACCTGGGAATCATCTGTACTGCGAACTTCGGTCACCTGGCAGGAAGCTACGATGCCGAGACCTATGGTTAGCTGTGCAGCGAGGTATACTGCGCGGACAGGTTCCACACTCACTTCAACTAAGTGGGTGGCCTGAGTGGAAAAGTGAGAGTTTGGGCAGCTGTGCAGACAATGAAGGCGCCTTATGTTCTGGGCCTAAATGCTTGTGACACCCCACTGGGCCTGCCGGGCTCTGAGGGCCCTGCACTGGGCCCCCTGCTCCCCTGCCCTTTGTTCAGTCACAGCAGAGATGGCCACACCCACTCCGTCAGTGAGGGCAGTGTTCCAGACTCCCTCAGCCACGCCCACTCTCCGCAGCTTACCATGGACTACAGATGCTACATTCTGAGGCCAGGGCGTTCCGAGAATGCCAAGGGCAGGCATGATTACCTTAAATGATTTCCGCTTGTGTCAGTTTTGGTAAACTGTAGGAGCTAGGAAATGGTCCACTTTACAGAAATGTTCAAATTTACTGGCATTTCATATATTCTCTGCTATAACATTGTCCTGATTCTTTCTATATATTCTTTAATTATGTTTGTGTTTTCCTTAATCAAAGTGTGTCTTTTAAATCTTTTCAAAGAATATTCTTTGGACTTACTTCCTCACCTGAATTTTATGCGTTTTCTGTGGTATTAAGTTGTGCTCATATCTTTATTTATCTTTTTTCTATGTTCTCAGGGTTTATTGTTTTGATCTTCTGATGTCAATTAAAACACTTGGTTATTCATTTTCATCAACCTTTTTACTTATAAAGAATTGAACTTTTAAAGATTCCAGCTCACTTTTAAGTTTCTAAGGGTCAGGTCCTCTACATTGTGGCTGGCCTAAGGCTTAGTTCACCATATAGCAATGTATATATTGACATTTTCCCCTCGACTTTCTTTGATTCCCTACATCTCACCTTTCTTTGCAGACAAGCCATTTGAAATACACTTAACTTATTTCACAGCCAATAAGTCTTTGAAATAATGTCTATTTTTTAGAGAAATCTTCTTATATAATTAGGCAGAAAATCTCACCTGCCATAGTTTTCAAAACAGCATAATTTCACTCTTCTCAATGCTTAATCTGTGGTATTAAACAACCTTTGAGTATTTAGGTTTATCAACGACATGTACTTTAAAAATGTTTTAGAGATCCTACCAGCCTTTGAAAACTTCCTTGTTCCTTGTTTCAGTTCCAGTTTTATGCATATTTTCTGCCTTGCACCTGATTATTCCAACATCAGATGGAAGGCCTAGGGAATCTCATGCTGGTATTGATTGTTTTTGCTGATTGTCTCACTTTGTAGCTGATTTCTTCAATATTGTGTAAATTTAGATCATGAGCTATTGTTTAGCTAAACAGCTGACCTTGTAAGAGGCTTACGTGTGAACGCTGGTAAGCTTCAGCAGAAAGTCGGCAAAGATTCCTGCAATGAGTTGCCCGGAAGGACCCCGTTTTCTACAAGTGTTGGTCCAATACTCCTTCGAGAGGCAGTGGACTCAGACATGGCTGCTTTTCAGCCTTCGATCTGGGGCAAGGCATGTGGGCGGCCTGTGGCCCGGGCAAGGGCCTCTCCGCATGTGTCCCAGGGACCCATTTGCCTGCGAACTTCGGTCACCTGGCAGGAAGCTACGATGCCCTGACCTATGGTGAGCTGTGCAGCGAGGAGTACTGCGCGGACTGGTTCCAAACACACTTGAAATAAGAGGGCGGCCTGAGTGGAATGGTGAGAGTTTGGGCAGCTGTGCAGACAAAGAAGGCGCACTTTGGCCTGGGCCTAAATGCTTGTGAAACCCCAATGGGTCTGCCGGGCTCTGAGGGCCCTGCCCTGGGCCCCCTGCTCCCCTGCCCTTTGTTCAGTCACAGCAGAGATGGCCACACCCACTCCCTCAGTGAGGGCTGTCTTCCAAACTCCCTCAGCCACGCCCCCTGTCCGCAGGTTACTATGGACTACAGATGCTGCATTCTGAGGGCAGGGCGTTCCGTGAATGCCAAGGGCAGACATGATGACCTTAAATGATTTCCTCTTGTGTTAGTTTTGGTAAACTTTAGGAGCTAGGAAATGGTCCGCTTTACAGAAATGTTCAAATTTACTGGCATTTCATATATTCTCTGCTATAACATTGTCCTGATTCTTTCTGTATATTCTTTACTTATGTTTTTGTTTTTCTTAATCAAAGTGTGTCTTTTAAATCTTGTCAAAGAATATTCTTTGGACTTAGTACCTCACCTGAATTTTATACGTTTTCTGTTGTATTAAGTTCTTCTCATATCTTTATTTATCTTTTTTCTATGTTCTCAGGGTTTATTGTTTTGATTTTCTGATGTCTAGTAAAACACTTGGTTATTCATTTTAATAAATCTTTTTACTTATAAAGATTTGAACTTTTAAACATTCCAGCTTACTTGTACGTTTCTAAGGGTCCATTCCTCTACACTGTTGCCGGCCTAAGGCTTAGATCACCATTAGCAATGTATATATTTACATATTATCCCCTCGGCTTTCTGTGATTCCCTACATCTCACCTTTCTTTGCAGACAAGCCATTTGAAATACCCTTAACTTATTTCACAGCCAATAATTCTTTGAAATAATGTGTATTTTTTAGAGAAATCATCTTATATAATTAAGCAGAAAATCTCACCTTCCATAGTTTTCTAAACAGCATAATTTCACTCTTCTCACTGCTTAATTTGTTGTATTAAAGAACCTTGGAGTATTTAGCTTTATCAATGACATGTACTTTAAAAATGTTTTAGAGATCCTACCAGTCTTTGATAACCTCCTTGTTCCTTGTTTCATTTCCAGGTTTATGTATATTTTCTGCCTAGCACCTGATTATTCCAACATCTGATGGGTGGCCTAGGGAATATAATTCTGGTATTGATTGTTTTTGCTGATTGTCTCCCTTTGTAGCTGATTTCTTCATTATTGTGTAAATTTAGATCATGAGCTCATGTTTAGCTAAACAGCTGACCTTGTAAGAGGCTTAGGTGTGAACGCTTATAAGTTTCAGCCAAAAGTCGGCAAAGATTTATTTGTGTCCCTCCAATGAGTTGCCCACAAGGACCCCGTTTTCCAGAACTGTTGGTCCAATACTCCCTCTAGGGGAAGGGCCTTAGACAGGGCTGCTTTCGGCCCCCGATCTTGGGCAGGGGCAGTGGGCGACCTGTGGCCTGGGCAGGAGCCTCTCTGCGTGTGAACCAGGGAATCATCTCTCCTGCGAACTTCGGTCACCTGGCAGGAAGCTACGATGCCCAGACCTATGGTTAGCTGTGCAGCGAGGTATACTGTGCGGACAGCTTCCACACACACTTCAACTAAGAGGGTGGCCTGAGTGGAAAAGTGAGAGTTTGGGCAGCTGTGCAGACAAAGAAGGTGCCCTATGGCCTGGGGCTAAAGGCTTGTGACACACCACTGGGCCTGCTGGGCTCTGACGGCCCTGCCCTTGGACCCCTGCTCCCCTGCCCTTTGTTCAGTCACAGCAGAGATGGCCACACCCACTCCCTCAGTGAGGGCAGTGTTCCAGCCTCCCTCAGCCCCGCCCACTCTCCGCAGGTTACCATGGACTACAGATCCTGCATTCTGAGGCCAGGGCATTCCGAGAATTCCAAGGGCAGACATGATGACCGTAAATGATTTCCTCTTGTGTCAGTTTTGGTAAACTGTTGGAGCTAGGAAATGGTGAACTTTACAGAAATGTTCAAATTTACTGGCATTTCATATATTCTCTGCTATAACTTTGTCCTGATTCTTTCTATATACTCTTTAATTATGTTTGTGTTTTCCTTAATCAAAGTGTGTCTTTTAAATCTTTTCAAAGAATATTCTTTGGACTTACTACCTCACCTGAATTTTATACGTTTTCTGTGGTATTAAGTTCTGCTCATATCTTTATTTATCTCTTTTCTATGTTCTCAGGGTTTATTGTTTTGATCTTCTGATGTCAATTAAAACACTTGGTTATTCATTTTCATCAATCTTTTTACTTATAAAGATTTGAACTTTTAAAGATTCCAGCTCACTTTTAGGTTTCTAAGGGTCAGGTCCTCTACATTGTGGCTGGCCTAAGGCTTAGTTCACCATATAGCAATGTATATATTGACAATTTCCCCTCGACTTTCTCTGATTCCCTACATCTCACCTTTCTTTGCAGACAAGCCATTTGAAATACACTTAACTTATTTCACAGCCAATAAGTCTTTGAAATAATGTCTATTTTTTAGAGAAATCTTCTTATATAATTAGGCAGAAAATCTCACGTGCCATAGTTTTCAAAACAGCATAATTTCACTCTTCTCAATGCTTAATCTGTGGTATTAAACAACCTTTGAGTATTTAGGTTTATCAACGACATGTACTTTAAAAATGTTTTAGAGATCCTACCAGCCTTTGAAAACCTCCTTGTTCCTTGTTTCATTTCCAGTTTTATGTATATTTTCTGCCTTGCACCTGATTATTCCAACATCAGATGGATGGCCAAGGGATTCTCATTCTGGTATTGATTGTTTTTGCTGATTGTCTCACTTTGTAGCTGATTTCTTCCATATTGTGTAAATTTGGATCATGAGCTCATGTTTAGCTAAACAGCTGACCTTGTAAGAGGCTTAGGTGTGAACGCTGGTAAGCTTCAGCAGAAAGTCGGCAAAGATTTATTTGTGTCCCTCCAATGAGTTGCCCGCAAGGACCCCGTTTTCTACATATGTTGGTCCAATACTCCTTCGAGAGGCAGTGGACTCAGACATGGCTGCTTTTCAGCCTTCGATCTGTGGCAGGGCCAGTGGGCGGCCTGTGGCCCGGGCAGGAGCCTCTCCGCATGTGTCCCAGGGACCCATTTGCCTGCGAACTTCGGTCACCTGGCAGGAAGGTACAATGCCCTAACCTATGGTGAGCTATGCAGCGAGGTGTTCTGCGCGGACAGGTTCCAAACACACTTCAAATAAGAGGGCGGCCTGAGTGGAAAGGTGAGAGTATAGGCAGCTGTGCAGACAAAGAAGGCGCCCTTTGGCCTGGGCCTAAATGCTTGTGACACCCCACTGGGCCTGCCGGGCTCTGAGGGCCCTGCCCTGGTCCCCCTGCTCCCCTGCCCTTTGTTCAGTCACAGCAGAGATGGCCACACGCACTCCCTCAGTGAGGGCAGTCTTCCAACCTCTCTCAGCCACGCCCCCTCTCCGCAGGTTACCATGGACTACAGATGCTGCATTCTGAGGCCAGGGCGTTCCGAGAATGCCAAGGGCAGACATGATGACCTTAAATGATTTCCTCTTGTGTCAGTTTTGGAAAACTTTAGTAGCTAGGAAATGGTCCGCTTTACAGAAATGTTCAAATTTACTGGCATTTCATATATTCTCTGCTATAACATTGTCCTGATTCTTTCTGTATATTCTTTACTTATGTTTTTGTTTTCCTTAAACAAAGTGTGTCTTTTAAATCTTTTCAAAGAATATTCTTCGGACTTACTAAATCACCTGAATTTTATACGTTTTCTGTTTTATTAAGTTCTGCTCATATCTTTATTTATCTTTTTTCTATGTTCTCAGGGTTTATTGTTTTGATATTCTGATGTCAATTAAAACACTTGGTTATTCATTTTAATAAATCTTTTTACTTATAAAGATTTGAACTTTTAAAGATTCCAGCTTACTTGTACGTTTCTAAGGGTCCATTCCTCTACACTGTTGCCGGCCTAAGGCTTAGTTCACCATATAGCAATGTATATATTGACATATTATCCCCTCGGCTTTCTGTGATTCCCTACATCTCACCTTTCTTTGCAGACAAGCCATTTGAAATACCCTTAACTTATTTCACAGCCAATAATTCTTTGAAATAATGTGTATTTTTTAGAGAAATCATCTTATATAATTAGTCAGAAAATCTCACCTTCCATAGTTTTCTAAACAGCATAATTTCACTCTTCTCACTGCTTAATTTGTTGTATTAAACAACCTTTGAGTATTTAGCTTTATCAATGACATGTACTTTAAAAATGTTTTAGAGATCCTAGCAGTCTTTGAAAACATCCTTGTTCCTTGTTTCAGTTCCAGTTTCATCTATATTTTCTGCGTTGCACCTGATTATTCCAACGTCTGATGGATGGCCTAGGGAATCTAATTCTGGTATTGATTGTTTTTGCTGATTGTCTCCCCCTGTAGCTGATCTCTTCATTATTGTGTAAATTTAGATCATAAGCTCATGTTTCGCTAAACATCTGATCTTGTAAGAGGCTTAGGTGTGAACACTCGTAAACTTCATCAGAAAGTCCGCAAAGATTTATTTGTGTCCCTCCAATGAGTTGCCCGCGAGGACTTCGTTTTCTACAAGTGTTGGTCCAATACTCCCTCTAGAGGCACGGCCTCAGACAGGGCTGCTTTGCGCCCCACGAGCACTGGCAGTGGCAGTGGGCGGCCTGTGGCCCGGGCAGGATCCTCTCCGCGTGTGTCCCAGGGACCCATCTGCCTGCGAATTTCGGTCACCCGGAAGGAAGCTACGATGCCCAGACCTATGGTTGGCTGTTCTCAGGGTTTATTGTTTTGATCTTCTGATGTCAATTAAAACACTTGGTTATTCATTTTCATCAATCTTTTTACTTATAAAGATTTGAACTTTTAAAGATTCCAGCTCACTTTTAGGTTTCTAAGGGTCAGGTCCTCTACATTGTGGCTGGCCTAAGGCTTAGTTCACCATATAGCAATGTATATATTGACAATTTCCCCTCGACTTTCTCTGATTCCCTACATCTCACCTTTCTTTGCAGACAAGCCATTTGAAATACACTTAACTTATTTCACAGCCAATAAGTCTTTGAAATAATGTCTATTTTTTAGAGAAATCTTCTTATATAATTAGGCAGAAAATCTCACGTGCCATAGTTTTCAAAACAGCATAATTTCACTCTTCTCAATGCTTAATCTGTGGTATTAAACAACCTTTGAGTATTTAGGTTTATCAACGACATGTACTTTAAAAATGTTTTAGAGATCCTACCAGCCTTTGAAAACCTCCTTGTTCCTTGTTTCATTTCCAGTTTTATGTATATTTTCTGCCTTGCACCTGATTATTCCAACATCAGATGGATGGCCAAGGGATTCTCATTCTGGTATTGATTGTTTTTGCTGATTGTCTCACTTTGTAGCTGATTTCTTCCATATTGTGTAAATTTGGATCATGAGCTCATGTTTAGCTAAACAGCTGACCTTGTAAGAGGCTTAGGTGTGAACGCTGGTAAGCTTCAGCAGAAAGTCGGCAAAGATTTATTTGTGTCCCTCCAATGAGTTGCCCGCAAGGACCCCGTTTTCTACATATGTTGGTCCAATACTCCTTCGAGAGGCAGTGGACTCAGACATGGCTGCTTTTCAGCCTTCGATCTGTGGCAGGGCCAGTGGGCGGCCTGTGGCCCGGGCAGGAGCCTCTCCGCATGTGTCCCAGGGACCCATTTGCCTGCGAACTTCGGTCACCTGGCAGGAAGGTACAATGCCCTAACCTATGGTGAGCTATGCAGCGAGGTGTTCTGCGCGGACAGGTTCCAAACACACTTCAAATAAGAGGGCGGCCTGAGTGGAAAGGTGAGAGTATAGGCAGCTGTGCAGACAAAGAAGGCGCCCTTTGGCCTGGGCCTAAATGCTTGTGACACCCCACTGGGCCTGCCGGGCTCTGAGGGCCCTGCCCTGGTCCCCCTGCTCCCCTGCCCTTTGTTCAGTCACAGCAGAGATGGCCACACGCACTCCCTCAGTGAGGGCAGTCTTCAAACCTCTCTCAGCCACGCCCCCTCTCCGCAGGTTACCATGGACTACAGATGCTGCATTCTGAGGCCAGGGCGTTCCGAGAATGCCAAGGGCAGACATGATGACCTTAAATGATTTCCTCTTGTGTCAGTTTTGGAAAACTTTAGTAGCTAGGAAATGGTCCGCTTTACAGAAATGTTCAAATTTACTGGCATTTCATATATTCTCTGCTATAACATTGTCCTGATTCTTTCTGTATATTCTTTACTTATGTTTTTGTTTTCCTTAAACAAAGTGTGTCTTTTAAATCTTTTCAAAGAATATTCTTCGGACTTACTAAATCACCTGAATTTTATACGTTTTCTGTTTTATTAAGTTCTGCTCATATCTTTATTTATCTTTTTTCTATGTTCTCAGGGTTTATTGTTTTGATATTCTGATGTCAATTAAAACACTTGGTTATTCATTTTAATAAATCTTTTTACTTATAAAGATTTGAACTTTTAAAGATTCCAGCTTACTTGTACGTTTCTAAGGGTCCATTCCTCTACACTGTTGCCGGCCTAAGGCTTAGTTCACCATATAGCAATGTATATATTGACATATTATCCCCTCGGCTTTCTGTGATTCCCTACATCTCACCTTTCTTTGCAGACAAGCCATTTGAAATACCCTTAACTTATTTCACAGCCAATAATTCTTTGAAATAATGTGTATTTTTTAGAGAAATCATCTTATATAATTAGTCAGAAAATCTCACCTTCCATAGTTTTCTAAACAGCATAATTTCACTCTTCTCACTGCTTAATTTGTTGTATTAAACAACCTTTGAGTATTTAGCTTTATCAATGACATGTACTTTAAAAATGTTTTAGAGATCCTAGCAGTCTTTGAAAACATCCTTGTTCCTTGTTTCAGTTCCAGTTTCATCTATATTTTCTGCGTTGCACCTGATTATTCCAACGTCTGATGGATGGCCTAGGGAATCTAATTCTGGTATTGATTGTTTTTGCTGATTGTCTCCCCCTGTAGCTGATCTCTTCATTATTGTGTAAATTTAGATCATAAGCTCATGTTTCGCTAAACATCTGATCTTGTAAGAGGCTTAGGTGTGAACACTCGTAAACTTCATCAGAAAGTCCGCAAAGATTTATTTGTGTCCCTCCAATGAGTTGCCCGCGAGGACTTCGTTTTCTACAAGTGTTGGTCCAATACTCCCTCTAGAGGCACGGCCTCAGACAGGGCTGCTTTGCGCCCCACGAGCACTGGCAGTGGCAGTGGGCGGCCTGTGGCCCGGGCAGGATCCTCTCCGCGTGTGTCCCAGGGACCCATCTGCCTGCGAATTTCGGTCACCCGGAAGGAAGCTACGATGCCCAGACCTATGGTTGGCTGTGCAGCGAGGTGTACTGCGTGGACAGGTTCCACACACACTTCAAGTAAGAAGGCGGCCTGAGTGGAAAGGTGAGAGTTTGGGCAGCTGTGCAGACAAAGAAGGTGCCCTTTGTCCTGGGCCTAAAGGCTTGTGACAGCCCACTGGGCCTGTCGTGCTCTGAGTGCCCTGCACTGGAAGCACTGCTCCACTGCTGTTTGTTCAGTTACAGCAGAGATGGCCTCAAACACTCCCTCAGTGAGGGCAGTGTTCCAACCTCCCTCAGTCCCGCCCCCACTCCGCAGGTTCCCATGCACTACAGATGCTGCATTCTGAGACCAGGGCGTTCCGAGAATGCCAAGGGCAGACATGATGACCTTAAATGATTTCCTCTTGTGTCGGTTTTGGTAAACTTTAGGAGCTAGGAAATGGTCCACTTTACACAAATGTTCAAATTTACTGGCATTTCAGATATTCTCTGCTATAACATTGTCCTGATTCTTTCTGTAAATTCTTTCCTTATGTTTTTGTTTTCCTTAATCAAAGTGTGTCTTTTAAATCTTGTCAATGAATATTCTTTGGACTTACTACATCACCTGAATTTTATACGATTTCCGTGGTATTAAGTTCTGCTCATATCTTTATTTTTCTTTTTTCTATGTTCTCAGGGTTTATTGTTTTGATCTTCTGATGTCAATTAAAACACTTGGTTATTCATTTTCATCAATCTTTTTACTTATAAAGATTTGAACTTTTGAAGATACCAGCTTACTTGTAAGTTTCTAAGGGTCAGGTCCTCTACATTGTGGCTGGCCTAAGGCTTAGTTCACCATATAGTAAAGTGTATATTGACCTATTTTCCCCTCGACTTTCTGTGATTCCCTACATCACCCCTTTCTTTGCAGACAAGCCATTTGAAATACCCTTTACTTATTTCACAGCTTATATGTCTTTGAAATAATGTGTATTTTTAGAGAAATCTTCTCATATTATTAGGCAGAAAATCTCACCTGCCATAGTTTTCAAAACAGCATAATTTCACTCTTCTCAAGGATGAATCTCTTGCATTATACAACCTTTGAGTATTTAGCTTTATCAATGACATATACTTTAAAAATGTTTTAGAGATCCTACCAGTCTTTGAAAACATCCTTGTTCCTTGTTTCAGTTCCAGTTTTGTGTATATTTTCTGCCTTGCACCTGATTATTCCAACATCTGATGGATGGCCTAGGGAATCTCATTATGGTATTGATTGTTTTTGCTGATTGTCTCCCCCGGTATTTGATTTTTCATTATTGTGTAAATTTACATCATGAGCTCATGTTTAGGTAAACATCTGACTTTGTAAGAGGCTTAGGTGTGAACGCTCGTAAGCTTCATCAGAAAGTCCGCAAAGATTTATTTGTGTCCCTCCAATGAGTTACCCCGATGACCCCGTTTACTACAAGTGTTGGTCCAATACTCCCTCTAGAGGCAGGGACTCAGACAGGACTGCTTTGCTGCCACCGATCTGGTGCAGTGGCTTTTGGCGGCCTGTGGCCCGGGCAGGAGGCTCCCCGCGTGTGTCCCACGACCCATGTGCCTGAGAACTTCGGTCACCTGGCAGGAAGCTACGATGCCCAGACCTATGGTTAGCTGTGCAGCGAGGTGTACTGTGCGGACCGGTTCCACACACACTTCAAGTTAGAGGGCTGCTTGAGTGGAAAGGTGAGAGTTTGGGCAGCTGTGCAGACAAAGAAGGCGCCCTTTGGCCTAGGCCTAAATGCTTGTGACACCCGACTGGGCGTGCCGAGTTCTGAGGGCCCTGCCCTTGGCCCCCTTCTCCACTGCCTTTGTTCTGTCACCGCAGAGATGTCCACACCCACTCCCTCAGTGTGGGCAGTGTTCCAACCTCCCTCAGCCCCGCTCCCTCTCCACAGGTTACCATGGAAAACAGATGCTGCATTCTGAGGCCAGGGCGTTCCGAGAATGCCAAGGGCAGACATGATGACCTTAAATGATTTCCTCTAATGTCCATTTTTGTAAACTTTAGGAGCTAGGAAATGGTCCACTTTACAGAAATATTCAAATTTACTGGCATTTCATATATTCTCTGCTACAACATTCTCCTGATTTTTTCTGTATATTCTTTACTTATGTTTTGGTTTTCTTTAATCAAAGTGTGTATTTTAAATATTGTCAAAGAATATTCTATGGACTTACTACATCACCTGAATTTTATACGTTTTCTGTTGTATTAAGTTCTGCTCATAACTTTATTTATCTTTTTTCTATGCTCTCAGGGATTATTGTTTTGATCATCTGATGTCAATTAAAACACTTGGTTATTCATTTTAATAAATCTTTTTACTTATAACGATTTGAAATTTTCAAGATTCCAGCTTACCTGTAAGTTTCTAAGGGTCAGGTCCTCTACATTGTTGCTGGCCTAAGGCTTAGTTCACAATATAGCAAAGTATACATTGACCTATTTTCCGCTCGACTTTCTGTGATTTCCTACATCTCACCTTTCTTTGCAGACAAGCCATTTGAAATACCCTTAACTTATTTCACAGCCAATAAGTCTTTGAAATAATGTGTATTTTTAGAGAAATCTTCTTATATATTTAGGCAGAAAATCTGACCTTCCATAGTTTTCAAAACAGCATAATTTCACTCTTCTCAATGATGAATCTGTTGTATTACACAACCTTTGAGTATTTAGCTTTTTCAATGACATGTACTTTAAAAATGTTTTAGAGATCGTAACAGTCTTTGATAACATCCTTGTTCCTTGTTTCAGTTCCAGTTTCATGTATATTTTCTGCGTTGCACCTGATTATTCCAACGCCTTATGTATGGCATAGGGAATCTAATTCTGGTATTGATTGTTTTTGCTGATGGTCTCCCCCTGTAGCTGATTTCTTCATTATTTTATAAATTTAGATCATGAGCTCATGTTTAGCTAAACATCTGACCTTGTAAGAGGCTTAGGTGTGAACACTCTTAAGCTTCATCAGAAAGTCCGCAAAGATTTATTTGTGTCCCTCCAATGAGTTACCCGCGAGGACCCCGTTTTCTACAAATGTTGGTCCAATACTCCCTTTAGAGGCACGGCCTCAGACAGGGCTGCTTTGTGCCCCACGATCTGGGGCTGTGGCATAGGGCGGTCTGTGGCCCGGGCAGGAGCCTCTCCGCGTGTGTCCCAGGGACCCATCTGCCTGCGAACTTCAGTCACACGGCAGGAAGCTACGATGCCCAGACCTATGGTTGGCTGTGCAGCGAGGTGTACTGCGTGGACAGGTTCCACACACACTTCAAGTAAGAAGGCGGCCTGAGTGGAAAGGTGAGAGTTTGGGCAGCTGTGTAGACAAAGAAGGTGCCCTTTGTCCTGGGCCTAAAGGCTTGTGACACCCCACTGGGCCTGACGGGCTCTGAGGGCCCTGCACTGGAACCACAGCTCCACTGCTGTTTGTTCAGTTACAGCAGAGATCGCCACACCCACTCCCTCAGTGAGGGCAGTGTTCCAACCTCCCTCAGCCCCGCCCCCACTCCGCAGGTTCCCATGCACTACAGATGCTGCATTCTGAGGCCAGGGCGTTCCGAGAATGCCAAGGGCAGACATGATGACCTTAAATGATTTCCTCTTGTGTCAGTTTTGGTAAACTGTAGGAGCTAGGAAATGGTCCACTTTACACAAATGTTCAAATTTACTGGCATTTCAGATATTCTCTGCTATAACATTGTCCTGATTCTTTCTGTATATTCTTTCCTTATGTTTTTGTTTTCCTTAATCAAAGTGTGTCTTTTAAATCTTGTCAATGAATATTCTTTGGACTTACTACATCACCTGAATTTTATACGATTTCCGTTGTATTAAGTTCTGCTCATATCTTTATTTTTCTTTTTTCTATGTTCTCAGGGTTTATTGTTTTGATCTTCTGATGTCAATTAAAACACTTGGTTACTCATTTTAATAAATCTTTTTACTTATAAAGATTTGAACTTTTGAAGATTCCAGCATCCTTGTAACTTTCTAAGGGTCAGGTCCTCTACATTGTTGCTGGCCTAAGGCTTTGTTCACAATATAGTAAAGTGTATATTGACCTATTTTCCCCTCGATTTTCTGTGATTCCCTACATCTCCCCTTTCTTGGCAGACAAGCCATTTGAAATACCCTTAACTTATTTCACAGCTTATATGTCTTTGAAATAATGTGTATTTTTAGAGAAATCTTCTCATATTATTAGGCAGAAAGTCTCACCTGCCATAGTTTTCAAAACAGCATAATTTCACTCTTCTCAAGGATGAATCTGTTGCATTATACAACCTTTGAGTATTTAGCTTTATCAATGACATGTACTTTAAAAATGTTTTAGAGATCCTATCAGTCTTTGAAAACATCCTTGTTCCTTGTTTAATTTCCAATTTTGTGTATATTTTCTGCCTTGCACCTGATTATTCCAACATCTAATGGATGGCCTAGGGAATCTAATTATGGTATTGATTGTTTTTGCTGATTGTCTCCCCCGGTATTTGATTTTTCATTATTGTGTAAATTTAGATCATGAGCTCATGTTTAGGTAAACATCTGACTTTGTAAGAGGCTTAGGTGTGAACGCTCGTAAGCTTCATCAGAAAGTCCGCAAAGATTTATTTGTGTCCCTCCAGTGAGTTACCCCGATGACCCCGTTTACTACAAGTGTTGGTCCAATACTCCCTCTAGAGGCAGGGACTCAGACAGGACTGCTTTGCTGCCACCGATCTGGTGTAGTGGCTTTTGGCGGCCTGTGGCCCGGGCAGGAGGCTCCCCGCGTGTGTCCCACGACCCATGTGCCTGAGAACTTCGGTCACCTGGCAGGAAGCTACGATGCCCAGACCTATGGTTAGCTGTGCAGCGAGGTGTACTGTGCGGACCGGTTCCACACACACTTCAAGTTAGAGGGCTGCTTGAGTGGAAAGGTGAGAGTTTGGGCAGCTGTGCAGACAAAGAAGGCGCCCTTTGGCCTAGGCCTAAATGCTTGTGACACCTGACTGGGCGTGCCGAGCTCTGAGGGCCCTGCCCTTTGCCCCCTTCTCCACTGCCTTTGTTCTGTCACCGCAGAGATGTCCACACCCACTCCCTCAGTGTGGGCAGTGTTCCAACCTCCCTCAGCCCCACTCCCTCTCCACAGGTTACCATGGAAAACAGATGCTGCATTCTGAGGCCAGGGCGTTCCGAGAATGCCAAGGGCAGACATGATGACCTTAAATGATTTCCTCTAATGTCCATTTTTGTAAACTTTAGGAGCTAGGAAATGGTCCACTTTACAGAAATATTCAAATTTACTGGCATTTCATATATTCTCTGCTACAACATTCTCCTGATTTTTTCTGTATATTCTTTACTTATGTTTTGGTTTTCTTTAATCAAAGTGTGTATTTTAAATATTGTCAAAGAATATTCTATGGACTTACTACATCACCTGAATTTTATACGTTTTCTGTTGTATTAAGTTCTGCTCATAACTTTATTTATCTTTTTTCTATGCTCTCAGGGATTATTGTTTTGATCATCTGATGTCAATTAAAACACTTGGTTATTCATTTTAATAAATCTTTTTACTTATAACGATTTGAAATTTTCAAGATTCCAGCTTACCTGTAAGTTTCTAAGGGTCAGGTCCTCTACATTGTTGCTGGCCTAAGGCTTAGTTCACAATATAGCAAAGTATACATTGACCTATTTTCCCCTCGACTTTCTGTGATTTCCTACATCTCACCTTTCTTTGCAGACAAGCCATTTGAAATACCCTTAACTTATTTCACAGCCAATAAGTCTTTGAAATAATGTGTATTTTTAGAGAAATCTTCTTATATATTTAGGCAGAAAATCTGACCTGCCATAGTTTTCAAAACAGCATAATTTCACTCTTCTCAATGATGAATCTGTTGTATTACACAACCTTTGAGTATTTAGCTTTTTCAATGACATGTACTTTAAAAATGTTTTAGAGATCCTAACAGTCTTTGATAACATCCTTGTTCCTTGTTTCAGTTCCAGTTTCATGTATATTTTCTGCCTTGCACCTGATTATTCCAACGCCTTATGTATGGCATAGGGAATCTAATTCTGGTATTTATTGTTTTTGCTGATTGTCTCCCCCTGTAGCTGATTTCTTCATTATTGTGTAAATTTAGATCATGAGCTCATGTTTAGCTAACATCTGACCTTGTAAGAGGCTTAGGTGTGAACACTCTTAAGCTTCATCAGAAAGTCCACAAAGATTTATTTGTGTCCCTCCAATGAGTTACCAGCGAGGACCCCGTTTTCTACAAATGTTGGTCCAATACTCCCTTTAGAGGCACGGCCTCAGACAGGGCTGCTTTGTGCCCCACGATCTGGGGCAGTGGCATTGGGCGGCCTGTGGCCCGGGCAGGAGCCTCTCCGCGTGTGTCCCAGGGTCCCATCTGCCTGTGAACTTCGGTCACCTGGCAGGAAGCTATGATGCCCAGACCTATGGTTAGCTGTGCAGCGAGGTGTACTGCGCGGACAGGTTCCACACACACTTCAAGTAAGAGGGAGGCCCGAGTGGAAAGGTGAGAGTTTGGGCAGCTGTGCATACAAACAAGGCGCCCTTTGCCCTGGGCCTAAATGCTTGTGACACCCCACTGGGCCTGCCGGGCTCTGAGGGCCCTGCCCTGGGCCCCATGCTCCCCTGCCCTTTGTTCAGTCATAGCAGAGATGGCCACACCTACTCCCTCAGTGAGGGCAGTGTTCCAACCTCCCTCAGCGCCGCCCCCTCTGCGCAGGTTACCATGCACTACAGATGCTGCATTCTGAGGCCAGAGCGTTCCGAGAATGCCAAGGGCAGACATGATGACTTTAAATGATTTCCTCTTGTGTCAGTTTTGGTAAACTTTAGGAGCTAGGAAATGGTTCAGTTTACACAAATGTTCAAATTTACTGGCATTTCAGATATTCTCTGCTATAACATTGTCCTGATTCTTTCTGTATATTCTTTACTTATGTTTTTGTTTTCCTTAATCAACATGTGTCTTTTAAATCTTGTCAAAGAATATTCTTTGGACTTACTACATCACCTGAATTTTATACGTTTTCCGTTGTATTAAGATCTGCTCATAACTTTATTTTTCTTTTTTCTATGTGCTCAGGGTTTATTGCTTTGAACTTCTGATGTCAATTAAAACACTTGGTTACTCATTTTAATAAATCTTTTTACTTATAAAGATTTGAACTTTTGAAGATTCCAGCATCCTTGTAACTTTCTAAGTGTCAGGTCCTCTACATTGTTGCTGGCCTAAGGCTTTGTTCACTATATAGTAAAGTGTATATTGACCTATTTTCCCCTCGACTTTCTGTGATACCCTACATCTCCCCTTTCTTTGCAGACAAGCCATTTGAAATACCCTTAACTTATTTCACAGCCAATAAGTCTTTGAAATAATGTGTATTTTTTAGAGAAATCTTCTAATATATTTAGGCAGAAAATATGACCTGCCATAGTTTTCAAAACAGCATAATTTCAGTCTTCTCAATGATGAATCTGTTGTATTACACAACCTTTGTATTTAGTTTTATCAATGACATGTACTTTAAAAATGTTTTAGAGATCCTAGCAGTCTTTGAAAACATCCTTGTTCCTTGTTTCAGTTCCAGTTTCATGTATATTTTCTGCGTTGCACCTGATTATTCCAACGTCTGATGGATGGCATAGGGAATCTAATTCTGGTATTGATTGTTTTTGCTGATTGTCTCCCCCTGTAGCTGATTTCTTCATTATTGTGTAAATTTAGATCATAAGCTCATGTTTAGCTAAACATCTGACCTTGTAAGAGGCTTAGGTGTGAACACTCGTAAGCTTCATCCGAAAGTCCGCAAAAATTTATTTGTGTCCCTCCAATGTGTTGCCCGCGAGGACCCCGTTTTCCACAAGTGTTGGTCCAATACTCCCTCTAGAGGCACGGCCTCAGACAGGCCTGCTTTGCGCCCCACGATCAGGGGCAGTGGCACTGGGAGTCAAGTGGCCCAGGCAGGAGCCTCTCCGCGTGTGTCCCAGGTACCCATCTGCCTGAGAACTTCGGTCACCTGGCAGGAGGCTACGATGCCCAGACCTATGGTTGGCTGTGCAGCGAGGTGTACTCCACGGACAGGTTCCACACACACTTCAAGTAACAGGGCGGCCTGAGTGGAAAGGTGAGAGTTTGGGCAGCTGTGCATACAAAGAAGGCGTTCTTTGGCCTGGGCCTAAATGCTTGTGACACCCCACTAGGCCTGCCGGGCTCTGAGGGCCCTGCACTGGGACCCCTGCTCCCCTGCCCTTTGTTCAGTCACAGCAGAGATGGCCACACCCACTCCCTCAGTGAGGGCAGTGTTCCAACCTCCCTCAGCCCCGCCCCCTCTCCGCAGGTTACCATGGACTGCAGATGCTACATTCTGAGTCCATGGCATTCCGAGAATGCCAAGGGCAGACATGATGACCTTAAATGATTTCCTCTTGTGTCAGTTTTGGTAAACTTTAGGAGCTAGGAAATGGTCCACTTTACAGAAATGTTCAAATTTACTTGCATTTCATATATTCTCTGCAATAACATTGTCCTGATTCTTTCTGTATATTCTTTACTTATGTTTTTTTTTTCCTTAATCAAAGTGTGTCTTTTAAATCTTGTCAAAGAATATTCTTTGGACTTAGTACCTCACCTGAGTTTTATACGTTTTCTGTTGTATTAAGTTCTGCTCATATCTTTATTTATCTTTTTCTATGTTCTCAGGGTTTATTGTTTTGATCTTCTGATGTCAATTAAAACACTTGGTTATTCATTTTAATAAATCTTTTTACTTATAAAGATTTGAACTTTTTAATATTCCAGCTTACTTGTAAGTTTCTAAGGGTCATGTCCTCTACATTGTTGCTGGCCTAAGGCTTTGTTCACAATATAGTAAAGGGTATATTGACCTATTTTCCCCTCGACTTTCTGTGATTCCCTACATCTCCCCTTTCTTTGCAGACAAGCCATTTGAAATACCCTTAACTTATTTCACAGCTTATATGTCTTTGAAATAATGTGTATTTTTAGAGAAATCTTCTCATATTATTAGGCAGAAAATCTCACCTGCCATAGTTTTCAAAACAGCATAATTTCACTCTTGTCAAGGATGAATCTGTTGCAGTATACAACCTTTGAGTATTTAGCTTTATCAATGACATGTAATTTAAAAATGTTTCAGAGATCCTACCAGTCTTTGAAAACATCCTTGTTCCTTGTTTCAGTTCCAGTTTTGTGTATATTTTCTGCCTTGCACCTGATTATTCCAACATCTGATGGATGGCCTAGGGAATCTAATTCTGGTATTGATTGTTTTTGCTGATTGTCTCCCCTGGTATTGATTTCTTCATTATTGTGTAAATTTAGATCATGAGCTCATGTTTAGGTAAACATCTGACTTTGTAAGAGGCTTAAGTGTGAACGCTCGTATGCTTCATCAGAAAGTCCGCAAAGATTTATTTGTGTCCCTCCAATGAGTTACCCCGATGACCCCGTTTACTACAAGTGTTGGTCCAATACACCCTCTAGAGGCAGGGACTCAGACAGGACTGCTTTGCTGCCACCGATCTGGGGTAGTGGCTTTTGGCGGCCTGTGGCCCGGGCAGTAGGCTCCCCGCGTGTGTCCCACTACCCATGTGCCTGCGAACGTCGGTCACCTGGCAGGAAGCTACGATGCCCAGACCTATGGTTAGCTGTGCAGCGAGGTGTACTGTGCGGACCGGTTCCACACACACTTCAAGTTAGAGGGCGGCTTGAGTGGAACGGTGAGAGTTTGGGCAGCTGTGCAGACAAAGAAGGCGCCCTTTGGCCTAGGCCTAAATGCTTGTGACACACGACTGGGCGTGTCGGGCTCTGAGGGCCCTGCCCTTGGCCCCCTTCTCCCCTGCATTTGTTCTGTCACCGCAGAGATGTCCACACCCACTCCCTCAGTGAGGGCAGTGTTCCAACCTCCCTCAGCCCCGCTCCCTCTCCGCAGGTTACCATGGAGAACAGATGCTGCATTCTGAGGCCAGGGCTTTCCGAGAATGCCAAGGGCAGACATGATGACCTTAAATGATTTCCTCTAATGTCCATTTTTGTAAACTTAAGGAGCTAGGAAATGGTCCACTTTACAGAAATATTCAAATTTAATGGCATTTCATATATTCTCTGCGACAACATTCTCCGGATTTTTTCTGTATATTCTTTACTTATGTTTTGCTTTTTGTTTAATCAAAGTGTGTATTTTAAATATTGTCAAAGAATATTCTATGGACTTACTACATCACCTGAATTTTATACGTTTTCTGTTGTATTAAGTTCTGCTCATAACTTTATTTATCTTTTTTCTATGCTCTCAGGGTTTATTGTTTTGATCATCTGATGTTAATTAAAACACTTGGATATTCATTTTAATAAATGTTTTTACTTATAAAGATTTGAACTTTTAAAGATTCCAGCTTACCTGTAAGTTTCTAAGGGTCAGGTCCTCTACAGTGTTGCTGGCCTAAGGCTTAGTTCACAATATAGCAAAGTATACATTGACCTATTTTCCCCTCGACTTTCTGTAATTTCCTACATCTCACCTTTCTTTGCAGACAAGCCATTTGAAATACGCTTAACTTATTTCACAGCCAATAAGTCTTTGAAATAATGTGTATTTTTAGAGAAATCTTCTTATATATTTAGGCAGATAATCTGACCTGCCATAGTTTTCAAAACAGCATAATTTCACTCTTCTCAATGATGAATCTGTTGTATTACACAACCTTTGAGTATTCAGCTTTATCAATGACATGTACTTTAAAAATGTTTTAGAGATCCTAACAGTCTTTGATAACATCCTTGTTCCTTGTTTCAGTTCCAGTTTCATGTATATTTTCTACCTTGCACCTGAGTATTCCAACGTCTTATGTATGGCATAGGGAATCTCATTCTGGTATTGATTGTTTTTGCTGATTGTCTCCCCCTGTAGCTGGTTTCTTCATTATTGTGTAAATTTAGATCATGAGCTCATGTTTAGCTAAACAGCTGACCTTGTAATTGGCTTAGGTGTGAACGCTCGTAAGTTTCAGCAAAAAGTCGGCAAAGATTTATTTGTGTCCCTCCAATGAGTTGCCCACAAGGACCCCGTTTTCTAAAAGTGTTGGTCCAATACTCCCTCTAGGGATAGGGTACTTAGACAGGGCTGCTTTCGGCCCCCGATCTTGGGCAGGGGCAGTGGGCGGCCTGTGGCCCGGGCAGGAGCCTCTCTGCGTGTGAACCAGGGAATCATCTCTCCTGGGAAATTCGGTCACCTGGCAGGAAGCTACGATGCCCAGACCTATGGTTAGCTGTGCAGCGAGGTATACTGCGCGGACAGGTTCCACACACACTTTAACTAAGTGGGTGGCCTGAGTGGAAAAGTGAGAGTTTGGGCAGCTGTGCAGACAATGAAGGCGCCCTATGGCAGGGGCCTAAATGCTTGTGACACCCCACTGGGCCTGCCGGGCTCTGAGGGCCCTGCCCTGGGCCCCCTGCTCCAATGCCCTTTGTTCAGTCACAGCAGAGATGGCCACACCCACTCCCTCAGTGAGGGCAGTGTTCCAGCCTCCCTCAGCCCCGCCCACTCTCCGCAGGTTACCATGGACTACACAGGCTGCATTCTGAGGCAAGGGCGTTCCGAGAATGCCAAGGGCAGACATGATGAACTTAAATGATTTCCTCTTGTGTCAGTTTTGGTAAACTGTAGGAGCTAGGAAATGGTCCGCTTTACAGAAATGTTCAAATTTACTGGCATTTCATATATTCTCTGCTATAACATTGTCCTGATTCTTTCTATATATTCTTTAATTATGTTTCTGTTTTCCTCAATCAAAGTGTGTCTTTTAAATCTTTTCAAAGAATATTCTTTGACTTACTACCTCACCTGAGTTTTATACGTTTTCTGTGGTATTAAGTTCTGCTCATATCTTTATTTATATTTTTTCTATGTTCTCAGGGTTTATTGTTTTGATCTTCTGATGTCAATTAAAACACTTGGTTATTCATTTTCACCAATCTTTTTACTTATAAATATTTGAACTTTTAAACATTCCAGCTCACTTTTAAGTTTCTAAGTGTCAGGTCCTCTAAATTGTGGCTGGCCTAAGGCTTAGTTCACCATATAGCAATGTATATATTGACATTTTCCCCTCGACTTTCTGTGATTCCCTACATCTCACCTTTCTTTGCAGACAAGCCATTTGAAATACCCTTAACTTATTTCACAGCCAAAATGTCGTTGAAAAAATGTGTATTTTTTAGGGCAATCTTCTTATATAATTAGGCAGAAAATCTCACCTGCCATAGTTTTCAAAACAGCATAATTTCACTCTTCTCAATGTTTAATCTGTGGTATTAAACAACCTTTGAGTATTTAGGTTTATCAACGACATGTACTTTAAAAATGTTTTAGAGATCCTAGCAGCCTTTGAAAACCTCCTTGTTCCTTGTTTCAGTTCCAGTTTTCTGTATATTTTCTGCCTTGCACCGGATTATTCCAACATCAGATGAATGGCCTAGGGAATCTCATTCTGGTATTGATTGTTTTTGCTGATTGTCTCACTTTGTAGCTGATATCTTCAATATTGTGTAAATTTAGATCATGAGCTCATGTTTAGCTAAACAGCTGACCTTGTAAGAGGCTTAGGTGTGAACGCTGGTAAGCTTCAGCCGAAAGTCGGCAAAGATTTATTTGTGTCCCTCCAATGAGTTGCCCGCAAGGACCCCGTTATCTACAAGTGTTGGTCCAATACTCCGTCGAGAGGCAGTGGACTCAGACATGGCTGCTTTTCAGCCTTCGATCTGGGGCAGGGCCAGTGGGCGGCCTGTTGCCCGGACAGGAGCGTCTCCGCATGTGTCCCAGGGACCCATTTTCCTGCGAACTTCGGTCACCTGGCAGGAAGCTACGATGCCCTGACCTATGGTTAGCTGTGCAGCGAGTTGTACTGCGCGGACAGGTTCCAAACACACCTCAAATAAGAGGGCGGCCTGAGTGGAAAGGTGAGAGATTGGGCAGCTGTGCAGACAAAGAAGGCGCCCTTTGGCCTGGGCCTAAATGTTTGTGACACCCCACTGGGTCTGCCTGGCTCTGAGGGCCCTGCCCTGTGCCCCCTGCTCCCCTGCCCTTTGTTCAGTCACAGCAGAGATGGCCACACCCACACCCTCAGTGAGGGCAGTCTTCCAAGCTCCCTCAGCCACGCCCCCTCTCCGCAGGGTACCATGGACTACAGATGCTGCATTCTGAGGCCAGGGCGTTCCGAGAATGACAAGGGCAGACATGATGACCTTAAATGATTTCCTCTTGTGTCAGTTTTGGTAAAGTTTAGGAGCTAGGAAATGCTCCGCTTTACAGAAATGTTCAAATTTACCGGCATTTCATATATTCTCTGCTATAACATTGTCCTGATTCTTTCTGTATATTCTTTACTTATGTTATTGTTTTCCTTAATCAAAGTGTGTCTTTTAAATCTTTTCAAAGAATATTCTTTGGACTTACTAAATCACCTGAATTTTATACGTTTTCTGTGGTATTAAGTTCTGCTCATATATTTATTTATCTTTTTTCTATGTTCTCAGGGTTTATTGTTTTGATTTTCTGATGTCAAGTAAAACACTTGGTTATGCATTTTAATAAATCTTTTTACTTATAAAGATTTGAACTTTTAAAGATTTCAGCTTACTTGTACGTTTCTAAGGGTCCATTCCTCTACACTGTTGCCGACCTAAGGCTTAGTTCACCATATAGCAATGTATATATTGACATATTATCCCCTCGGCTTTCTGTGATTTCCTACATCTCACCTTTCTTTGCAGACAAGCCATTTGAAATACCCTTAACTTATTTCACAGCCAATAAGTCTTTGAAACAATGTGTATTTTTTAGAGAAATCATCTTATATAATTAGGCACAAAATCTCACCTTCCATAGTTTTCTAAACAGCATAATTTCACTCTTCTCACTGCTTAATTTGTTGTATTAAACAACTTTTGAGTATTTAGCTTTATCCATGACATGTACTTTAAAAATATTTTAGAGATCCTACCAGACTTTGAAAACATCCTTGTTCCTTGTTTTATTTACAGGTTTATGTATATTTTCTGCCTAGCACCTAATTATTCCAACATCTGACGGGTGGCCTAGGGTATCTAATTCTGGTATTGATTGTTTTTGCTGATTGTCTCCCTTTGTAGCTGATTTCTTCATTATTGTGTAAATTTAGATCATGAGCTCATGTTTTGCTAAACAGCTGACCTTGTAAGAGGCTTAGGTGTGAACGCTCGTAAGTTTCAGCAAAGAAGTCGGCAAAGATTTATTTGTGTTCCTCCAATGAGTTGCCCACAAGGACCCAGTTTTCTAGAAGTGTTGGTCCAATACTCCCTCTAAAGGCAGGGGACTCAGACAAGGCTTCTTTGAGACACCCGATTTGGGGAGGGGCAGTGGGCGGCCTCTGGCCCGGGCAGGAGCCTATTCGCGTGTGTCCCAGGGACCCAATTGCCAGTGAACTTCGGTCACCTGACAGGAAGCCACGATGCCCAGACCTATGGTTAGCTGTGCAGCGAGGTGTACTGCATGGACAGGTTCCACAAACACTTCAAGTAAGTGGGAGGCCTGAGTGGAAAGGTGAGAGTTTGGGCAGCTGTGCAGACAAAGAAGGCGCCCTTTAGCCTATTCCTAAATGCTTGTGACACCCCACTGGGCCTGCCGGGATCTGAGGGCCCTGCCCTGGGCCCCCTGTTCCCCTGCCCTTTGTTCAGTCATAGCAGAGATGGCCACACTCACTCCCTCAGTGAGGGCAGTGTTCCAAACTCCCTCAGCCCCGCCCCCTCTGCGCAGGTTACCATGCACTACAGATGCTGCATTCTGAGGCCAGGGCGTTCTGAGAATGCCAAGGGCAGACATGATGACCTTAAATGATTTCCTCTTGTGTCAGTTTTGGTAAACTTTAGGAGCTAGGAAATGGTTCATTTTACACAAATGTTCAAATTTACTGGCGTTTCAGATATTCTCTGCTATAACATTGTCCTGATTCTTTCTGTATATTCTTTACTTATGTTTTTGTTTTCCTAAATCAAAGTGTGTCTTTTAAATCTTGTCAAAGAATATTCTTTGGACTTACTACCTCACCTGAATTTTATACGTTTTCCGTTGTATTAAGTTCTGCTCATATCTTTATTTATCTTTTTTCTATGTTCTCAGGGTTTATTGCTTTCATCTTCTGATGTCAATTAAAACACTTGGTTACTCATTTTAATAAATCTTTTTACTTATAAAGATTTGAACTTTTGAAGATACCAGCTTACTTGTAAGTTTCTAAGGGTCAGTTCCTCTACATTGTTGCTGGCCTAAGGCTTTGTTCACAATATAGTAAAGTGTATATTGACCTATTTCCCCCCCGACTTTCTGTGATTCCGTACATCTCCCCTTTCTTTGCAGACAAGCCATTTGAAATACCCTTAACTTATTTCACAGCTTATATGTCTTTGAAATAATGTGTATTTTTAGGGAAATCTTCTTATATATTTAGGCAGAAAATCTGACCTGCCATAGTTTTCAAAACAGCATAATTTCACTCTTCTCAATGATGAATCTGTTGTATTACACAACCATTGAGTATTTAGCTTTATCAATGACATGTACTTTAAAAATGTTTTAGAGATCCTAACAGTCTTTGATAACATCCTTGTTCCTTGTTTCAGTTCCAGTCTCATGTATATTTTCTGCCTTGCTCCTGATTATTCCAACGTCTTATGTATGGCATAGGGAATCTAATTCTGGTATTGATTGTTTTTGTTGATTGTCTCCCCTGTAGCTGATTTCTTCATTATTGTGTAAATTTAGATCATGACCTCATGTTTAGCTAAACATCTGACCTTGTAAGAGGCTTAGGTTTGAACACTCGTAAGCTTCATCAGAAAGTCCGCAAAGATTTATTTGTGTCCCTCCAATGAGTTACCCGCGAGGACCCCGTTTTCTACAAATATTGGTCCAATACTCCCTCTAGAGGCACGGCCTCAGACAGGGCTACTTTGTGCCCCACGATCTGGGGCAGTGGCATTGGGCGGCCTGTGGCCCGGGCAGGAGCCTCTCCGCGTGTGTCCCAGGGTCCCATCTGCCTCCGAACTTCGGTCACCTGGCAGGAAGCTATGATGCCCAGACCTATGGTTAGCTGTGCAGTGAGGTGTACTGCGCGGACAGGTTCCACACACACTTCAAGTAAGAGGGAGGCCTGAGTGGAAAGGCGAGAGTTTGGGCAGCTGTGCAGACAAAGAAGGCGCCATTTAGCCTAGGCCTAAATGCTTGTGACACACAACTGGGCCTGCCGGGCTCTGAGGGCCCTGCCCTGGGCTCCCTGCTCCCCTGCCCTTTGTTCAGTCATAGCAGAGATGGCCACACCCACTCCCTCAGTGAGGGCAGTGGTCCAAACTCCCTCAGACCCGCCCCCTCTGCGCAGGTTACCATGCACTACAGATGCTGGATTCTGAGGCCAGGGCGTTCCGAGAATGCCAAGGGCAGACATGATGACCTTAAATGATTTCCTCTTGTGTCAGTTTTGGTAAACTTTAAGAGCTAGGAAATGGTTCAGTTTACACAAATGTTCAAATTAACTGGCATTTCAGATATTCTCTGCTATAACATTGTCCTCATTCTTTCTGTATATTCCTTACTTATGTTTTTGTTTTCCTTAATCAAAGTGTGTCTTTTAAATCTCGTCAAAGAATATTCTTTGGACTTACTACATCACCTGAATTTTATATGTTTTCGGTTGTATTAAGTTCTGCTCATATCTTTATTTTTCTTTTTTCTATGTTCTCAGGGTTTATTTCTTTGTTCTTCTGATATCAATTAAAACACTTCGTTACTCATTTTAATAAATATTTTTACTTATAAATTTTGAATTTTTGAAGATTCCATCTTACTTGTAACTTTCTAAGGGTCAGGTCCTCTACATTGTTGCTGGCCTAAGGCTTTGTTCACAATATAGTAAAGTGTATATTGACCTATTTTCCCCTCGACTTTCTGTGATTCCCTACATCTCACCTTTCTTTGCAGACAAGCCATATGAAATACCCTTAACTTATTTCACAGCCAATAAGTCTTTGAAATAAGGTGTATTTTTTAGAGAAATCTTCTTATATATTTAAGCAGAAAATCTGACCTACCATAGTTTTCAAAACAGCATAATTTCACTCTTCTCAATGATGAATCTGTTGTATTACACAACCTTTGAGTATTTAGCTTTATCAATGACATGTACTTTAAAAATGTTTTAGAGATCCTAGCAGTCTTTGAAAACATCCTTGTTCCTTGTTTCAGTTCCAGTTTCATGTATATTTTCTGCGTTGCACCTGATTATTCCAACGTCTGATGGATGGCATAGGGAATCTAATTCTGGTATTGATTGTTTTTGCTGATTGTCTCCCCCTGTAGCTGATTTCTTCATTATTGTGTAAATTTAGATCATAAGCTCATGTTTAGCTAAACATCTGACCTTGTAAGAGGCTTAGGTGTGAACACTCGTAAGCTTCATCAGAAAGTCCGCAAAAATTTATTTGTGTCCCTCCAATGAGTTGCCCGCGAGGACCCCGTTTTCTACAAGTGTTGGTCCAATACTCCCTCTAGAGGCACGGCCTCAGACAGGCCTGCTTTGCGCCCCACGATCAGTGGCAGTGGCAGTGGGAGTCAAGTGGCCCGGGCAGGAGCCTCTCCGCATGTGTCCCACGACCCATCTGCCTGCGAACTTCGGACTCCTGGCAGGAAGCTACGATGCCCAGACCTATGGTCAGCTGTATAGCGAGGTGTACTGTGCGGACAGGTTCCACACACACTTCAAGTAAGAGGACGGCCTGAGTGGAAAGTTGAGAGTTTGGACAGCTGTGCAGACAAAGAAGGCACACTTTGGCCTCGGGCTAAATGCTTGTGACACCCGACTGGGCCTGCCGGGCTCTGAGGGCCCTGCCCTTGTCCCCCTTCTCCCCTGCCCTTTGTTCAGTCACAGCAGTGATGGCCACTCCCACTCCCTCAGTGAGGGCAGTGTTCCAACCTCCCTCAGTCCCGCCCCCTCTCCGCAGGTTACAAGGGACTACAGATGATGCATTCTGAGGCCAGGGCGTTCCGAGAATGCCAGGGGCAGACATGATGACCTTCAATGATTTCCTCTTGTGTCAATTTTGGTAAACTTTAGGAGCTAGGAAATGGTCCACTTTACAGAAATATTAAAATTTACTGGCATTTCATATATTCTCTGCTACAACATTGTCCTGATTCTTTCTGTATATTCTTTACTTATGTTTTGGTTTTCCTTAATCAAAGTGTGTCTTTTAAATATTTTCAAAGAATATTCTTTGGACTTACTACATCACCTGAATTTTATACGTTTTCTGTTGTATTAAGTTCTGCTCATATCTTTACTTATCTTTTTTCTATGTTCTCAGGGTTTATGTTTTGATCTTCTGATGTCAATTAAAACACTTGGTTACACATTTTAATAAATCTTTTTACGTATAAAAGTTTGAACTTTTAAAGATTCCATGTTACTTGTAAGTTTCTAAGCGTCAGGTCCTCTACATTGTTGCTAGCCTAAGGCTTTGTTCACAATATAGTAAAGTGTATATTGACCTATTTTCCCCTCGACTTTCTGTGTTTCCGTACATCTGCCCTTTCTTTGCAGACAAGCCATTTGAAATACCCTTAACTTATTTCACAGCTTATAAGTCTTTGAAATAATGTGTATTTTTTAGAGAAAACTTCTTATATATTTAGGCAGAAAATCTGACCTGCCATAGTTTTCAAAACAGCATAAATTCACTCTTCTCAGTGATGAATCTATTGTATTACACAACCTTTGAGTATTTAGCTTTATCAATGACATGTACTTAAAAAATGTTTTAGAGATCCTACCAGTCTTTGAAAACATCACTGTTCATTGTTTCAGTTCCAGTTTTGTGTATATGTTCTGCCTTGCACCTGATTATTCCAACATCTCATGGATGGCCTAGGGTATCTAATTCTGGTATTGATTGTTTTTGCTGATTGTCTCCCTTTGTATCTGATTTCTTCATTATTGTGTAAATTTAGATCATGAGCTCATGTTTAGCTAAACAGCTGACTTTCTAAGAGGCTTAGGTATGAACGCTCCTAAGCTTCATCAGAAAGTCTGCACAGATTTATTGGTGTCCCTCCAAAGAGATACCCCGAGGACCCCGTTTTCTACAAGTGTTGGTCCAATACTCCCTCTAGAGGCAGGGACTCAGACAGGACTGCTTTGCTGCCACCGATCTTGGGTAGTGGCTTTTGGCGGCCTGTGGCCCGGGCACGAGTCTCCCTGCGTGTGTCCCACCACCCATCAGCCTGTGAACTTCGTTCACATGGCAGGAAGCTACGATGCCCAGACCTATGGTTAGCTGTGCAGCGAGGTATACTGCGCGGACAGGTTCCACACACACTTCAACTAAGTGGGTGGCCTGAGTGGAAAAGTGAGAGTTTGGGCAGCTGTGCAGACAAAGAAGGCGCCCTTTGTCCTGGGCCTAAAGGCTTGTGACACACCACTGGGCCTGCCGGGATCTGAGGGCCCTGCCCACGGGCCTCTTCTCACCTGCCCTTTGTTCAGTCACAGCAGAGATGGCCACACCCACTCCCTCAGTGAGGGCTGTCTTCCAACTCCCTCAGCCACGCCCCCTGGCCGCAGGTTACTATGGACTACAGATGCTGCATTCTGAGGCCAGGGCGTTCCGTGAATGCCAAGGGCAGACATGATGACCTTAAATGATTTCCTCTTGTGTCAGTTTTGGTAAACTTTAGGAGCTAGGAAATGGTCCGCTTTACAGAAATGTTCAAATTTACTGGCATTTCATATATTCTCTGCTATAACATTGTCCTGATTATTTCTGTATATTCTTTACTTATGTTTTTGTTTTCCTTAATCAAAGTGGGTCTTTTAAATCTTTTCAAAGTATATTCTTTGGACTTACTAAATCACCTGAATTTTATACGTTTTCTGTTGTATTAAGTTCTGCTCATATCTTTATTTATCTTTTTTCTATGTTCTCAGGGTTTATTGTTTTGATTTTCTGATGTCAAGTAAAACACTTGGTTATTCATTTTAATAAATCTTTTTACTTATAAAGATTTGAACTTTTAAAGATTCCAGCTTACTTGTACGTTTCTAAGGGTCCATTCCTCTACACTGTTGCCAGCCTAAGGCTTAGATCACCATTAGCTATGTATATATTGACATATTATCCCCTCGGCTTTCTGTGATTCCCTACATCTCACCTTTCTTTGCAGACAAGCCATTTGAAATACCCTTAACTTATTTCACAGCCAATAATTCTTTGAAATAATGTGTATTTTTTAGAGAAATCATCTTATATAATTAGGCAGAAAATCTCACCTTCCATAGTTTTCTAAACAGCATAATTTCACTCTTCTCACTGCTTAATTTGTTTTATTCAAGAACCTTTGAGTATTTAGCTTTATCAATGACATGTACTTTAAAAATGTTTTAGAGATCCTACCAGTCTTTGAAAACATGCTTGTTCCTTATTTCATTTCCAGTTCTATGTATATTTTCTGCCTAGCACCTGATTATTCCAACATCTGATGGGTGGCCTAAGGAATCTAATTCTGGTATTGATTGTTTTTGCTGATTGTCTCCCTTTGTAGCTGATTTCTTCATTTTTGTGTAAATTTAGATCATGAGCTCATGTTTAGCTAAACAGCTGACCTTTTAAGAGGCTTAGGTGTGAACGCTCGTAAGTTTCAGCAAAAAGTCGGCAAAGATTTATTTGTGTCCCTCCAATGAGTTGCCCACATGGACCCCGTTTTCTAGAAGTGTTGGTCCAATACTCCCTCTAGGGGTAGGGGACTTAGACAGGGCTGCTTTCGGCCCCCGATCTTGGGCAGAGACAGTGGGCGGCCTGTGGCCCGGGCAGGAGCCTCTCTGCGTGTGATCCTGGGAATCATCTCTCCTGCGAACTTCGGTCACCTGGCAGGAAGCTACGATGCCCAGACCTATGGTTAGCTGTGCAGCGAGGTATACTGCGCGGACAGGTTCCACACACACTTCAACTAAGTGGGTGGCCTGAGTGGAAAAGTGAGAGTTTGGGCAGCTGTGCAGACAAAGAAGGTGCCCTATGGCCTGGGCCTAAATGCTTGTGACACACCACTGGGCCTGCCGGGCTCTGAGGGCCCTGCCCTGGGCCCCCTGCTCCCCTGCCCTTTGTGCAGTCACAGCAGAGATGGCCACACCCACTCCCTCAGTGAGGGCTGTGTTCCAGCCTCCCTCAGCCCCGCCCACACTCCGCAGGTTACCATGGACTACAGATGCTGCATTCTGAGGCCAGGGCGTTCCGAGAATGCCAAGGGCAGACATGATGACCTTAAATGATTTCCTCTTGTGTCAGTTTTGGTAAACTGTAGGAGATAGGAAATGGTCCACTTTACAGAAATGTTCAAATTTACTGGCATTTCATATATTCTCTGCTATAACTTTGTCCTGATTCTTTCTATATATTCTTTAATTATGTTTGTGTTTTCCTTAATCAAATTGTGTCTTTTAAATCTTTTCAAAGAATATTCTTTGGACTTACTACCTCACCTGAATTTTATACGTTTTCTGTGGTATTAAGTTCTGCTCATATCTTTATTTATCTCTTTTCTATGTTCTCAGGGTTTATTGTTTGGATCTTCTGATGTCAATTAAAACACTTGGTTATTCATTTTCATCAATCTTTTTACTTATAAATATTTGAACTTTTAAAGATTCCAGCTCACTTTTAGGTTTCTAAGGGTCAGGTCCTCTACATTGTGGCTGGCCTAAGACTTAGTTCACCATATAGCAATGTACATATTGACATTTTCCCCTCGACTTTCTGTGATTCCCTACATCTCACCTTTCTTTGCAGACAAGCCATTTGAAACACACTTAACTTATTTCACAGCCAATAAGTCTTTGGAATAATGTCTATTTTTTAGAGAAATCTTCTTATATAATTAGGCAGAAAATCTCACCTACCATAGTTTTCAAAACAGCATAATTTCACTCTTCTCAATGCTTAATCTGTGGTATTAAACAACCTTTGAGTATTTAGGTTTATCAACGACATGTACTTTAAAAATGTTTTAGAGATCCTACCAGCCTTTGAAAACCTCCTTGTTCCTTGTTTCAGTTCCAGTTTTATGTATATTTTCTGCCTTGCACCTGATTATTCCAACATCAGATGGATGGCCTAGGGAATCTCATTCTGGTATTGATTGTTTTTGCTGATTGTCTCACTTTGTAGCTGATTTCATCAATATTGTGTAAATTTAGATCATGAGCTCTTGTTTAGCTAAACAGCTGACCTTGAAAGAGGCTTAGGTGTGAACGCTGGTAAGCTTCAGCAGAAAGTCGGCAAAGATTTATTTTTGTCCCTCCAATGAGTTGCCCGCAAGGACACCGTTTTCTACAAGTGTTGGTCCTATACTCATTCGAGAGGCAGTGGACTCAGACATGGCTTCTTTTCAGCCTTCGATCTGGGGCAGGGCCAGTGGGCGGCCTGTGGCCCGGGCAGGAGCCTCTCCGCATGTGTCCCAGGGACCCATTTGCCTGCGAACTTCGGTCACCTGGCAGGAAGGTATGATGCCCTGACCTATGGTGAGCTATGCAGCGAGGTGTACTGCGTGGACAGGTTCCAAACACACTTCAAATAAGAGGGCGTCCTGAGTGGAAATGTGAGAGTTTGGGCAGCTGTGCAGACAAAGAAGGCGCCCTTTGGCCTGGGCCTAAATGCTTGTGACACCCCACTGGGTCTGCCGGGCTCTGAGGGCCCTGCCCTGGGCCACCTGCTCCCCTGCCCTTTGTTCAGTCACAGCAGAGATGGCCACACCCACTCCCTCAGTGAGAGCAGTCTTCCAAGCTCCCTCAGCCACGCCCCGTCTCCGAAGGTCACCATGTACTACAGATGCTGCATTCTGAGGCCAGGGCGTTCCGAGAATGCCAAGGGCAGACATGATGACCTTAAATGATTTCCTCTAATGTCAATTTTGGTAAAATTTAGGAGCTAGGAAATGGTCCACTTTACAGAAATATTCAAATTTACTGGCATTTCATATATTCTCTGCTTCAACATTCTCCTGATTTTTTCTGTATATTCTTTACTTATATTTTGGTTTTCTTTAATCAAAGTGTGTATTTTAAATATTGTCAAAGAATATTCTTTGGACTTACTACATCACCTGAATTTTATACGTTTTCTGTTGTATTAAGTTCTGCTCATATCTTTATTTATCTTTTTTCTATGTTCTCAGAGTTTATTCTTTTGTTCATCTGATGTCAATTAAAACACTTGGTTATTCATTTTAATAAATCTTTTTACTTATAAAGATTTGAACTTTTCAATATTCCAGCTTACCTGTAAGTTTCTAAGGGTCAGGTCCTCTACATTGTTGCTGGCCTAAGGCTTAGTTCACAATATAGCAAAGTATATATTGACCTATTTTACCCTCTACTTTCTGTGATTTCCTACATCTAACCTTTCTTTGCAGAAAAGCCATTTGAAATACCCTTAACGTATTTCACAGCCAATAAGTCTTTGAAATAATGTGTATTTTTAGAGAAATCTTCTTATATATTTAGGCAGAAAATCTGACCTGCCATAGTTTTCAAAACAGCATAATTTCACTCTTCTCAAGGATGAATCTGTTGTATTACACAACCTTTGAGTATTTAGCTTTATCAATGACATGTACTTTAAAAGTGTTTTAGAGATCCTAACAGTCTTTGATAACATCCTTGTTCCTTGTTTCAGTTCCAGTTTCATGTATATTTTCTGCCTTGCACCTGATTATTCCAACGCCTTATGTATGGCATAGGGAATCTAATTCTGGTATTGATTGCTTTTGCTGATAGTCTCCCCCTATAGCTGATTTCTTCATTATTGTGTAAATTTAGATCATGAGCTCATGTTTAGCTAAACATCTGACCTTGTAAGAGGCTTAGGTGTGAACACTCGTAAGCTTCATCAGAAAGTCCGCAAAGATTTATTTGTTTCCCTCCAATGAGTTACCCGCGAGGACCCCGTTTTCTACAAATGTTGGTCCCATACTCCCTCCAGAGGCACGGCCTCAGACAGGGCTGCTTTCTGCCCCACGATCTGGGGCATTGGCAGTGTGTGGCCTGTGGCCCGGGCAGGAGCCTCTCCACGTGTGTCCCAGTGACCCATCTTCCTGTGAACTTCGGTCACCTGACAGGAAGCCACGATGCCCAGACCTATGGTTACCTGTGCAGCGAGGTGTACTGCATGGACAGGTTCCACAAACACTTCAAGTAAGAGGGAGGCCTGAGTGGAAAGGTGAGAGTTTGGGCAGCTGTGCAGAAAAAGGAGGCGCCCTTTAGCTTGGGCCTAAATGCTTGTGACACCCCACTGGGCCTGCCGGGATCTGAGGGCCCTGCCCTGGGCCCCCTGCTCCCCTGCCCTTTGTTCAGTCATAGCAGAGATGGCCACACCCACTCCCTCAGTGAGGGCAGTGTTCCAACCTCCCTCAGCCGCGCCCCATCTGCGCAGGTTACCATGCACTACAGATGCTGCATTCTGAGGCCAGAGCGTTCCGAGAATGCCAAGGGCAGACATGATGACCTTAAATGATTTCCTCTTGTGTCAGTTTTGGTAAACTTTAGGAGCTAGGAAATGGTTCAGTTTACACAAATGTTCAAATTTACTGGCATTTCAGATATTCTCTGCTATAACAATGTCCTGATTCTTTCTGTATATTCTTTACTTATGTTTTTGTTTTCCTTAATCAAAATGTGTCTTTTAAATCTTGTCAAAGAATAATCTTTGGACTTACTACATCACCTGAAATTTATACGTTTTCCGTTGTATTTAGTTCTGCTCATAACTTTATTTTTCTTTTTTCTATGTTCTCTGGGTTTATTGCTTTGAACTTCTGATGTCAATTAAAACACTTTGTTACTCATTTTAATAAATCTTTTTACTTATAAAGATTTCAACTTTTGAAGATTCCAGCTTCCTCGTAACTTTCTAAGGGTCAGGTCCTCTACATTGTTGCTGGCCTAAGGCTTTTTTCACAATATAGTAAAATGTATATTGACCAATTTTCCCCTCGACTTTCTGTGATACCCTACATCTCCCCTTTCTTTGCAGACAAGCCATTTAAAATACCCTTAACTTATTTCACAGCCAATAATTCTTTGAAATAATGTGTATTTCTAGGGAAATATTCTTATATAATTAGGCAGAAAATCTGACCTGCCATAGTTTTCAAAACAGCATAATATCACTCTTCTCAGTGATCAATCTGTTGTAATACACAACCTTTGAGTATTTAGCTTTATCAATGACATGTACTTTAAAAATGTTTTAGAGATCCTAACAGTCTTTGATAACCTCCTTGTTCCTTGTTTCAGTTCCAGTTTCATGTATATTTTCTGCCTTGCACCTGATTATTCCAACGCCTTATGTATGGCATAGGGAATCTAATTCTGGTATTGATTGTTTTTGCTGATTGTCTCCCCTTGTAGCTGATTTCTTCATTATTGTGTAAATTTAGATCATGAGCTCATGTTTAGCTAAACATCTGACCTTGTAAGAGGCTTAGGTGTGAACACTCTTAAGCTTCATCAGAAAGTCCGCAAAGATTTATTTGTGTCCCCCCAATGAGTTACCCGCTAGGACCCCGTTTTCTACAAATGTTGGTCCAATACTCCCTCTAGAGGCACGGACTCAGACAGGGCTGCTTTGTGCCCCACGATCTTGGGCAGTGGCATTGGGCGGCCTGTGGCCCGGGCAGGAGACTCTCCGCGTGTGTCCCAGGGTCCCATCTGCCTGTGAACTTCGGTCACCTGGCAGGAAGCTACGATGCCCAGACCTATGGTTAGCTGTGCAGCGAGGTGTACTGCCAGGACAGGTTCCACACACACTTCAAGTAAGAGGGAGGCCCAAGTGGAAAGTTGAGAGTTTAGGCAGCTGTGCATACAAAGAAGGCGCCCTTTGGCCTGTGCCTAAATGCTTGTGACACCCCACTGGGCATGCCGAGCTCTGAGGGCTCAGTACTGGGACCCCTTCTCCCCTGCCCTTTGTTCAGTCACAGCAGAGATGGCCACATCCACTCCCTCAGTGAGGGCAGTGTTCCAACATCCCTCAGCCCCGCACCCTCTCCGCAGGTTACCATGGACTACAGATGCTGCATTCTGAGTCCATGGCATTCCGAGAATGCCAAGGGCAGACATGATGACCTTAAAGGATTTCCTCTTGTGTCAGTTTTGGTAAACTTTAGTAGCTAGGAAATGGTCCACTTTACACAAATGTTCAAATTTACTGTCATTTCAGATATTCACTGCTATAACATTGTCCTGATTCTTTCTGTATATTCTTTCCTTATGTTTTTGTTTTCCTTAATCAAAGTGTGTCTTTTAAATCTCGTCAAAGAATATTCTTTGGACTTACAACATCACCTGAATTTTATATGTTTTCGGTTGTATTAAGTTCTGCTCATATCTTTATTTTTCTTTTTTCTATGTTCTCAGGGTTTATTTCTTTGATCTTCTGATATCAATTAAAACACTTGGTTACTCATTTTAATAAATCTTTTTACTTATAAATTTTGAAATTTTGAACATTCCATCTTCCTTGAAACTTTCTAAGGGTCAGGTCCTCTACATTGTTGCTGGCCTAATGCTTTGTTCACAATATAGTAAAGTGTATATTGACCTATTTTCCCCTCGACTTTCTGTGATTCCCTACATCTCACCTTTCTTTGCAGACAAGCCATTTGAAATACCCTTAACTTATTTCACAGCCAATAAGTCTTTGAAATAATGTGTATTTTTTAGAGAAATATTCTTATATAATTAGGCAGAAAATCTCACCTGCCATAGTTTTCAAAACAGCATAAATTCACTCTTCTCAATGTTTAATCTGTGGTATTAAACAACCTTTGAGTATTTAGGTTTATCAACGACATGTACTTTAAAAATGTCTTAGAGATCCTACCAGCCTTTGAAAACCTCCTTGTTCCTTGTTTCAGTTCCAGTTTTATGTATATTTTCTGCCTTGCACCTGATTATTCCAACATCAGATGGATGGCCTAGGGAATCTCATTCTGGTATTGATTGTTTTTGCTGATTGTCTCACTTTGTAGCTGATTTCTTCAATATTGTGTAAATTTAGATCATGAGCTCATGTTTAGCTAAACAGCTGACCTTGTAAGAGGCTTAGGTGTGAACGCTGGTAAGCTTCAGCAGAAAGTCGGCAAAGATTTATTTGTGTCCCTCCAATGAGTTGCCCGCAAGGACCCCGTTTTCTACAAGTGTTGGTCCAATACTCCTTCGAGAGGCAGTGGATTCAGACATGGCTGCTTTTCAGCCTTCGATCTGGGGCAGGGCCAGGGGGCGGCCTGTTGCCCGGAAAGGAGCCTCTCCGCATGTGTCCCAGGGATCCATTTGCCTGCGAACTTCGGTCACCTGGCAGGAAGCTACGATGCCCTGACCTATGGTTAGCTGTGCAGCGAGGTGTACTGCGCGGACAGGTTCCAAACACACTTCAAATAAGAGGGCGGCCTGAGTGGAAAGGTGAGAGTTTGGGCAGCTGTGCAGACAAAGAAGGCGCCCTTTGGCCTGGGCCTAAATGCTTGTGACACCCCACTGGGTCTGCCGGGCTCTGAGGGCCCTGCCCTTGGCCCCCTGCTCCCCTGCCCTTTGTTCAGTCACAGCAGAGATGGCCACAACCACTCCCTCAGTGAGGGCAGTCTTCCAACCTCCCTCAGCCACGCCCCCTCTCCGCAGGTTACCATGGACTACAGATGCTGCATTCTGAGGCCAGGGCGTTCCGAGAATGCCAAGGGCAGTTATGATGACCTTAAATGATTTCCTCTTGTGTCTGTTTTGGTAAAGTTTAGGAGCTAGGAAATGGTCCGCTTTACAGAAATGTTCAAATTTACTGGCATTTCATATATTCTCTGCTATAACATTGTCCTGATTCTTCCTGTATATTCTTTATTTATGTTTTTGTTTTCCTTAATCAAACTCTGGCTTTCAAATCTTGTCAATGTTTATTCGTTGGACTTACTATATCAGCTGAATTTTATACGTTTTCTGTTGTATTAAGTTCTCCTCATATCTTTATTTATCTTTTTTCTATGTTCTCATGGTTTATGTTTTGATCCTCTGATGTCAATTAAAACACTTGGTTACACATTTAAATAAATCTTTTTACGTGTAAAGATTTGAACTTTTGAAGATTCCAGCTTACTTGTAAGTTTCTAAGGGTCAGGTCCTCTACATTGTTGCTGACCTAAGGCTTTGTTCACAATATAGTAAAGTGTATATTGACCTATTTTCCCCTCGACTTTGTGTGTTTCCCTACATCTCCCCTTTCTTTGCAGAGAAGCCATTTGAAATACCCTTAACTTATTTCACAGCTTATAAGTCTTTGAAATAATGTGTAATTTTTAGAGAAATCTTCTTATATATTTAGGCAGAAAATCTGACCTGCCATAGTTTTCGAAACAGCATAAATTCACTCTTATCAATGATGAATCTATTTTATTACACAACCTTTGAGTATTTAGCTTTATCAATGACATGTACTTAAAAAATGTTTTAGAGATCCTACCAGTCTTTGAAAACATCCCTGTTCCTTGTTTCATTTCCAGTTTTGTGTATATTTTCTGCCTTGTACCTGATTATTCCAACATCTCATGGATGGCCCAGGGTATCTAATTCTGGTATTGATTGTTTTTGCTGATTGTCTCCCCTTGTGTCTGATTTCTTCATTATTGTGTAAATTTAGATCATGAGCTCATGTTTAGCTAAACAGCTGACTTTGTAAGAGGCTTAGGTGTGAACGCTCCTAAGCTTCATCAGAATGTCTGCAAAGATTTATTTGTGTCCCTCCAAAGAGTTACCCCGAGGACCCCGTTTTCTTCAAGTGTTAGTCCAATACTCCCTCTAGAGTCAGGGACTCAGACTGGACTGGTTTGCTGCCACCGATCTTGGGTAGTGGCTTTTGGCGGCCTGTGGCCCGGGCAGGAGGCTCCCCGCGTGTGTCCCACCACCCATCTGCCTGTGAACTTCGTTCACCTGGCAGGAAGCTACGATGCCCTGACCTATGGTTAGCTTTGCAGCGAGGTGTACTGTGCTCACGGGTTCCACACACACTTCAAGTAAGAAGGCGGCCTGAGTGGAAAGGTGAGAGTTTGGGCAGCTGTGCAGACAAAGAAGGCGCCCTTTGTCCTGGGCCTAAATGCTTCTGACAACCGACTGGGCCTGCCGGGCTCTGAGGGCCCTGCACTTGGCCCCCTTCTCCCCTGCCATTTGTTCAGTCACAGCAGAGATGGCCACACCCACTCCCTCAGTGAGGGCAGTGCTCCAACCTCCCTCAGCCCCGCCCCATCTCCGCAGGTTACCATGGACTACAGATGCGGCATTCTGAGGCCACAGCGTTCTGTGAATGCCAAGGGCAGACATGATGACCTTAAATGATTTCCTCTTGTGTCAGTTTTGGTAAACTTTAGGAGCTAGGTAATGGTTCAGTTTACACAAATGTTCAAATTTACAGGCATTTCAGATATTCTCTGCTATAACATTGTGCTGATGCTCTCCGTATATTCTTTACTTATGTCTTTGTTTTCCTTAATCAAACTGTGTCTTTTAAATCTTGTCAAAGAATATTCTTTGGACTTACTACATCATCTGAATTTTATACGTTTTCCTATGTAATAAGTTCTGCTCATATCTTTATTTATCTTTTGTCTATTTCTCAGGGTTTATTGTTTAGATCTTCTGATGTCAAATAAAACACTTGGTTATTCATTTTAATAAATCTTTTTACTTATAAAGATTTCAACTTTTCAAGATTCCAGCTTACTTGTAAGTTACTAAGGGTCAGGTCCTCTACATTGTTGCTGGCCTAAGGCTTAGTTCACAATATAGCAGAGTATATATTGACCTATTTTCCCCTCTAATTTCTGTGATTTCCTACATCTCACCTTTCTTTGCAGAGAAGCCTTTTGAAATACCCTTAACTTATTTCACAGCCAATAAGTCTTTGAAATAATGTATATTTTTTAGAGAAATCTTCTTATATAATTAGGCAGAAAATATGACCTGACATAGTTTTCAAAACAGCAAAATTTCACTCTTCTCAATGATGAATCTGTTGTATTACACAACCTTTGAGTATTTCGCTTTATCAATGACATGTACTTTATAAATGTTTTAGAGATCCTACCAGTCTTTGAAAACATCCTTGTTCCTTGTTTCCGTCCCAGTTTTATGTATATATTCTGCCTTGCACTTGATTATTCCAACATCTGATGGATGGCCTAGGGAATCTAATTGTGGTATTGATTGTTTTTGCTGCTTTTCTCCCCTTGTAGCTGATTTCTTCATTATTGTGTAAATTTAGATCATGAGCTCATGTTTAGCTAAACAGCTAACCTTGTAAGAGGCTTAGTTGTGAACGCTCGTAAGCTTCAGCAGAAAGTCGGCAAAGATTTATTTGTGTCCCTGCAATGCGTTACTCCGAGGACCCCGTTTTCTACAGGTGTTGGTCCAAAACTCCCTCTAGAGGCAGGGATTCAGACAGGACAGCTTTGCTGCCACCGAAGTGGTGTAATGGCTCTTGGCGGCCTGTGGCCCGGGCAGGAGGCTCCCCGCATGTGTCCCACGACCCATCTGCCTGCGAACTTCGGTCACCTGGCAGGAAGCTACGATGCCCAGACCTATGGTTAGCTGTGCAGTGAGGTTTACTGTGCGGAGCGGTTCCACACACACTTCAAGTAAAAGGGCGGCCTGATTGGAAAGGTGAGAGTTTGGGCAGCGGTGGAGACAAAGAAGGAGCCCTTTGGCCTAGGTCTAAATGCTTGTGACACCCCACTGGGCCTGCCGGGCTCTGAGGGCCCTGCCCTTGTCCCCCTTCTCCCCTGCCTTTTGTTCAGTCACAGCAGAGATGGCCACACCCACTCCCTCAGTGGGGGCAGTGTTCCAACCACCCTCAGCCCCGCCCCCTCTCTGCAGGTTACCATGGACTACAGATGCTGCATTCTGAGGCCAGGGCGTTCCGAGAATGCCAAGGGCAGACATGATGACCTTAAATGATTTCCTCTAGTGTCAATTTTGGTAAACTTTAGGAGCTAGGAAATGGTCCTCTTTACAGAAATATACAAAGTTAATGGCATTTAATACATTCTCTGCTACAACATTCTCCTGATTTTATCAGTATATTCTTTACTTATGTCTTTGTTTTCCTTAATCAAAGTGTGTCTTTTAAATCTTGTCAAAGAATATTCTTTGGACTTACTACATCACCTGAATTTTATACGTTTTCCTTTGTATTAAGTTCTGCTCATAATTTTATTTATATTTTTTCTATGTTCTCAGGGTTTATTGTTTTGATTTTCTGATGTCCAGTAAAACACTTGGTTATTCATTTTAATAAATCTTTTTACTTATAAAGATTTGAACTTTTAAAGATTCCAGCTTACTTGTACGTTTCTAAGGGTCCATTCCTCTACACTGTTGCCGGCCTAAGGCTTAGTTCACCATATAGCAATGTATATATTGACATATTATCCCCTCGGCTTTCTGTGATTCCCTACATCTCACCTTTCTTTGCAGACAAGCCTTTTGAAATACCCTTAACTTATTTCACAGCCAATAATTCTTGGAAATAATGTGTATTTTTTAGAGAAATCATCTTATATAATTAGGCAGAAAATCTCACCTTCCATAGTTTCCTAAACAGCATAATTTCACTCTTCTCACTGCTTAATTTGTTGTATTAAAGAACCTTTGAGTATTTAGCTTTATCAATGACATGTACTTTAAAAATGTTTTAGAGATCCTACCAGTCTTTGAAAACATGCTTGTTCCTTGTTTCATTTCCAGGTTTATGTATATTTTCTGCCTAGCACCTGATTATTCCAACATCTCAAGGATGGCCTAGGGAATCTAATTCTGGTATTGATTGTTTTTGCTGATTGTCTCCCTTTGTAGCTGATTTCTTCATTATTGTGTAAATTTAGATCATGAGCTCATGTTTAGCTAAACAGCTGACCTTGTAAGAGGCTTAGGTGTGAACGCTCGTAAGTTTCAGCAAAAAGTCGGCAAAGATTTATTTGTGTCCCTCCAATGAGTTGCCCACAAGGACCCCGTTTTCTAGAAGTGTTGGTCCAATACTCCCTCTAGGGGTAGGGGACTTAGACAGGGCTGCTTTCGGCCCCCTATCTTGGGCAGGGGCAGTGGGCGGCCTGTGGCCCGGTCAGGAGCCTCTCTGCGTGTGAACCTGGGAATCATCTCTCCTGCGATCTTCGGTCACCTGGCAGGAAGCTATGATACCCAGACCTATGGTTAGCTGTGCAGCGAGGTATACTGCGCGGACAAGTTCCACACACACTTCAACTAAGTGGGTGGCCTGAGTGGAAAAGTGAGAGTTTGGGCAGCTGTGCAGACAAAGAAGGCGCCCTATGGCCTGGGCCTTAATGCTTGTGACACCCCACTGGGCCTGCCGGGCTCTGAGGGCCCTGCCCTGGGCCCCCTGCTCCCCTGCCCTTTGTTCAGTCACAGCAGAGATGGCCACACCCACTCCCTCAGTGAGGGCAGTGTTCTAGCCTCCCTCAGCCCCGCCCACTCTCCGCAGGTTAACATGGACTACAGATGCTGCATTCTGAGGCCAGGGCGTTCCGAGAATGCCAAGGGCAGACATGATGACCTTAACTGATTTCCTCTTGTGTCAGTTTTGGTAAACTGTAGGAGCTAGGAAATGGTCAACTTTACAGAAATGTTCAAATTTACTGGCATTTCATATATTCTCTGCTATAACGTCCTGATTCTTTCTATATATTCTTTAATTATGTTTGTGTTTTCCTTAATCAAAGTGTGTCTTTTAAATCTTTTCAAAGAATATTCTTTGGACTTACTACCTCACCTGAATTTTATACGTTTTCTGTGGTACTAAGTTCTGCTCATATCTTTATTTATCTTTTTTCTATGTTCTCAGGGTTTATTGTTTTGATCTTCTGATGTCAATTAAAACACTTGGTTATTCATTTTCATCAATCTTTTTACTTATAAAGATTTGAACTTTTAAAGATTCCAGCTCACTTTTAAGTTTCTAAGGGTCAGGTCCTCTACATTGTGGCTGGCCTAAGGCTTAGTTCACCATATAGCAATGTATATATTGACATTTTCCCCTCGACTTTCTGTGATTCCCTACATCTCACCTTTCTTTGCAGACAAGCCATTTGAAACACACTTAACTTATTTCACAGCCAATAAGTCTTTGAAATAATGTCTATTTTTTAGAGAAATCTTCTTATATAATTAGGCAGAAAATCTCACCTGCCATAGTTTTCAAAACAGCATAATTTCACTCTTCTCAATGCTTAATCTGTGGTATTAAACAACCTTTGAGTATTTAGGTTTATCAACGACATGTACTTTAAAAATGTTTGAGAGATCCTACCAGCCTTTGAAAACCTCCTTGTTCCTTGTTTCAGTTCCAGTTTTATGTATATTTTCTGCCTTGCACCTGATTATTCCAACATCATATGGATGGCCTAGGGAATCTCATTCTGGTATTGATTGTTTTTGCTGATTGTCTCCCTTTGTAGCTGAATTCTTCAATATTGTGTAAATTTAGATCATGAGCTCATGTTTAGCTAAACAGCTGACCTTGTAAGAGGCTTAGGTGTGAACGCTGGTAAGCTTCAGCAGAAAGTCGGCAAAGATTTATTTGTGTCCCTCCAATGAGTTGCCCGCAAGGACCCCGTTTTCTACAAGTGTTGGTCCAATACTCCTTCGAGAGGCAGTGGACTCAGACATGGCTGCTTTTCAGCCTTCGATCTGGGGCAGGGCCAGTGGGCGGCCTGTGGCCCGGGCAAGAGCCTCTCCGCATGTGTCCCAGGGACCCATTTGCCTGCGAAGTTCGGTCACCTGGCAGGAAGCTACGATGCCCTGACCTATGGTGAGCTGTGCAGCGAGGAGTACTGCGCGTACAGGTTCCAAACACACTTCAAATAAGAGGGCGGCCTGAGTGGAAAGGTGAGAGTTTGGGCAGCTGTGCAGACAAAGAAGGCGCCCTTTGGCCTGGGCCTAAATGCTTGTGACACCCCACTGGGTCTGCCGGGCTCTGAGGGCCCTGCCCTGGGCCCCCTGCTCCCCTGCCCTTTGTTCAGTCACAGCAGAGATGGCCACACCCACTCCCTCAGTGAGGGCAGTCTTCCAAGCTCCCTCAGCCACGCCCCCTCTCCGCAGGTTACCATGGACTACAGATGCTGCATTCTGAGGCCAGGGCTTTCCGAGAATGCCAAGGGCAGACATGATGACCTTAAATGATTTCCTCTTGTGTCAGTTTTGGTAAAGTTTAGGAGCTAGGAAATGGTCCGCTTTACAGAAATGTTCAAATTTACTGGCATTTCATATATTCTCTGCTATAACATTGTCCTGATTCTTTCTGTATATTCTTTACTTATGTTTTTGTTTTCCTTAATCAAAGTGTGTCTTTTAAATCTTTTCAAAGAATATTCTTTGGACTTACTAAATCACCTGAATTTTATACGTTTTCTATTGTATTAAGTTCTGCTCATATCTTTATTTATCTTTTTTCTATGTTCTCAGGGTTTATTGTTTTGATTTTCTGATGTCCCGTAAACACTTGGTTATTCATTTTAATAAATCTTTTTACTTATAAAGATTTGAACTTTTAAAGATTCCAGCTTACTTGTACGTTTCTAAGGGTCCATTCCTCTACACTGTTGCCGGCCTAAGGCTTAGTTCACCATATAGCAATGTATATATTGACATATTATCCCCTCGGCTTTCTGTGATTCCCTACATCTCACCTTTCTTTGCAGACAAGCCTTTTGAAATACCCTTAACTTATTTCACAGCCAATAATTCTTGGAAATAATGTGTATTTTTTAGAGAAATCATCTTATATAATTAGGCAGAAAATCTCACCTTCCATAGTTTCCTAAACAGCATAATTTCACTCTTCTCACTGCTTAATTTGTTGTATTAAAGAACCTTTGAGTATTTAGCTTTATCAATGACATGTACTTTAAAAATGTTTTAGAGATCCTACCAGTCTTTGAAAACATGCTTGTTCCTTGTTTCATTTCCAGGTTTATGTATATTTTCTGCCTAGCACCTGATTATTCCAACATCTCAAGGATGGCCTAGGGAATCTAATTCTGGTATTGATTGTTTTTTGCTGATTGTCTCCCTTTGTAGCTGATTTCTTCATTATTGTGTAAATTTAGATCATGAGCTCATGTTTAGCTAAACAGCTGACCTTGTAAGAGGCTTAGGTGTGAACGCTCGTAAGTTTCAGCAAAAAGTCGGCAAAGATTTATTTGTGTCCCTCCAATGAGATGCCCACAAGGACCCCGTTTTCTAGAAGTGTTGGTCCAATACTCCCTCTAGGGTTAGGGGACTTAGACAGGGCTGCTTTCGGCCCCCTATCTTGGGCAGGGGCAGTGGGCGGCCTGTGGCCCGGGCAGGAGCCTCTCTGCGTGTGAACCTGGGAATCATCTCTCCTGCGAACTTCGGTCACCTGGCAGGAAGCTACGATGCCCAGACCTATGGTTAGCTGTGCAGCGAGGTATACTGCGCGGACAGGTTCCACACACACTTCAACTAAGTGGGTGGCCTGATTGGAAAAGTGAGAGTTTGGGCAGCTGTGCAGACAAAGAAGGCGCCCTAAGGCCTGGGACTAAATGCTTGTGACACTCCACTGGGCCTGCCGGGCTCTGAAGGCCCTGCCCTGGGCCCCCTGCTCCCCTGCCCTTTGTTCAGTCACAGCAGAGATGGCCACACCCACTCCCTCAGTGAGGGCAGTGTTCCAGCCTCCCTCAGCCCCGCCCACTCTCCGCAGGTTACCATGGACTACAGATGCTGCATTCTGAGGCCAGGGCGTAACGAGAATGCCAAGGGCAGACATGATGACCTTAAATGATTTCCTCTTGTGTCAGTTTTGGTAAACTGTAGGAGCTAGGAAATGGTCAACTTTACAGAAATGTTCAAATTTACTGGCATTTCATATATTCTCTGCTATAACATTGTCCTGATTCTTTCTATATATTCTTTAATTATGTTTGTGTTTTCCTTAATCAAAGTGTGTCTTTTAAATCTTTTCAAAGAATATTCTTTGGACTTACTACCTCACGTGAATTTTATACGTTTTCTGTGGTATTAAGTTCTGCTCATATCTTTATTTATCTTTTTTCTATGTTCTCAGGGTTTATTGTTTTGATCTTCTGATGTCAATTAAAACACTTGGTTATTCATTTTCATCAATCTTTTTACTTATAAAGATTTGAACTTTTAAAGATTCCACCTCACTTTTAAATTTCTAAGGGTCAGGTCCTCTACATTGTGGCTGGCCTAAGGCTTAGTTCACCATATAGCAATGTATATATTGACATTTTCCCCTCGACTTTCTGTGATTCCCTACATCTCACCTTTCTTTGCAGACAAGCCATTTGAAATACCCTTAACTTATTTCACAGCCAATAAGTCTTTGAAATAATGTCTATTTTTTAGAGAAATCTTCTTATATAATTAGGCAGAAAATACACCTGCCATAGTTTTCAAAACAGCATAATTTCACTCTTCTCAATGCTTAATCTGTGGTATTAAACAACCTTTGAGTATTTAGGTTTATCAACGACATGTAATTTAAAAATGTTTGAGAGATCCTACCAGCCTTTGAAAACCTCCATGTTCCTTGTTACAGTTCCAGTTTTATGTATATTTTCTGCCTTGCACCTGATTATTCCAACATCAGATGGATGGCCTAGGGAATCTCATTCTGGTATTGATTGTTTCTGCTGATTGTCTCCCTTTGTAGCTGATTTCTTCAATATTGTGTAAATTTAGATCATGAGCTCATGTTTAGCTAAACAGCTGACCTTGTAAGAGGCTTAGGTGTGAACGCTGGTATGCTTCAGCAGAAAGTCGGCAAAGATTTATTTGTGTCCCTCCAATGAGTTGCCCGCAAGGACCCCGTTTTCTACAAGTGTTGGTCCAATACTCCTTCGAGAGGCAGTGGACTCAGACATGGCTGCTTTTCAGCCTTCGATCTGGGGCAGGGCCAGTGGGCGGCCTGTGGCCCGGGCAAGAGCCTCTCCGCATGTGTCCCAGGGACCCATTTGCCTGCGAACTTCGGTCACCTGGCAGGAAGCTACGATGCCCTGACCTATGGTGAGCTGTGCAGCGAGGAGTACTGCACGGACAGGTTCCAAACACACTTCAAATAAGAGGGCGGCCTGAGTGGAAAGGTGAGAGTTTGGGCAGCTGTGCAGACAAAGAAGGCGCCCTTTGGCCTGGGCCTAAATGCTTGTGACACCCCACTGGGTCTGCCGGGCTCTGAGGGCCCTGCCCTGGGCCCCCTGCCCTTTGTTCAGTCACAGCAGAGATGGCCACACCCACTCCCTCAGTGAGGGCAGTCTTCCAAACTCCCTCAGCCACGCCCCCTCTCCGCAGGTTACCATGGACTACAGATGCTGCATTCTGAGGCCAGGGCGTTCCGAGAATGCCAAGGGCAGACATGATGACATTAAATGATTTCCTCTTGTGTCAGTTTTGGTAAAGTTTAGGAGCTAGGAAATGGTCCGCTTTACAGAAATGTTCAAATTTACTGGCATTTCATATATTCTCTGCTATAACATTGTCCTGATTCTTTCTGTATATTCTTTACTTATGTTTTTGTTTTCCTTAATCAAAGTGTGTCTTTTAAATCTTTTCAAAGAATATTATTTGGACTTACTAAATCACCTGAATTTTATACGTTTTCTGTGGTATTAAGTTCTGCTCATATCTTTATTTATCTTTTTTCTATGTTCTCAGGGTTTATTGTTTTGATTTTCTGATGTCAAGTAAAACACTTGGTTATTCAGTTTAATAAATCTTCTTACTTATAAAGATTTGAACTTTTAAAGATTCCATCTTACTTGTACGTTTCTAAGGGTCCATTCCTCTACACTGTTGCCGGCCTAAGGCTTAGTACACCATATAGCAATGTATATATTGACATATTATCCCCTCGGCTTTCTGTGATTCCCTACATCTCACCTTTCTTTGCAGACAAGCCATTTGAAATACCCTTAACTTATTTCACAGACAATAATTCTTTGAAATAATGTGTATTTTTTAGAGAAAACATCTTATATAATTAGGCAGAAAATCTCACCTTCCATAGTTTTCTAAACAGCATAATTTCACTCTTCTCACTGCTTAATTTGTTGTATTAAACAACCTTTGAGTATTTAGCTTTATCAATGACATGTACTTTAAAAATGTTTTAGAGATCCTACCAGTCTTTGAAAACATGCTTGTTCCTTGTTTCATTTCCAGGTTTATGTATATTTTCTGCTTAGCACCTGATTATTCCAACATCTCAAGGATGGCCTAGGGAATCTAATTCTGGTATTGATTGTTTTTGCTGATTGTCTCCCTTTGTAGCTGATTTCTTCATTATTGTGTAAATTTAGATCATGAGCTCATGTTTAGCTAAACAGCTGACCTTGTAAGAGGCTTAGGTGTGAACACTCGTAAGTTGCAGCAAAAAGTCGGCAAAGATTTATTTGTGTCCCTCCAATGAGTTGCCCACAAGGACCCCGTTTTCTAGAAGTGTTGGTCCAATACTCCTTCTAGGAGTAGGGGACTTAGACAAGGCTGCTTTCGGCCCCCGATCTTGGGCAGGGGCAGTGGGCGGCCTGTGGCCCGGGCAGGAGCCTCTCTGCGTGTGAAACTGGGAATCATCTCTCCTGCGAACTTCGGTCACCTGGCAGGAAGCTACGATGCCCAGACCTATGGTTAGCTGTGCAGCGAGGTATACTGCTCGGACTGGTTCCACACACACTTCAACTAAGTGGGTGGCCTGATTGGAAAAGTGAGAGTTTGGGTAGCTGTGCAGACAAAGAAGGCGCCCTAAGGCCTGGGCCTAAATGCTTGTGACACTCCACTGGGCCTGCCGGACTCTGAGGGCCCTGCCCTGGGCCCCCTGCTCCCCTACCCTTTGTTCAGTCACAGCAGAGATGGCCACACCCACTCCCTCAGTGAGGGCAGTGTTCCAGTCTCCCTCAGCCCCGCCCACTCTCCGCAGGTTACCATGGACTACAGATGCTGCATTCTGAGGCCAGGGCGTTCCGAGAATTCCAAGGGCAGACATGATGACCTTAAATGATTTCCTCTTGTGTCAGTTTTCGTAAACTGTAGGAGCTAGGAAATGGTCAACTTTACAGAAATGTTCAAATTTACTGGCATTTCATATATTCTCTGCTATAACATTGTCCTGATTCTTTCTATATATTCTTTAATTATGTTTGTGTTTTCCTTAATCAAAGTGTGTCTTTTAAATCTTTTCAAAGAATATTCTTTGGACTTACTACCTCACCTGAATTTTATACGTTTTCCTTTGTATTAAGTTCTGCTCATATCTTTATTTATCTTTTTTCTATGTTCTCAGGGTTTATTGTTTTGATCTTCTGATGGCAATTAAAACACTTGGTTATTCATTTTCATCAATCTTTTTACTTATAAAGATTTGAACTTTTAAAGATTCCAGCTCACTTTTAAGTTTCTAAGGGTCAGGTCCTCTACATTGTGGCTGGCCTAAGGCTTAGTTCACCATATAGCAATGTATATATGACATTTTCCCCTCGACTTTCTGTGATTCCCTACATCTCACCTTTCTTTGCAGACAAGCCATTTGAAATACACTTAACTTATTTCACAGCCAATAAGTCTTTGAAATAATGTCTATTTTTTAGAGAAATCTTCTTATATAATTAGGCAGAAAATCTCAGCTGCCATAGTTTTCAAAACAGCATAATTTCACTCTTCTCAATGCTTAATCTGTGGTATTAAACAACCTTTGAGTATTTAGGTTTATCAACGACATGTACTTTAAAAATGTTTTAGAGATCCTACCAGCCTTTGAAAACCTCCTTGTTCCTTGTTTCAGTTCCAGTTTTATGTATATTTTCTGCCTTGCACCTGATTATTCCAACATCAGATGGATGGCCTAGGGAATCTCATTCTGGTATTGATTGTTTTTGCTGATTGTCTCCCTTTGTAGCTGATTTCTTCAATATTGTGTAAATTTAGATCATGAGCTCATGTTTAGCTAAACAGCTGACCTTGCAAGAGGCTTAGGTGTGAACGCTGGTAAGCTTCAGCAGAAAGTCGGCAAAGATTTATTTGTGTCCCTCCAATGAGTTGCCCGCAAGGACCCCATTTTCTACAAGTGTTGGTCCAATACTCCTTCGAGAGGCAGTGGACTCAGACATGGCTGCTTTTCAGCCTTCGATCTGGGGCAGGGCCAGTGGGCGGCCTGTGGCCCGGGCAAGAGCCTCTCCGCATGTGTCCCAGGGACCCATTTGCCTGCGAACTTCGGTCACCTGCCAGGAAGCTACGATGCCCTGACCTATGGTGAGCTGTGCAGCGAGGAATACTGCGCAGACAGGTTCCAAACACACTTCAAATAAGAGGGCGGCCTGAGTGGAAAGGTGAGAGTTTGGACAGCTGTGCAGACAAAGAAGGCGCCCTTTGGCCTGGGCCTAAATGCTTGTGACACCCCACTGGGTCTGCCGGGCTCTGAGGGCCCTGCCCTGGGCCCCCTGCTCCCCTGCCCTTTGTTCAGTCACAGCAGAGATGGCCACACCCACTCCCTCAGTGAGGGCAGTCTTCCAAGCTCCCTCAGCCACGCCCCCTCTCCGCAGGTTACCATGGACTACAGATGCTGCATTCTGAGGCCAGGGCGTTCCGAGAATGCCAAGGGCAGACATGATGACCTTAAATGATTTCCTCTTGTGTCAGTTTTGGTAAAGTTTAGGAGCTAGGAAATGGTCCGCTTTACAGAAATGTTCAAATTTACTGGCATTTCATATATTCTCTGCTATAACATTGTCCTGATTCTTTCTGTATATTCTTTACTTATGTTTTTGTTTTCCTTGATCAAAGTGTGTCTTTTAAATCTTTTCAAAGAATATTCTTTGGACTTACTAAATCACCTGAATTTTATACGTTTTCTGTTGTATTAAGTTCTGCGGATATCTTTATTTATCTTTTTTCTATGTTCTCAGGGTTTATTGTTTTGATTTTCTGATGTCCCGTAAACACTTGGTTATTCATTTTAATAAATCTTTTTACTTATAAAGATTTGAACTTTTAAAGATTCCAGCTTACTTGTACGTTTCTAAGGGTCCATTCCTCTACACTGTTGCCGGCCTAAGGCTTAGTTCACCATATAGCAATGTATATATTGACATATTATCCCCTCGGCTTTCTGTGATTCCCTACATCTCACCTTTCTTTGCAGACAAGCCTTTTGAAATACCCTTAACTTATTTCACAGCCAATAATTCTTGGAAATAATGTGTATTTTTTAGAGAAATCATCTTATATAATTAGGCAGAAAATCTCACCTTCCATAGTTTCCTAAACAGCATAATTTCACTCTTCTCACTGCTTAATTTGTTGTATTAAAGAACCTTTGAGTATTTAGCTTTATCAATGACATGTACTTTAAAAATGTTTTAGAGATCCTACCAGTCTTTGAAAACATGCTTGTTCCTTGTTTCATTTCCAGGTTTATGTATATTTTCTGCCTAGCACCTGATTATTCCAACATCTCAAGGATGGCCTAGGGAATCTAATTCTGGTATTGATTGTTTTCGCTGATTGTCTCCCTTTGTAGCTGATTTCTTCATTATTGTGTAAATTTAGATCATGAGCTCATGTTTAGCTAAACAGCTGACCTTGTAAGAGGCTTAGGTGTGAACGCTCGTAAGTTTCAGCAAAAAGTCGGCAAAGATTTATTTGTGTCCCTCCAATGAGTTGCCCACAAGGACCCCGTTTTCTAGAAGTGTTGGTCCAATACTCCCTCTAGGGTTAGGGGACTTAGACAGGGCTGCTTTCGGCCCCCGATCTTGGGCAGGGGCAGTGGGCGGCCTGTGGCCCGGGCAGGAGCCTCTCTGCGTGTGAACCTGGGAATCATCTCTCCTGCGAACTTCGGTCACCTGGCAGGAAGCTACGATGCCCAGACCTATGGTTAGCTGTGCAGCGAGGTATACTGCGCGGACAGGTTCCACACACACTTCAACTAAGTGGGTGGCCTGAGTGGAAAAGTGAGAGTTTGGGCAGCTGTGCAGACAAAGAAGGCGCCCTAAGGCCTGGGACTAAATGCTTGTGACACTCCACTGGGCCTGCCGGGCTCTGAGGGCCCTGCCCTGGGCCCCCTGCTCCCCTGCCCTTTGTTCAGTCACAGCAGAGATGGCCACACCCACTCCCTCAGTGAGGGCAGTGTTCCAGCCTCCCTCAGCCCCGCCCACTCTCCGCAGGTTACCATGGACTACAGATGCTGCATTCTGAGGCCAGGGCGTAACGAGAATGCCAAGGGCAGACATGATGACCTTAAATGATTTCCTCTTGTGTCAGTTTTGGTAAACTGTAGGAGCTAGGAAATGGTCAACTTTACAGAAATGTTCAAATTTACTGGCATTTCATATATTCTCTGCTATAACATTGTCCTGATTCTTTCTATATATTCTTTAATTATGTTTGTGTTTTCCTTAATCAAAGTGTGTCTTTTAAATCTTTTCAAAGAATATTCTTTGGACTTACTACCTCACCTGAATTTTATACGTTTTCTGTGGTATTAAGTTCTGCTCATATCTTTATTTATCTTTTTTCTATGTTCTCAGGGTTTATTGTTTTGATCTTCTGATGTCAATTAAAACACTTGGTTATTCATTTTCATCAATCTTTTTACTTATAAAGATTTGAACTTTTAAAGATTCCACCTCACTTTTAAATTTCTAAGGGTCAGGTCCTCTACATTGTGGCTGGCCTAAGGCTTAATTCACCATATAGCAATGTATATATTGACATTTTCCCCTCGACTTTCTGTGATTCCCTACATCTCACCTTTCTTTGCAGACAAGCCATTTGAAATACCCTTAACTTATTTCACAGCCAATAAGTCTTTGAAATAATGTCTATTTTTTAGAGAAATCTTCTTATATAATTAGGCAGAAAATACACCTGCCATAGTTTTCAAAACAGCATAATTTCACTCTTCTCAATGCTTAATCTGTGGTATTAAACAACCTTTGAGTATTTAGGTTTATCAACGACATGTAATTTAAAAATGTTTGAGAGATCCTACCAGCCTTTGAAAACCTCCTTGTTCCTTGTTACAGTTCCAGTTTTATGTATATTTTCTGCCTTGCACCTGATTATTCCAACATCAGATGGATGGCCTAGGGAATCTCATTCTGGTATTGATTGTTTCTGCTGATTGTCTCCCTTTGTAGCTGATTTCTTCAATATTGTGTAAATTTAGATCATGAGCTCATGTTTAGCTAAACAGCTGACCTTGTAAGAGGCTTAGGTGTGAACGCTGGTAAGCTTCAGCAGAAAGTCGGCAAAGATTTATTTGTGTCCCTCCAATGAGTTGCCCGCAAGGACCCCGTTTTCTACAAGTGTTGGTCCAATACTCCTTCGAGAGGCAGTGGACTCAGACATGGCTGCTTTTCAGCCTTCGATCTGGGGCAGGGCCAGTGGGCGGCCTGTGGCCCGGGCAAGAGCCTCTCCGCATGTGTCCCAGGGACCCATTTGCCTGCGAACTTCGGTCACCTGGCAGGAAGCTACGATGCCCTGACCTATGGTGAGCTGTGCAGCGAGGAGTACTGCACGGACAGGTTCCAAACACACTTCAAATAAGAGGGCGGCCTGAGTGGAAAGGTGAGAGTTTGGGCAGCTGTGCAGACAAAGAAGGCGCCCTTTGGCCTGGGCCTAAATGCTTGTGACACCCCACTGGGTCTGCCGGGCTCTGAGGGCCCTGCCCTGGGCCCCCTGCCCTTTGTTCAGTCACAGCAGAGATGGCCACACCCACTCCCTCAGTGAGGGCAGTCTTCCAAACTCCCTCAGCCACGCCCCCTCTCCGCAGGTTACCATGGACTACAGATGCTGCATTCTGAGGCCAGGGCGTTCCGAGAATGCCAAGGGCAGACATGATGACATTAAATGATTTCCTCTTGTGTCAGTTTTGGTAAAGTTTAGGAGCTAGGAAATGGTCCGCTTTACAGAAATGTTCAAATTTACTGGCATTTCATATATTCTCTGCTATAACATTGTCCTGATTCTTTCTGTATATTCTTTACTTATGTTTTTGTTTTCCTTAATCAAAGTGTGTCTTTTAAATCTTTTCAAAGAATATTATTTGGACTTACTAAATCACCTGAATTTTATACGTTTTCTGTTGTATTAAGTTCTGCTCATATCTTTATTTATCTTTTTTCTATGTTCTCAGTGTTTATTGTTATGATTTTCTGATGTCAAGTAAAACACTTGGTTATTCAGTTTAATAAATCTTTTTACTTATAAAGATTTGAACTTTTAAAGATTCCATCTTACTTGTACGTTTCTAAGGGTCCATTCCTCTACACTGTTGCCGGCCTAAGGCTTAGTTCACCATATAGCAATGTATATATTGACATATTATCCCATCGGCTTTCTGTGATTCCCTACATCTCACCTTTCTTTGCAGACAAGCCATTTGAAATACCCTTAACTTATTTCACAGACAATTATTCTTTGAAATAATGTGTATTTTTTAGAGAAAACATCTTATATAATTAGGCAGAAAATCTCACCTTCCATAGTTTCCTAAACAGCATAATTTCACTCTTCTCACTGCTTAATTTGTTGTATTAAACAACCTTTGAGTATTTAGCTTTATCAATGACATGTACTTTAAAAATGTTTTAGAGATCCTACCAGTCTTTGAAAACATGCTTGTTCCTTGTTTCATTTCCAGGTTTATGTATATTTTCTGCTTAGCACCTGATTATTCCAACATCTCAAGGATGGCCTAGGGAATCTAATTCTGGTATTGATTGTTTTTGCTGATTGTCTCCCTTTGTAGCTGATTTCTTCATTATTGTGTAAATTTAGATCATGAGCTCATGTTTAGCTAAACAGCTGACCTTGTAAGAGGCTTAGGTGTGAACACTCGTAAGTTGCAGCAAAAAGTCGGCAAAGATTTATTTGTGTCCCTCCAATGAGTTGCCCACAAGGACCCCGTTTTCTAGAAGTGTTGGTCCAATACTCCCTCTAGGGGTAGGGGACTTAGACAGGGCTGCTTTCGGCCCCCGATCTTGGGCAGGGGCAGAGGGCGGCCTGTGGCCCGGGCAGGAGCCTCTCTGCGTGTGAACCTGGGAATCATCTCTCCTGCGAACTTCGGTCACCTGGCAGGAAGCTACGATGCCCAGACTTATGGTTAGCTGTGCAGCGAGGTATACTGCGCGGACAGGTTCCACACACACTTCAACTAAGTGGGTGGCCTGAGTGGAAAAGTGAGAGTTTGGGCAGCTGTGCAGACAAAGAAGGCGCCCTAAGGCCTGGGACTAAATGCTTGTGACACTCCACTGGGCCTGCCGGGCTCTGAGGGCCCTGCCCTGGGCCCCCTGCTCCCCTGCCCTTTGTTCAGTCACAGCAGAGATGGCCACACCGACTCCCTCAGTGAGGGCAGTGTTCCAGCCTCCCTCAGCCCCGCCCACTCTCCGCAGGTTACCATGGACTACAGATGCTGCATTCTGAGGCCAGGGCATTCCGAGAATGCCAAGGGCAGACATGATGACCTTAAATGATTTCCTCTTGTGTCAGTTTTGGTAAACTGTAGGAGCTAGGAAATGGTCCACTTTACAGAAATGTTCAAATTTACTGGCATTTCATATATTCTCTGCTATTACATTGTCCTGATTCTTTCTATATATTCTTTAATTATGTTTGTGTTTTCCTTAATCACAGTGTGTCTTTTAAATCTTTTCAAAGAATATTCTTTGGACTTACTACCTCACCTGAATTTTATACGTTTTCTGTGGTATTAAGTTCTGCTCATATCTTTATTTATCTTTTTTCTATGTTCTCAGGGTTTATTGTTTTGATCTTCTGATGTCCATTAAAACACTTGGTTATTCATTTTCATCAATCTTTTTACTTATAAAGATTTGAACTTTTAAAGATTCCAGCTCACTTTTAAGTTTCTAAGGGTCAGGTCCTCTACATTGTGGCTTGCCTAAGGCTTAGTTCACCATATAGCAATTTATATATTGACATTTTCCCCTCGACTTTCTGTGATTCCCTACATCTCACCTTTCTTTGCAGACAAGCCATTTGAAATACACTTAACTTATTTCACAGCCAATAAGTCTTTGAAATAATGTCTATTTTTTAGAGAAATCTTCTTATATAATTAGGCAAAAAATCTCACCTGCCATAGTTTTCAAAACAGCATAAATTCACTCTTCTCAATGCTTAATCTGTGGTATTAAACAACCTTTGAGTATTTAGGTTTATCAACGACATGTACTTTAAAAATGTTTGAGAGATCCTACCAGCCTTTGAAAACCTCCTTGTTCCTTGTTTCAGTTCCAGTTTTATGTATATTTTCTGCCTTGCACCTGATTATTCCAACATCAGATGGATGGCCTAGGGAATCTCATTCTGGTATTGATTGTTTCTGCTGATTGTCTCCCTTTGTAGCTGATTTCATCAATATTGTGTAAATTTAGATCATGAACTCATGTTTAGCTAAACAGCTGACCTTGTAAGAGGCTTAGGTGTGAACGCTGGTAAGCTTCAGCAGAAAGTCGGCAAAGATTTATTTGTGTCCCTCCAATGAGTTGCCCGCAAGGACCCGGTTTTCTACAAGTGTTGGTCCAATACTCCTTCGAGAGGCAGTGGACTCAGACATGGCTGCTTTTCAGCCTTCGATCTGGGGCAGGGCCAGTGGGCGGCCTGTGGCCCCGTCAAGAGCCTCTCCGCATGTGTCCCAGGGACCCATTTGCCTGCGAACTTCGGTCACCTGGCAGGAAGCTACGATGCCCTGACCTATGGTGAGCTGTGCAGCGAGGAATACTGCGCAGACAGGTTCCAAACACACTTCAAATAAGAGGGCGGCCTGAGTGGAAAGGTGAGAGTTTGGGCAGCTCTGCAGACAAAGAAGGCGCCCTTTGGCCTGGGCCTAAATGCTTTTGACACCCCACTGGGTCTGCCGGCCTCTGAGGGCCCTGCCCTGGGCCCCCTGCTCCCCTGACCTCTGTTCAGTCACAGCAGAGATGGCCACACCCACTCCCTCAGTGAGGGCAGTCTTCCAAGTTCCCTCAGCCACGCCCCCTCTCCGCAGGTTACCATGGACTACAGATGCTGCATTCTGAGGCAAGGGCGTTCCGAGAATGCCAAGGGCAGACATGATGACCTTAAATGATTTCCTCTTGTGTCAGTTTTGGTAAAGTTTAGGAGCTAGGAAATGGTCCGCTTTACAGAAATGTTCAAATTTACTGGCATTTCATATATTCTCTGCTATAACATTGTCCTGATTCTTTCTGTATATTCTTTACTTATGTTTTTGTTTTCCTTAATCAAAGTGTGTCTTTTAAATCTTTTCAAAGAATATTCTTTGGACTTACTAAATCACCTGAATTTTATACGATTTCCGTTGTATTAAGTTCTGCTCATATCTTTATTTTTCTTTTTTCTATGTTCTCAGGGTTTATTGTTTTGATCTTCTGATGTCAATTAAAACACTTGGTTACTCATTTTAATAACTCTTTTTACTTATAAAGATTTGAACTTTTGAAGATACCAGCTTACTTGTAAGTTTCTAAGGGTCAGGTCCTCTACATTGTTGCTGACCTAAGGCTTTGTTCACAATATAGTAAAGTGTATATTCACCTATTTTCCCCTCGACTTTCTGTGATTCCCTACTTCTCACCTTTCTTTGCAGACAAGCCATTTGAAATACACTAAACTTATTTCACAGCCAATAAGTCTTTGAAATAATGTCTATTTTTTAGAGAAATCTTCTTATATAATTAGGCAGAAAATCGCACCTGCCATAGTTTTCAAAACAGCATAATTTCACTCTTCTCAATGCTTAATCAGTGGTATTAAACAACATTTGAGTATTTAGGTTTATCAACGACATGTACATTAAAAATGTTTTAGAGATCCTACCAGACCTTGAAAACCTCCTTGTTCCTTGTTTCAGTTCCAGTTTTATGTATATTTTCTGCCTTGCACATGATTATTCCAACATCAGATGGATGGCCTAGGGAATCTCATTCTGGTATTGATTGTTTTTGCTGATTGTCTCACTTTGTAGCTGATTTCTTCAATATTGTGTAAATTTAGATCATGAGCTCATGTTTTGCTAAACAGCTGACCTAGTAAGAGGCTTATGTGTGAACGCTGGTAAGCTTCAGCAGAAAGTCGGCAAAGATTTATTTGTGTCCCTCCAATGAGTTGCCCGCAAGGATCCCGTTTTCTACAAGTGTTGGTCCAATACTCCTTCGAGAGGCAGTGGACTCAGACATGGCTGCTTTTTAGCCTTCGATCTGGGACAGAGCCAGTGGGCGGCCTGTGGCCCGGGCAGGAGCCTCTCCGCATGTGTCCCAGGGACCCATTTGCCTGCGAACTTCGGTCACCAGGCAGGAAGCTACGATGCCCTGACCTATGGTTAGCTGTGCAGCGAGGTGTACTGCGTGGACAGATTTCAAACACACTTCAAATAAGAGGGCGGCCTGAGTGGAAAGTTGAGAGTTTGGGCAGCTGTGCAGACAAAGAAGGCGCCCTTTGGCCTCTTCCTAAATGCTTGTGACACACCATTGTGTCTGCCGGGCTCTGAGGGCCTTCCACTGGGCCCCCTGCTCCCCTGCCCTTTGTTCAGTCACAGCATAGATGGCCACACCCACTCCCTCAGTGAGGGCAGTCTTCCAAGCTCCCTCAGCCACGCCCCCTCTCCGCAGGTTACCATGGACTACAGATGCTGCATTCTGAGGCCAGGGCGTTCCGAGAATGCCAAGGGCAGACATGATGACCTTAAATGATTTCCTCTTCTGACAGTTTTGGTAAACTTTAGGAGCTAGGAAATGGTCCGCTTTACAGAAATGTTCAAATTTACTGGCATTTCATATATTCTCTGCTATAACATTGTCCTGATTCTTTCTGTATATTCTTTACATATGTTTTTGTTTTCCTTAATCAAAGTGTGTCTTTTAAATCTTTTCAAAGAATATTCTTTGGACTTACTAAATCACCTGAATTTTATACGTTTTCTGTTGTATTAAGTTCTGCTCATATCTTTATTTATGTTTTTTCTATGTTCTCAGGGGTTATTGTTTTGATTTTCTGATGTCAAGTAAAACACTTGGTTATTCATTTTAATAAATCTTTTTATTTATAAAGATTTGAACTTTTAAAGATTCCAGCTTACTTGTACGTTTCTAAGGGTCCATTCCTCTACACTGTTGCCGGCCTAAGGCTTAGTTCACCATTAGCAATGTATATATTGACATATTATCCCCTCGGCTTTCTGTGATTCCCTACATCTCACCTTTCTTTGCAGACAAGCCATCTGAAATACCCTTAACTTATTTCACAGCCAATAGTCCTTGAAATAATGTGTATTTTTTAGAGAAATCATCTTATATAATTAGGCAGAAAATCTCACCTTCCATAGTTTTCTAAACAGCATAATTTCACTCTTCTCACTGCTTAATTTGTTGTATTAAACAACCGTTGAGTATTTACCTTTATCAATGACATGTACTTTAAAAATGTTTTAGAGACCCTACCAGTCTTTGAAAACATCCTTGTTCCTTGTTTCATTTCCAGGTTTATGTATATTTTCTGCCTTGCACCTGATTATTCCAACATCTGACGGGTGGCCTAGGGAATCTAATTCTGGTATTGATTGTTTATGCTGATTGTCTCCCTTTGTAGCTGATTTCTTTATTATTGTGTAAATTTAGATCATGAGCTCATGTTTAGCTAAACATCTGACCTTGTAAGAGGCTTAGGTGTGAACGCTCGTAAGTTTCAGCAAAAAGTCGGCAAAGATTTATTTGTGTCCCTCCAATGTGTTGCTCACAAGGACCCGGTTTTCTAGAAGTGTTGATCCAATACTCCCTCTAGGGGTAGGGGACTTAGACAGGGCTGCTTTCGGCCCCAGATTTTGGGCATGGGCAGTGGGGGGCCTGTGGCCCGGGCAGGAGCCTCTCTGCGTGTGAACCTGGGAATCATCTCTCCTGCGAACTTCGGTCACCTGGCAGGAAGCTACGATGCCCAGACCTATGGTTAGCTGTGCAGCGAGGTATACTGCGCGGACAGGTTCCACACTCACTTCAACTAAGTGGGTGGCCTGAGTGGAAAAGTGAGAGTTTGGGCAGCTGTGCAGACAAAGAAGGCGACTTATGGCCTGGGCCTAAATGTTTGTGACACCCCACTGGGCCTGCCGGGCTCTGAGGGCCCTGCCCTTGGCCCCCTGCTCCCCTGACCTTTGTTCAGTCACAGCAGAGATGGCCACACCCACTCCCTCAGTGAGGGCAGTGTTCCAGCCTCCCTCAGCCCCGCCCACTCTCCGCAGGTTACCATGGACTACAGATGCTGCATTCTGAGGCCAGGGCGTTCCGAGAATGCCAAGGGCAGACATGATGACCTTAAATGATTTCCGCTTGTGTCAGTTTTGGTAAACTGTAGGAGCTAGGAATTGGTCCACTTTACAGAAATGTTCAAATTTACTGGCATTTCATATATTCTCTGCTATTACATTGTCCTGATTCTTTCTATATATTCTTTAATTATGTTTGTGTTTTCCTTAATCACAGTGTGTCTTTTAAATCTTTTCAAAGAATATTCTTTGGACTTACTACCTCACCTGAATTTTATACGTTTTCTGTGGTATTAAGTTCTGCTCATATCTTTATTTATCTTTTTTCTATGTTCTCAGGGTTTATTGTTTTGATATTCTGATGTCAATTAAATCACTTGATTATTCATTTTCATCAATCTTTTTACTTATAAAGATTTGAACTTTTAAAGATTCCAGCTCACTTTTATGTTTCTAAGGGTCAGGTCCTCTACATTGTGGCTGGCCTAAGGCTTAGTTCACCATATCGCAATGTATATATTGACATTTTCCCCTCGACTTTCTGTGATTCCCTACATCTCACCTTTCTTTGCAGACAAGCCATTTGAAATACACTTAACTTATTTCACAGCCAATAAGTCTTTGAAATAATGTCTATTTTTTAGCAAAATCTTCTTATATAATTAGGCAGAAAATCGCACCTGCCATAGTTTTCAAAACAGCATAATTTCACTCTTCTCAAAGCTTAATCTGTGGTATTAAACAACCTTTGAGTATTTAGGTTTATCAACGACATGTACATTAAAAATGTTTTACAGATCCTACCAGACCTTGAAAACCTCCTTGTTCCTTGTTTCAGTTCCAGTTTTATGTATATTTTCTGCCTTGCACCTGATTATTCCAACATCAGATGGATGGCCTAGGGAATCTCATTCTGGTATTGATTGTTTTTGCTGATTGTCTCACTTTGTAGCTGATTTCTTCAATATTGTGTAAATTTAGATCATGAGCTCATGTTTAGCTAAACAGCTGACCTAGTAAGAGGCTTAGGTGTGAACGCTGGTAAGCTTCAGCAGAAAGTCGGCAAAGATTTATTTGTGTCCCTCCAATGAGTTGCCCGCAAGGATCCCGTTTTCTACAAGTGTTGGTCCAATACTCCTTCGAGAGGCAGTGGACTCAGACATGGCTGCTTTTTAGCCATCGATCTGGGGCAGAGCCTGTGGGCGGCCTGTGGCCCGGGCAGGAGCCTCTCCACATGTGTCCCAGGGACCAATTTGCCTGCGAACTTCGGTCACCAGGCAGTAAGCTACGATGCCCTGACCTATGGTTAGCTGTGCAGCGAGGTGTACTGCGTGGACAGATTCCAAACACACTTCAAATAAGAGGGCGCCCTGAGTGGAAAGTTGAGAGTTTGGGCAGCTGTGCAGACAAAGAAGGCGCCCTTTGGCCTGTTCCTAAATGCTTGTGACACCCCACTGGGTCTGCCGGGCTCTGAGGGCCTTCCACTGGGCCCCCTGCTCCCCTGCCCTTTGTTCAGTCACAGCAGAGATGGCCACATCCACTCCCTCAGTGAGGGCAGTCTTCCAAGCTCCCTCAGCCACGCCCCCTCTCCGCAGGTTACCATGGACTACAGATGCTGCATTCTGAGGCCAGGGCGTTCCGAGAATGCCAAGGGCAGACATGATGACCTTAAATGATTTCCTCTTCTGTCAGTTTTGGTAAACTTTAGGAGCTAGGAAATGGTCCGCTTTACAGAAATGTTCAAATTTACTGGCATTTCATATATTCTCTGCTATAACATTGTCCTGATTCTTTCTGTATATTCTTTACATATGTTTTTGTTTTCCTTAATCAAAGTGTGTCTTTTAAATCTTTTCAAAGAATATTCCTTGGACTTACTAAATCACCTGAATTTTATACGTTTTCTGTTGTATTAAGTTCTGCTCATATCTTTATTTATCTTTTTTCTATGTTCTCAGGGGTTATTGTTTTGATTTTCTGATGTCAAGTAAAACACTTGGTTATTCATTTTAATAAATCTTTTTACTTATAAAGATTTGAACTTTTAAAGATTCCAGCTTACTTGTACGTTTCTAAGGGTCCATTCCTCTACACTGTTGCCGGCCTATTGCTTAGTTCACCATTAGCAATGTATATATTGACATATTATCCCCTCGGCTTTCTGTGATTCCCTACATCTCACCTTTCTTTGCAGAGAAGCCATTTGAAATACCCTTAACTTATTTCACAGCCAATAGTTTTGAAATAATGTGTATTTTTTAGAGAAATCATCTTATATAATTAGGCAGAAAATCTCACCTTCCATAGTTTTCTAAACAGCATAATTTCACTCTTCTCACTGCTTAATTTGTTGTATTAAACAACCGTTGAGTACTTAGCTTTATCAATGACATGTACTTTAAAAATGTTTTAGAGACCCTACCAGTCTTTGAAAACATCCTTGTTCCTTGTTTCATTTCCAGGTTTATGTATATTTTCTGCCTTGCACCTGATTATTCCAACATCTGACGGATGGACAAGGGAATCTAATTCTGGTATTGATTGTTTTTGCTGATTGTCTCCTTTTGTAGCTGATTTCTTCATTATTGTGTAAATTTAGATCATGAGCTCATGTTTAGCTAAACAGCTGACCTTGTAAGTGGCTTAGGTGTGAACGCTCGTAAGTTTCAGCAAAAAGTCGGAAAAGATTTATTTGTGTTTCTCCAATGAGTTGCCCACAAGGACCTCGTTTTCTAGAAGTGTTGGTCCAATACTCCCTCTAGGGGTAGGGGACTTAGACAGGGCTGCTTTCGGCCCCAGATCTTGGGCATGGGCAGTGGGGGGCCTGTGGCCCGGGCAGGAGCCTCTCTGCGTGTGAACCTGGGAATCATCTCTCCTGCGAACTTCGGTCACCTGGCAGGAAGCTACGATGCCCAGACCTATGGTTAGCTGTGCAGCGAGGTATACTGCGCGGACAGGTTCCACACTCACTTCAACTAAGTGGGTGGCCTGAGTGGAAAAGTGAGAGTTTGGGCAGCTGTGCAGACAAAGAAGGCGTCTTATGGCCTGGGCCTAAATGTTTGTGACACCCCACTGGGCCTGCCGGGCTCTGAGGGCCCTGCCCTGGGCCCCCTGCTCCCCTGCCCTTTGTTCAGTCACAGCAGAGATGGCCACACCCACTCCCTCAGTGAGGGCAGTGTTCCAGCCTCCCTCAGCCCCGCCCACTCTCCGCAGGTTACCATGGACTACAGATGCTGCATTCTGAGGCCACGGCGTTCCGAAAATGCCAAATGCAGACATGATGACCTTAAATGATTTCCTCTTGTGTCAGTTTTTGTAAACTGTAGGAGCTAGGAAATGGTCCACTTGACCGAAATGTTCAAATTTACTGGCATTTCATATATTCTCTGCTATAACATTGTCCTGATTCTTTCTATATATTCTTTAATTATGTTTGTGTTTTCCTTAATCAAAGTGTGTCTTTTAAATCTTTTCAAAGAATATTCTTTGGACTTACTACCTCACCTGAATTTTATACGTTTTCTGTGGTATTAAGTTCTGCTCATATCTTTATTTATCTTTTTTCTATGTTCTCAGGGTTTATTGTTTTGATTTTCTGATGTCAAGTAAAACACTTGGTTATTCATTTTAATAAATCTTTTTACTTATAAAGATTTGAAATTTTAAACATTCCAGCTCACTTTTAAGTTTCTAAGGGTCAGGTCCTCAACATTGTGGCTGGCCTAAGGCTTAGTTCACCATATAGCAATGTATATATTGACATTTTCCCCTCGACTTTCTGTGATTCTCTACATCTCATCTTTCTTTGCAGACAAGCCATTTGAAATACACTTAACTTATTTCAAAGCCAATAAGTCTTTGAAATAATGTCTATTTTTTAGAGAAATCTTCTTATATAATTAGGCAGAAAATCTCACCTGCCATAGTTTTCAAAACAGCATAATTTCACTCTTCTCAATGCTTAATCTGTGGTATTAAACAACCTTTGAGTATTTAGGTTTATCAACGACATGTACTTTAAAAATGTTTGAGAGATCCTACCAGCCTTTGAAAACCTCCTTGTTCCTTGTTTCAGTTCCAGTTTTATGTATATTTTCTGCCTTGCACCTGATTATTCCAACATCAGATGGATGGCCTAGGGAATCTCATTCTGGTATTGATTGTTTTTGCTGATTGTCTCACTTTGTAGCTGATTTCTTCAATATTGTGTAAATTTAGATCATGAGCTCATGTTTAGCTAAACAGCTGACCTTGTAAGAGGCTTAGTTGTGAACGCTGGTAAGCTTCAGCAGAAAGTCGGCAAAGATTTATTAGTGACCCTCCAATGAGTTGCCCGCAAGGACCCCGTTTTCTACAAGTGTTGGTCCAATACTCCTTCGAGAGGCAGTGGCCTCAGACATGGCTGCTTTTCAGCCTTCGATCTGGGGCAGGGCCTGTGGGTGGACTGTGGCCCTGGGAAGAGCCTCTCCGCATGTCTCCCAGGGACCCATTTGCCTGCGAACTTCGGTCAACTGGCAGGAAGGTACGATGCCCTGACCTATGGTTAGCTGTGCAGCGAGGTGTACTGCGCAGACAGGTTCCAAACACACTTCAAATAAGAGGGCGCCCTGAGTGGAAAGGTGAGAGTTTGGGCAGCTGTGCAGACAAAGAAGGCGCCCTTTGGCCTTGGCCTAAATGCTTGTGACACCCCAGTGGTTCTGCAGGTCTCTGAGGTCCTTCCACAGGGCCCCCTGCTCCCCTGCCATTTGTTCAGTGACAGCAGAGATGGCCACACCCACTCCCTCAGTGAGGGCAGTCTTCCAAGCTCCCTCAGACACGCCCCCTCTCCGCAGGTTACCATGGACTACAGATGCTGCATTCTGAGGCCAGGGCGTTCTGAGAATGCCAAGGGCAGACATGAAGACCTTAAATGATTTCCTCTTCTGTCAGTTTTGGTAAACTTTAGGAGCTAGGAAATGGTCCGCTTTACAGAAATATTCTAATTTACTGGCATTTCATATATTCTCTGCTATAACATTGTCCTGATTCTTTCTGTATATTCTTTACTTATGTTTTTGTTTTCCTTTATCAAAATGTGTCTTTTAAATCTTTTCAAAGAATATTCTTTGGACTTACTAAATCACCTGAATTTTATACGTTTTCTGTTGTATTAAGTTCTGCTCATATCTTTATTTATCTTTTTTCTATGTTCTCAGGGTTTATTGTTTTGATTTTCTGATGTCAAGTAAAACACTTGGTTATTCATTTTAATAAATCTTTTACTTATAAAGATTTGAACTTTTAAAGATTCCAGCTTACTTGTACGTTTCTAAGGGTCCATTCCTCTACACTGTTGCCGGCCTAAGGCTTAGTTCACCATATAGCAATGTATATATTGACATATTATCCCCTCGGCTTTCTGTGATTCCCTTCATCTCACCTTTCTTTGCCGACAAGCCATTTGAAATACCCTTAACTTATTTCACAGCCAATAAGTCTTTGAAATAATGTGAATTTTTTAGAGAAATCATCTTATATAATTAGGCAGAAAATCTCACCTTCCATAGTTTTCTAAACAGCATAATTTCACTCTTCTCACTGCTTAATTTGTTGTATTAAACAACCTTTGAGTATATAGCTTTATCAATGACATGTACTTTAAAAATGTTTTAGAGATCCTACCAGTCTTTGAAAACATGCTTGTTCCTTGTTTCATTTCCAGGTTTATGTATATTTTCGGCCTAGGACCTGATTATTCCAACATCTCAAGGATGGCCTAGGGAATCTAATTCTGGTATTGATTGTTTTTGCTGATTGTCTCCCTTTGTAGCTGATTTCTTCCTTATTGTGTAAATTTAGATCATGAGCTCATGTTTAGCTAAACAGCTGACCTTGTAAGAGGCTTAGGTGTGAACGCTCGTAAGTTTCAGCAAAAAGTCGGCAAAGATTTATTTGTGTTTCTCCAATGAGTTGCCCACAAGGACCTCGTTTTCTAGAAGTGTTGGTCCAATACTCCCTCTAGGGGTAGGGGACTTAGACAGGGCTGCTTTCCGCTCCTGATCTTGGGCAGGGACTGTGGGTGGCCTGTGGCCCGGGCAGGAGCCTCTCTGCGTGTGAACCTGGGAATCATCTCTCCTGCGATCTTCGGTCACCTGGCAGGAAGCTACGATGCCCAGACCTATGGTTAGCTGTGCAGCGAGGTATACTGCGCGGACAGGTTACACACACACTTCAACTAAGTGGGTGGCCTGAGCGGAAAAGTGAGAGTTTGGGCAGCTGTGCAGACAAAGAAGGCGCCCTATGGCCTGGGCCTTAATGCTTGTGACACCCCACTGGGCCTGCCGGGCTCTGAGGGCCCTGCCCTGAGCCCCCTGCTCCCCTGCCTTTTGTTCAGTCACAGCAGAGATGGCCACAACCACTCCCTCAGTGAGGGCAGTGTTCCAGCCTCCCTCAGCCCCGCCCACTCTCCGCAGGTTACCATGGACTACAGATGCTGCATTCTGAGGCCAGGGCGTTCCGAGAATGCCAAGGGCAGACATGATGACCTTAAATGATTTCCTCTTGTGTCAGTTTTGGTAAACTGTAGGAGCTAGGAAATGGTCCACTTGACAGAAATGTTCAAATTTACTGGCATTTCATATATTCTCTGCTATAACATTGTCCTGATTCTTTCTATATATTCTTTAATTATGTTTGTGTCTTCCTTAATCAAAGTGTGTCTTTTAAATCTTTTCAAAGAATATTCTTTGGACTTACTACCTCACCTGAATTTTATACGTTTTCTGTGGTATTAAGTTCTGCTCATATCTTTATCTTTTTTCTATGTTCTCAGGGTTTATTGTTTTGATCTTCTGATGGCAATTAAAACACTTGGTTATTCATTTTCATCAATCTTTTTACTTATAAAGATTTGAACTTTTAAAGATTCCAGCTCACTTTTAAGTTTCTAAGGGTCAGGTCCTCTACATTGTGGCTGGCCTAAGGCTTAGTTCACCATATAGCAATGTATATATTGACATTTTCCCCTCGACTTTCTGTGATTCCCTACATCTCATCTTTCTTTGCAGACAAGCCATTTGAAATACACTTAACTTATTTCAAAGCCAATAAGTCTTTGAAATAATGTCTATTTTTTAGAGAAATCTTCTTATATAATTAGGCAGAAAATCTCACCTGCCATAGTTTTCAAAACAGCATAATTTCACTCATCTCAATGCTTAATCTGTGGTATTAAACAACCTTTGAGTATTTGGGTTTATCAACGACATGTTCATTAAAAATGTTTTAGAGATCCTACCAGACCTTGAAAACCTCCTTGTTCCTTGTTTCAGTTCCAGTTTTATGTATATTTTCTGCGTTGCACATGATTATTCCAACATCAGATGGATGGCCTAGGGAATCTCATTCTGGTATTGATTGTTTTTGCTGATTGTCTCCCTTTGTAGCTGATTTCTTCAATATTGTGTAAATTTAGATCATGAGCTCATGTTTAGCTAAACAGCTGACCTAGTAAGAGGCTTAGGTGTGAACGCTGGTAAGCTTCAGCAGAAAGTCGGCAAAGATTTATTTGTGTCCCTCCAATGAGTTGCCCGCAAGGATCCCGTTTTCTACAAGTGTTGGTCCAATACTCCTTCGAGAGGCAGTGGACTCAGACATGGCTGCTTTTCAGCCTTCGATCTGGGACAGAGCCAGTGGGCGGCCTGTGGCCCGGGCAGGAGCCTCTCCGCATGTGTCCCAGGGACCCATTTGCCTGCGAACTTCGGTCACCAGGCAGGAAGCTATGATACCCTGACCTATGGTTAGCTGTGCAGCGAGGTGTACTGCGTGGACAGATTTCAAACACACTTCAAATAAGAGGGCGGCCTGAGTGGAAAGTTGAGAGTTTGGGCAGCTGTGCAGACAAAGAAGGCGCCCTTTGGCCTCTTCCTAAATGCTTGTGACACACCATTGTGTCTGCCGGGCTCTGAGGGCCTTCCACTGGGCCCCCTGCTCCCCTGCCCTTTGTTCAGTCACAGCATAGATGGCCACACCCACTCCCTCAGTGAGGGCAGTCTTCCAAGCTCCCTCAGCCACGCCCCCTCTCCGCAGGTTACCATGGACTACAGATGCTGCATTCTGAGGCCAGGGCGTTCCGAGAATGCCAAGGGCAGACATGATGACCTTAAATGATTTCCTCTTCTGACAGTTTTGGTAAACTTTAGGAGCTAGGAAATGGTCCGCTTTACAGAAATGTTCAAATTTACTGGCATTTCATATATTCTCTGCTATAACATTGTCCTGATTCTTTCTGTATATTCTTTACATATGTTTTTGTTTTCCTTAATCAAAGTGTGTCTTTTAAATCTTTTCAAAGAATATTCTTTGGACTTACTAAATCACCTGAATTTTATACGATTTCTGTTGTATTAAGTTCTGCTCATATCTTTATTTATCTTTTTTCTATGTTCTCAGGGGTTATTGTTTTGATTTTCTGATGTCAAGTAAAACACTTGGTTATTCATTTTAATAAATCTTTTTACTTATAAAGATATGAACTTTTAAAGATTCCAGCTTACTTGTACGTTTCTAAGGGTCCATTCCTCTACACTGTTGCCGGCCTAAGGCTTAGTTCACCATTAGCAATGTATATATTGACATTTTATCCCCTCGGCTTTCTGTGATTCCCTACATCTCACCTTTCTTTGCAGACAAGCCATTTGAAATACCCTTAACTTATTTCACAGCCAATAGTCCTTGAAATAATGTGTATTTTTTAGAGAAATCATCTTATATAATTAGGCAGAAAATCACACCTTCCATAGTTTTCTAAACAGCATAATTTCACTCTTCTCACTGCTTAATTTGTTGTATTAAACAACCGTTGAGTATTTACCTTTATCAATGACATGTACTTTAAAAATGTTTTAGAGACCCTACCAGTCTTTGAAAACATCCTTGTTCCTTGTTTCATTTCCAGGTTTTTGTATATTTTCTGCCTTGCACCTGATTATTCCAACATCTGACGGGTGGCCTAGGGAATCTAATTCTGGTATTGATTGTTTATGCTGATTGTCTCCCTTTGTAGCTGATTTTTTTATTATTGTGTAAATTTAGATCATGAGCTCATGTTTAGCTAAACAGCTGACCTTGTAAGAGGCTTAGGTGTGAACGCTCGTAAGTTTCAGCAAAAAGTCGGCAAAGATTTATTTGTGTCCCTCCAATGAGTTGCTCACAAGGACCCGGTTTTCTAGAAGTGTTGATCCAATACTCCCTCTAGGGGTAGGGGACTTAGACAGGGCTGCTTTCGACCCCAGATATTGGGCATGGGCAGTCGGGGGCCTGTGGCCCGGGCAGGAGCCTCTCTGCGTGTGAACCTGGGAATCATCTCTCCTGCGAACTTCGGTCACCTGGCAGGAAGCTACGATGCCCAGACCTATGGTTAGCTGTGCAGCGAGGTATACTGCGCGGACAGGTTCCACACTCACTTCAACTAAGTGGGTGGCCTGAGTGGAAAAGTGAGAGTTTGGGCAGCTGTGCAGACAAAGAAGGTGACTTATGGCCTGGGCCTAAATGTTTGTGACACCCCACTGGGCCTGCCGGGCTCTGAGGGCCCTGCCCTTGGCCCCCTGCTCCCCTGCCCTTTGTTCAGTCACAGCAGAGATGGCCACACCCACTCCCTCAGTGAGGGCAGTGTTCCAGCCTCCCTCAGCACCGCCCACTCTCCGCAGGTTACCATGGACAACAGATGCTGCATTCTGAGGCCAGGGCGTTCCGAGAATGCCAAGGGCAGACATGATGACCTTAAATGATTTCCGCTTGTGTCAGTTTTGGTAAACTGTAGGAGCTAGGAAATGGTCCACTTTACAGAAATGTTCAAATTTACTGGCATTTCATATATTCTCTGCTATAACATTGTCCTGATTCTTTCTATATATTCTTTAATTATGTTTGTGTTTTCCTTAATCAAAGTGTGTCTTTTAAATCTTTTCAAAGAATATTCTTTGGACTTACTACCTCACCTGAATTTTATACGTTTTCTGTGGTATTAAGTTCTGCTCATATCTTTATTTATCTTTTTTCTATGTTCTCAGGGTTTATTGTTTTGATATACTGATGTCAATTAAATCAATTGATTATTCATTTTCATCAATCTTTTTACTTATAAAGATTTGAACTTTTAAAGATTCCAGCTCACTTTTAAGTTTCTAAGGGTCAGGTCCTCTACATTGTGGCTGGCCTAAGGCTTAGTTCACCATATCGCAATGTATATATTGACATTTTCCCCTCGACTTTCTGTGATTCCCTACATCTCACCTTTCTTTGCAGACAAGCCATTTGAAATACACTTAACTTATTTCACAGCCAATACGTCTTTGAAATAATGTCTATTTTTTAGCGAAATCTTCTTATATAATTAGGCAGAAAATCGCACCTGCCATAGTTTTCAAAACAGCATAATTTCAATCTTTTCAAAGCTTAATCTGTGGTATTAAACAACCTTTGAGTATTTAGGTTTATCAACGACATGTACATTAAAAATGTTTTAGAGATCCTACCAGACCTTGAAAACCTCCATGTTCCTTGTTTCAGTTCTAGTTTTATGTATATTTTCTGCCTTGCACCTGATTATTCCAACATCAGATGGATGGCCTAGGGAATCTCATTCTGGTATTGATTGTTTTTGCTGATTGTCTCACTTTGTAGCTGATTTCTCCAATATTGTGTAAATTTAGATCATGAGCTCATGTTTAGCTAAACAGCTGACCTAGTAAGAGGCTTAGGTGTGAACGCTGGTAAGCTTCAGCAGAAAGTCGGCAAAGATTTATTTGTGTCCCTCCCATGAGTTGCATGCAAGGATCCCGTTTTCTACAAGTGTTGGTCCAATACTCCTTCGAGAGGCAGTGGACTCAGACATGGCTGCTTTTCAGCCTTCGATATGGGGCAGAGCCTGTGGGCGGCCTGTGGCCCGGGCAGGAGCCTCTCCGCATGTGTCCCAGGGACCCATTTGCCTGCGAACTTCGGTCACCAGGCAGGAAGCTACGATGCCCTGACCTATGGTTAGCTGTGCAGCGAGGTGTACTGCGTGGACAGATTCCAAACACACTTCAAATAAGAGGGCGGCCTGAGTGGAAAGTTGAGAGTTTGGGCAGCTGTGCAGACAAAGAAGGCGCCCTTTGGCCTGTTCCTAAATGCTTGTGACACCCCACTGGGTCTGCCGGGCTCTGAGGGCCTTCCACTGGGCCCCCTGCTCCTCTGCCCTTTGTTCAGTCACAGCAGAGATGGCCACACCCACTCCCTCAGTGAGGGCAGTCTTCCAAGCTCCCTCAGCCACGCCCCCTCTCCGCAGGTTACCATGGACTACAGATGCTGCATTCTGAGGCCAGGGCGTTCCGAGAATGCCAAGGGCAGACATGATGACCTTAAATGATTTCCTCTTGTGTCAGTTTTGGTAAACTTTAGGAGCTAGGAAATGGTCCGCTTTACAGAAATGTTCAAATTTACTGGCATTTCATATATTCTCTGCTATAACATTGTCCTGATTCTTTCTGTATATTCTTTACATATGTTTTTGTTTTCCTTAATCAAAGTGTGTCTTTTAAATCTTTTCAAAGAATATTCCTTGGACTTACTAAATCACCTGAATTTTATACGTTTTCTGTTGTATTAAGTTCTGCTCATATCTTTATTTATCTTTTTTCTATGTTCTCAGGGTTTATTGTTTTGATTTTCTGATGTCAAGTAAAACACTTGGTTATTCATTTTAATAAATCTTTTTACTTATAAAGATTTGAACTTTTAAAGATTCCAGCTTACTTGTACGTTTCTAAGGGTCCATTCCTCTACACTGTTGCCGGCCTATGGCTTAGTTCACCATTAGCAATGTATATATTGACATATTATCCCCTCGGCTTTCTGTGATTCCCTACATCTCACCTTTCTTTGCAGACAAGCCATTTGAAATACCCTTAACTTATTTCACAGCCAATAGTCTTTGAAATAATGTGTATTTTTTAGAGAAATCATCTTATATAATTAGGCAGAAAATCTCACCTACCATAGTTTTCTAAACAGCATAATTTCACACTTCTCACTGCTTAAATTGTTGTATTAAACAACCGTTGAGTATTTAGCTTTATCAATGACATGTACTTTAAAAATGTTTTAGAGACCCTACCAGTCTTTGAAAACATCCTTGTTCCTTGTTTCATTTCCAGGTTTGTGTATATTTTCTGCCTTGCACCTGATTATTCCAACATCTGACGGATGGCCAAGGGAATCTAATTCTGGTATTGATTGTTTTTGCTGATTGTCTCCCTTTGTAGCTGATTTCTTCATTATTGTGTAAATTTAGATCATGAGCTCATGTTTAGCTAAACAGCTGACCTTGTAAGTGGCTTAGGTGTGAACGCTCGTAAGTTTCAGCAAAAAGTCGGCAAAGATTTATTTGTGTTTCTCCAATGAGTTGCCCACAAGGACCTCGTTTTCTAGAAGTGTTGGTCCAATACTCCCTCTAGGGGTAGGGGACTTAGACAGGGCTGCTTTCCGCTCCTGATCTTGGGCAGGGACTGTGGGTGGCCTGTGGCCCGGGCAGGAGCCTCTCTGCGTGTGAACCTGGGAATCATCTCTCCTGCGATCTTCGGTCACCTGGCAGGAAGCTACGATGCCCAGACCTATGGTTAGCTGTGCAGCGAGGTATACTGCGCGGACAGGTTCCACACACACTTCAACTAAGTGGGTGGCCTGAGCGGAAAAGTGAGAGTTTGGGCAGCTGTGCAGACAAAGAAGGCGCCCTATGGCCTGGGCCTTAATGCTTGTGACACCCCACTGGGCCTGCCGGGCTCTGAGGGCCCTGCCCTGAGCCCCCTGCTCCCCTGCCTTTTGTTCAGTCACAGCAGAGATGGCCACACCCACTCCCTCAGTGAGGGCAGTGTTCCAGCCTCCCTCAGCCCCGCCCACTCTCCGCAGCTTACCATGGACTACAGATGCTGCATTCTGAGGCCAGGGCGTTCCGAGAATGCCAAGGGCAGACATGATGACCTTAAATGATTTCCGCTTGTGTCAGTTTTGGTAAACTGTAGGAGCTAGGAAATGGTCCACTTTACAGAAATGTTCAAATTTACTGGCATTTCATATATTCTCTGCTATAACATTGTCCTGATTCTTTCTATATATTCTTTAATTATGTTTGTGTCTTCCTTAATCAAAGTGTGTCTTTTAAATCTTTTCAAAGAATATTCTTTGGACTTACTACCTCACCTGAATTTTATACGTTTTCTGTGGTATTAAGTTCTGCTCATATCTTTATTTATCTTTTTTCTATGTTCTCAGGGTTTATTGTTTTGATCTTCTGATGTCAATTAAAACACTTGGTTATTCATTTTCATCAATCTTTTTACTTATAAAGATTTGAACTTTTAAAGATTCCAGCTCACTTTTAAGTTTCTAAGGGTCATGTCCTCTACATTGTGGCTGGCCTAAGGCTTAGTTCACCATATAGCAATGTATATGTTGACATTTTCCCCTCGACTTTCTGTGATTCCCTACATCTCACCTTTCTTTGCAGACAAGCCATTTGAAATACACTTAACTTATTTCACAGCCAATAAGTCTTTGAAATAATGTCTATTTTTTAGAGAAATCTTCTTATATAATTAGGCAGAAAATCGCACCTGCCATAGTTTTCAAAACAGCATAATTTCACTCTTCTCAATGCTTAATCTGTGGTATTAAACAACCTTTGAGTATTTAGGTTTATCAACGACATGTACTTTAAAAATGTTTGAGAGATCCTACCAGCCTTTGAAAACCTCCTTGTTCCTTGTTTCTGTTCCAGTTTTATGTATATTTTCTGCCTTGCACCTGATTATTCCAACATCAGATGGATGGCCTAGGGAATCTCATTCTGGTATTGATTGTTTTTGCTGATAGTCTCACTTTGTAGCTGATTTCTTCAATATTGTGTAAATTTAGATCATGAGCTCATGTTTAGCTAAAGAGCTGACCTTGTAAGAGGCTTAGTTGTGAACGCTGGTAAGCTTCAGCAGAAAGTCGGCAAAGATTTATATGTGCCCCTCCAATGAGTTGCCCGCAAGGACCCCTTTTTCTACAAGTGTTGGTCCAATACTCCTTCGAGAGGCAGTGGACCCAGACATGGCTGCTTTTCAGCCTTCGATCGGTGGCAGGGCCAGTGGGTGGACTGTGGCTCTGGGAAGAGCCTCTCCGCATGTGTCCCAGGGACCCATTTTCCTGCGAACTTCGGTCAACAGGCAGGAAGCTACGATGCCCTGACCTATGGTTAGCTGTGCAGCGAGGTGTACTGCGCGGACAGGTTCCAAACACACTTCAAATAAGAGGGCGGCCTGAGTGGAAAGGTGAGAGTTTGGGCAGCTGTGCAGACAAAGAAGGCGCCCTTTGTCCTGAGCCTAAATGATTGTGACACCCCACTGGTTCTGCCGGGCTCTGAGGGCCCTGCCCTGGATCCCCTGCTCCCCTGCCCTTTGTTCAGTCACAGCAGAGATGGCCACACCCACTCCTTCAGTGAGGGCAGTCTTCCAAGCTCCCTCAGCCACGCCGCCTCTCCGCAGGTTACCATGGACTACAGATGCTGCATTCTGAGGCCAGGGCGTTCCGAGAATGCCAAATGCAGACATGATGACCTTAAATGATTTCCTCTTGTGTCAGTTTTTGTAAACTGTAGGAGCTAGGAAATGGTCCACTTGACCGAAATGTTCAAATTTACTGGCATTTCATATATTCTCTGCTATAACATTGTCCTGATTCTTTCTATATATTCTTTAATTATGTTTGTGTTTTCCTTAATCAAAGTGTGTCTTTTAAATCTTTTCAAAGAATATTCTTTGGACTTACTACCTCACCTGAATTTTATACGTTTTCTGTGGTATTAAGTTCTGCTCATATCTTTATTTATCTTTTTTCTATGTTCTCAGGGTTTATTGTTTTGATTTTCTGATGTCAAGTAAAACACTTGGTTATTCATTTTAATAAATCTTTTTACTTATAAAGATTTGAAATTTTAAACATTCCAGCTCACTTTTAAGTTTCTAAGGGTCAGGTCCTCAACATTGTGGCTGGCCTAAGGCTTAGTTCACCATATAGCAATGTATATATTGACATTTTCCCCTCGACTTTCTGTGATTCTCTACATCTCATCTTTCTTTGCAGACAAGCCATTTGAAATACACTTAACTTATTTCAAAGCCAATAAGTCTTTGAAATAATGTCTATTTTTTAGAGAAATCTTCTTATATAATTAGGCAGAAAATCTCACCTGCCATAGTTTTCAAAACAGCATAATTTCACTCTTCTCAATGCTTAATCTGTGGTATTAAACAACCTTTGAGTATTTAGGTTTATCAACGACATGTACTTTAAAAATGTTTGAGAGATCCTACCAGCCTTTGAAAACCTCCTTGTTCCTTGTTTCAGTTCCAGTTTTATGTATATTTTCTGCCTTGCACCTGATTATTCCAACATCAGATGGATGGCCTAGGGAATCTCATTCTGGTATTGATTGTTTTTGCTGATTGTCTCCCTTTGTAGCTGATTTCTTCAATATTGTGTAAATTTAGATCATGAGCTCATGTTTAGCTAAACAGCTGACCTTGTAAGAGGCTTAGTTGTGAACGCTGGTAAGCTTCAGCAGAAAGTCGGCAAAGATTTATTAGTGACCCTCCAATGAGTTGCCCGCAAGGACCCCGTTTTCTACAAGTGTTGGTCCAATACTCCTTCGAGAGGCAGTGGCCTCAGACATGGCTGCTTTTCAGCCTTCGATCTGGGGCAGGGCCTGTGGGTGGACTGTGGACCTGGGAAGAGCCTCTCCGCATGTCTCCCAGGGACCCATTTGCCTGCGAACTTCGGTCAACTGGCAGGAAGGTACGATGCCCTGACCTATGGTTAGCTGTGCAGCGAGGTCTACTGCGCAGACAGGTTCCAAACACACTTCAAATAAGAGGGCGGCCTGAGTGGAAAGGTGAGAGTTTGGGCAGCTGTGCAGACAAAGAAGGCGCCCTTTGGCCTTGGCCTAAATGCTTGTGACACCCCAGTGGGTCTGCAGGTCTCTGAGGTCCTTCCACAGGGCCCCCTGCTCCCCTGCCCTTTGTTCAGTCACAGCAGAGATGGCCACACCCACTCCCTCAGTGAGGGCAGTCTTCCAAGCTCCCTCAGCCACGCCCCCTCTCCGCAGGTTACCATGGACTACAGATGCTGCATTCTGAGGCCAGGGCGTTCTGAGAATGCCAAGGGCAGACATGAAGACCTTAAATGATTTCCTCTTCTGTCAGTTTTGGTAAACTTTAGGAGCTAGGAAATGGTCCGCTTTACAGAAATATTCAAATTTACTGGCATTTCATATATTCTCTGCTATAACATTGTCCTGATTCTTTCTGTATATTCTTTACTTATGTTTTTGTTTTCCTTTATCAAAATGTGTCTTTTAAATCTTTTCAAAGAATATTCTTTGGACTTACTAAATCACCTGAATTTTATACGTTTTCTGTTGTATTAAGTTCTGCTCATATCTTTATTTATCATTTTTCTATGTTCTCAGGGTTTATTGTTTTGATTTTCTGATGTCAAGTAAAACACTTGGTTATTCATTTTAATAAATCTTTTTACTTATAAAGATTTGAACTTTTAAAGATTCCAGCTTACTTGTACGTTTCTAAGGGTCCATTCCTCTACACTGTTGCCGGCCTAAGGCTTAGTTCACCATATAGCAATGTATATATTGACATATTATCCCCTCGGCTTTCTGTGATTCCCTTCATCTCACCTTTCTTTGCAGACAAGCCATTTGAAATACCCTTAACTTATTTCACAGCCAATAAGTCTTTGAAATAATGTGTATTTTTTAGAGAAATCATCTTATATAATTTGGCAGAAAATCTCACCTTCCATAGTTTTCTAAACAGCATAATTTCACTCTTCTCACTGCTTAATTTGTTGTATTAAACAACCTTTGAGTATATAGCTTTATCAATGACATGTACTTTAAAAATGTTTTAGAGATCCTACCAGTCTTTGAAAACATGCTTGTTCCTTGTTTCATTTCCAGGTTTACGTATATTTTCGGCCTAGGACCTGATTATTCCAACATCTCAAGGATGGCCTAGGGAATCTAATTCTGGTATTGATTGTTTTTGCTGATTGTCTCCCTTTGTAGTTGATTTCTTCCTTATTGTGTAAATTTAGATCATGAGCTCATGTTTAGCTAAACAGCTGACCTTGTAAGAGGCTTAGGTGTGAACGCTCGTAAGTTTCAGCTAAAAGTCGGCAAAGATTTATTTGTGTCCCTCCAATAAGTTGCCCACAAGGACCCCGTTTTCTAGAAGTGTTGGTCCAATACTCCCTCTAGGGTTAGGGGACTTAGACAGGGCTGCTTTCCTCTCCTGGTCTTGGGCAGGGACAGAGGGCGGCCTGTGGCCTGGGCAGGAGCCTCTCTGCGTGTGAACCTGGGAATCATCTCTCCTGCGATCTTTGGTCACCTGGCAGGCAGCTACGATGCCCAGACCTATGGTTAGCTGTGCAGCGAGGTATACTGCGCGGACAGGTTCCCCACTCACTTCAACTAAGTGGGTGGCCTGAGTGGAAAAGTGAGAGTTTGGGCTGCTGTGCAGACAAAGAAGGCGCCCTATGGCCTGGGCCTAAATGCTTGTGACACCCCACTGGGCCTGCCGGGCTCTGAGGGCCCTGCCCAGGGACCCCTGCTCCCCTGCCCTTTGTTCAGTCACAGCAGAGATGGCCACAACCACTCCCTCAGTGAGGGCAGTGTTCCAGCCTCCCTCAGCCCCGCCCAATCTCCGCAGGTTACCATGGACTACAGATGCTGCATTCTGAGGCCAGGGCGTTCCGAGTATGCCAAGGGCAGACATGATGACCTTAAATGATTTCCTCTTGTGTCAGTTTTGGTAAACTGTAGGAGCTAGGAAATGGTCCACTTGACAGAAATGTTCAAATTTACTGGCATTTCATATATTCTCTGCTATAACATTGTCCTGATTCTTTCTATATATTCTTTAATTATGTTTGTGTTTTCCTTAATCAAAGTGTGTCTTTTAAATCTTTTCAAAGAATATTCTTTGGACTTACTACCTCACCTGAATTTATACGTTTTCTGTGGTATTAACTTCTGCTCATATCTTTATTTATCTTTTTTCTATGTTCTCAGGGTTTATTGTTTTGATATTCTGATGTCAATTAAATCACTTGATTATTCATTTTCATCAATCTTTTTACTTATAAAGGTTTGATCTTTTAAAGATTCCAGCTCTCTTTTAAGTTTCTAAGGGTCAGGTCCTCTAACTGTGGCTGGCCTAAGGCTAAGATCACCTTATAGCAATGTATATATTGACATTTTCCCCTCGACTTTCTGTGATTCCCTACATCTCACCTTTCTTTGCAGACAAGCCATTTGAAATACACTTAACTTATTTCACAGCCAATAAGTCTTTGAAAAAATATCTATTTTTTAGAGAAATCTCCTTATATAATTAGGCAGAAAATCGCACCTGCCATAGTTTTCAAAACAGCATAATTTCACTCTTCTCAATGCTTAATCTGTGGTATTAAACAACCTTTGAGTATTTAGGTTTATCAACGACATGTACATTAAAAATGTTTTAGAGATCCTACCAGACTTTGAAAACCTCCTTGTTCCTTGTTTCAGTTCCAGTTTTATGTATATTTTCTGCCTTGCACCTGATTATTCCAACATCAGATGGATGGCCTAGGGAATCTCATTCTGGTATTGATTGTTTTTGCTCATTATCTCATTTTGTAGCTGATTTCTTCAATATTGTGTAAATTTAGATCATGAGCTCATGTTTAGCTAAACAGCTGACCTTGTAAGAGGCTTAGGTGTGAACGCTGGTAAACTTCAGCAGAAAGTCGGCAAAGATGTATTTGTGTCCCTCCAATGAGTTGCCCGCAAGGACCCTTTTTCTACAAGTGTTGGTCCAATACTCCTTCGAGAGGCAGTGGACTCAGACATGTCTGCTTTTCAGCCTTCGATCTGGGGCAGGGCCAGTGGGCGGCCTGTGGCCCGGGCAGGAGCCTCTCCGCATGTGTCCCAGGGAACAATTTGCCTGCGAAATTCGGTCACCTGGCAGGAAGCTACGATGCCCTGACCTATGGTTAGCTGTGCAGCGAGGTGTACTGGGTGGACAGATTCCAAACACACTTCAAATAAGAGGGCGGCCTGAGTGGAAAGTTGAGAGTTTGGGCAGCTGTGCAGACAAAGAAGGCGCCTTTTGGCCTGTTCCTAAATGCTTGTGACACCCCACTGGGTCTGCCGGGCTCTGAGGGCCTTCCACTGTGCCCCCTGCTCCCCTGCCCTTTGTTCAGTCACAGCAGAGATGGCCACACCCACTCCCTCAGTGAGGGCAGTCTTCCAAGCTCCCTCAGCCACGCCCCCTCTCCGCAGGTTACCATGGACTACAGATGCTGCATTCTGAGGCCAGTGCGTTCCGAGAATGCCAAGGGCAGACATGATGACCTTAAATGATTTCCTCTTCTGTCAGTTTTGGTAAACTTTAGGAGCTAGGAAATGGTCCGCTTTACAGAAATGTTCAAATTTACTGGCATTTCATATATTCTCTGATATAACATTGTCCTGATTCTTTCTCTATATTCTTTACATATGTTTCTGTTTTCCTTAATCAAAGTGTGTCTTTTAAATCTTTTCAAAGAATATTCTTTGGACTTACTAAATCACCTGAATTTTTTACGTTTTCTGTTGTATTAAGTTCTGCTCATATCTTTATTTATCTTTTTTCTATGTTCTCAGGGTTTATTGTTTTGATTTTCTGATGTCAAGTAAAACACTTGGTTATTCATTTTAATAAATCTTTTTACTTATAAAGATTTGAACTTTTAAAGATTCCAGCTTACTTGTACGTTTCTAAGGGTCCATTCCTCTACACTGTTGCCGGCCTAAGGCTTAGTTCACCATTAGCAATATATATATTGACATATTATCCCCTCGGCTTTCTGTGATTCCCTACATCTCACCTTTCTTTGCAGACCAGCCATCTGAAATACCCTTAACTTACTTCACAGCCAATAGTCTTTGAAATAATGTGTATTTTTTAGAGAAATCATCTTATATAATTAGGCAGAAAATCTCACCTTCCATAGTTTTCTAAACAAAATAATTTCACTCTTCTCACTGCTTAATTTGTTGTATTAAACAACCGTTGAGTATTTAGCTTTATTAATGACATGTACTTTAAAAATGTTTTAGAGACCCTACCAGTCTTTGAAAACATCCTTGTTCCTAGTTTCATTTCCAGGTTTATGTATATTTTCTGCCTTGCACCTGATTATTACAACATCTGACGAGTGGCCTAGGGAATCTAATTCTGGTATTGATTGTTTTTTGCTGATTGTCTCCCTTTGTAGCTGATTTCTTCATTATTGTGTAAATTTAGATCATGAGCTCATGTTTAGATAAACAGCTGACCTTGTAAGAGGCTTAGGTGTGAACGCTGGTAAGTTTCAGCAAAAAGTCGGCAAAGATTTATTTGTGTCCCTCCAATGAGTTGCCCACAAGGTCCCCGTTTTCTAGAAGTGTTGGTCCAATACTCCCTTTAGGGGTAGGGTACTTAGACAGGGCTGCTTTCCTCTCCTGGTCTTGGGCAGGGACAGTGGGCGGCCTGTGGCCCGGGCTGGAGCCTCTCTGCGTGTGAACCTGGGAATCATCTCTCCTGCTATCTTCGGTCACTTGGCAGGAAGCTACGATGCCCAGACCTATGGTTAGCTGTGCAGCGAGGTATACTGCGCGGACAGGTTCCACACTCACTTCAACTAATTGGGTGGCCTGAGTGGAAAAGTGAGAGTTTGGGCAGTTGTGCAGACAAAGAAGGCGCCTTATGGCCTGGGCCTAAATGCTTGTGACACCCCACTGGGCCTGCCGGGCTCTGAGGGCCCTGCCCTGGGCCCACTGCTCCCCTGCCCTTTGTTCAGTCACAGCAGAGATGGCCACACCCACTCCCTCAGTGAGGGCAGTGTTCCAGCCTCCCTCAGCCCCGCCCACACTCCGCAGCTTACCATGGACTACAGATGCTGCATTCTGAGGCCAGGGCGTTCCGAGAATGCCAAGGGCAGACATGATGACCTTAAATGATTTCCGCTTGGGTCAGTTTTGGTAAACTGTAGGAGCTAGGAAATGGTCCACTTTACAGAAATGTTCAAATTTACTGGCATTTCATATATTCTCTGCTATAACATTGTCCTGATTCTTTCTATATATTCTTTAATTATGTTTGTGTTTTCCTTAATCAAAGTGTGTCTTTTAAATCTTTTCAAAGAATATTCTTTGGACTTACTACCTCACCTGAATTTTATACGTTTTCTGTGGTATTAAGTTCTGCTCATATCTTTATTATCTTTTTTGTATGTTCTCAGGGTTTATTGTTTTGATCTTCTGATGTCAATTAAAACACTTGGTTTTTCATTTTCATCAATCTTTTTACTTATAATGATTTGAACTTTAAGGATTCCAGCTCACTTTTAAGTTTCTAAGGGTCAGATCCTCTACATTGTGGCTGGCCTAAGGCTTAGTTCACCATTTAGCAATGTATATATTCACATTTTCCCCTCGACTTTCTGTTATTCCCTACATCTCACCTTTCTTTGCAGACAAGCCATTTGAAATACACTTAACTTATTTCACAGCCAATAAGTCTTTGAAATAATGTCTATTTTTTAGAGAAATCTTCTTATATAATTAGGCAGAATATCGCACCTGCCATAGTTTTCAAAGCAGCATAATTTCACTCTTCTCAATGCTTAATCTGTGGTATTAAACAACCTTTGAGTATTTAGGTTTATCAACGACATGTACTTTAAAAATGTTTGAGAGATCCTACCAGCCTTTGAAAACCTCCTTGTTCCTTGTTTCAGTTCCAGTTTTATGTATATTTTCTGCCTTGCACCTGATTATTCCAACATCAGATGGATGGCCTAGGGAATCTCATTCTGGTATTGATTGTTTTTGCTGATTGTCTCCCTTTGTAGCTGATTTCTTCAATATTGTGTAAATTTAGATCATGAGCTCATGTTTAGCTAAACAGCTGACCTTGTAAGAGGCTTAGTTGTGAACGCTGGTAAGCTTCAGCAGAAAGTCGGCAAAGATTTATTTGTGTCCCTCCAATGAGTTGCCCGCAAGGACCCCGTTTTCTACAAGGGTTGGTCCAATACTCCTTCGAGAGACAGTGGACTCAGACATGGCTGCTTTTCAGCCTACGATCTGGGGCAGGGCCAGTGGGTGGACTGTGGCCATGGGAAGAGCCTCTCCGCATGCGTCCCAGGGACCCATTTGCCTGCGAACTTCGGTCACCTGGCAGGAAGGCACGATGCCCTGACCTATGGTTAGCTGTGCAGCGAGGTGTACTGCGCGGACAGGTTCCAAACACACTTCAAATAAGAGGGCGGCCTGAGTGGAAAGGGGAGAGTTTGGGCAGCTGTGCAGACAAAGAAGGCGCCTTTGTCCTGGGCCTAAATGCTTGTGACACCCCACTGGGTCTGCCGGGCTCTGAGGGCCCTGCCCTGGGACCCCTGCTCCCCTGCCCTTTGTTCAGTCACAGCAGAGATGGCCACACCCACTCCCTCAGTGAGGGCAGTCTTCCAAGCTCCCTCAGCCACACCCCCTCTACGCAGGTTACCATGGACTACAGATGCTGCATTCTGAGGCCAGGGCGTTCCGAGAATTCCAAGGGCAGACATGATGACCTTAAATGATTTCCTCTTGTGTCAGTTTTGGTAAACTTTAGGAGCTAGGAAATGGTCCGCTTTACAGAAATGTTCAAATTTACTGGCATTTCATATATTCTCTGCTATAACATTGTCCTGATTCTTTCTGTATATTCTTTACTTATGTTTTTGTTTTCCTTTATCAAAATGTGTCTTTTAAATCTTTTCAAAGAATATTCTTTGGACTTACTAAATCACCTGAATTTTATACGTTTTCTTTTGTATTAAGTTCTGCTCATATCTTTATTTATCTTTTTTCTATGTTCTCAGGGTTTATTCTTTTGATTTTCTGATGTCAAGTAAAACACTTGGTTATTCATTTTAATAAATCTTTTACTTATAAAGATTTGAACTTTTAAAGATTCCAGCTTACTTGTACGTTTCTAAGGGTCCATTCCTCTACACAGTTGCCGGCCTAAGGCTTAGTTCACCATATAGCAATGTATATATTGACATATTATCCCCTCGGCTTTCTGTGATTCCCTACATGTCACCTTTCTTTGCAGACAAGCCATTTGAAATACCCTTAACTTATTTCACAGCCAATAAGTCTTTGAAATAATGTGTATTTTTTAGAGAAATCATCTTATATAATTAGGCAGAAAATCTCACCTTCCATAGTTTTCTAAACAGCATAATTTCACTCTTCTCACTGCTTAATTTGTTGTATTAAACAACCTTTGAGTATTTAGCTTTATCAATGACATGTACTTTAAAAATGTTTTAGAGATCCTACCAGTCTTTCAAAACCTCCTTGTTCCTTGTTTCATTTCCAGGTTTATGTATATTTTCTGCCTAGCACCTGATTATTCCAACATCTCAAGGATGGCCTTGGGAATCTAATTCTGGTATTGATTGTTTTTGCTGATTGTCTCCCTTTGTAGCTGATTTCTTCATTATTGTGTAAATTTAGATCATGAGCTCATGTTTAGATAAACAGCTGACCTTGTAAGAGGCTTAGGTGTGAACGCTGGTAAGTTTCAGCAAAAAGTCGGCAAAGATTTATTTGTGTCCCTCCAATGAGTTGCGCACAAGGAACCCGTTTTCTAGAAGTGTTGGTCCAATACTCCCTTTAGGGGTAGGGGACTTAGACAGGGCTGCTTTCCTCTCCTGGTCTTGGGCAGGGACAGTGGGCGGCCTGTGGCCCGGGCTGGAGCCTCTCTGCGTGTGAACCTGGGAATCATCTCTCCTGCGATCTTCGGTCACCTGGCAGGAAGCTACGATGCCCAGACATATGGTTAGCTGTGCAGCGAGGTATACTGCGCGGACAGGTTCCACACACACTTCAACTAAGTGGGTGGCCTGAGTGGAAAAGTGAGAGTTTGGGCAGCTGTGCAGACAAAGAAGGCGCCCTATGGCCTGGGCCTTAATGCTTGTGACACCCCACTGGGCCTGCCGGGCTCTGAGGGCCCTGCCCTGGGCCCCTTGCTCCCCTGCCCTTTGTTCAGTCACAGCAGAGATGGCCACACACACTCCCTCAGTGAGGGAAGGCTTCCAAGCTCCCTCAGCCACGCCCCCTCTCCGCAGGTTACCATGGACTACAGATGCTGCATTCTGAGGCCAGGGCGTTCCGAGAATGCCAAGGGCAGACATGATGACCTTAAATGATTTCCTCTTCTGTCAGTTTTGGTAAACTTTAGGAGCTAGGAAATGGTCCGCTTTACAGGAATGTTCAAATTTACTGGCATTTCATATATTCTCTGCTATAACATTGTCCTGATTCTTTCTGTATATTCTTTACATATGTTTTTGTTTTCCTTAATCAAAGTGTGTCTTTTAAATCTTTTCAAAGAATATTCTTTGGACTTACTAAATCACCTGAATTTTTTACGTTTTCTGTGGTATTAAGTTCTGCTCATATCTTTATTTATCTTTTTTCTATGTTCTCAGGGGTTATTGTTTTGATTTTCTGATGTCAAGTAAAACACTTGGTTATTCATTTTAATAAATATTTTTACTTAGAAAGATTTGAACTTTTAAAGATTCCAGCTTACTTGTACGTTTCTAAGGGTCCATTCCTCTACACTGTTGCCGGCCTAAGGCTTAGTTCACCATTAGCAATATATATATTGACATATTATCCCCTCGGCTTTCTGTGATTCCCTACATCTCACCTTTCTTTGCAGAGAAGCCATCTGAAATACCCTTAACTTATTTCACAGCCAATAGTCTTTGAAATAATGTGTATTTTTTAGAGAAATCATCTTATATAATTAGGCAGAAAATCTCACCTTCCATAGTTTTCTAAACAAAATAATTTCACTCTTCTCACTGCTTAATTTCTTGTATTAAACAACTTTTGAGTATTTAGCTTTATCCATGACATGTACTTTAAAAATGTTTTAGAGATCCTACCAGACTTTGAAAACATCCTTGTTCCTTGTTTTATTTCCAGGTTTATGTATATTTTCTGCCTAGCCCCTAATTATTCCAACATCTGACGGGTGGCCTAGGGAATCTAATTCTGGTATTGATTGTTTTTGCTGATTGTCTCCCTTTGTAGCTGATTTCTTCATTATTGTGTAAATTTAGATCATGAGCTCATGTTTTGCTAAACAGCTGACCTTGTAAGAGGCTTAGGTGTGAACGCTCGTATGTTTCAGCAAAAAGTCGGCAAAGATTTATTTGTGTTCCTCCAATGAGATGCCCACAAGGACCCAGTTTTCTAGAAGTGTTGGTCCAATAATCCCTCTAGGGGTAGGGGACTTAGACAGGGCTGCTTTAGGCACCCGATCTTGGGGAGGGGCAGTGGGCGGCCTCTGGCCCGGGCAGGAGCCTCTCCGCGTGTGAACCAGGGAATCATCTCTCCTGCGAACTTCGGTCACCTGGCAGGAAGCTACGATGCCCAGACCTATGGTTAGCTGTGCAGCGAGGTATACTGCGCGGACAGGTCCACACACACTTCAACTAAGTGGGTGGCCTGAGTGGAAAAGTGAGAGTTTGGGCAGCTGTGCAGACAAAGAAGGCGCCCTATGGCCTGGGCCTAAATGCTTGTGACACCCCACTGGGCATGCCGGGCTCTGAGGGCCCTGCCCTGGGGCCCCTGCTCCCCTGCCCTTTGTTCAGTCACAGCAGAGATGGCCACACCCACTCCGTCAGTTAGGGCAGTGTTCCAGCCTCCCTCTGCCCCGCCCACTCTCCGCAGGTTACCATGGACTACAGATGCTGCATACTGAGGCCAGGGCATTCCCAGAATGCCAATGGCAGACATGATGACCTTAAATGATTTCCTCTTGTGTCAGTTTTGGTAAACTGTAGGAGCTAGGAAATGGTCCACTTGACAGAAATGTTCAAATTTACTGGCATTTCATATATTCTCTGCTATAACATTGTCCTGATTCTTTCTATATATTCTTTAATTATGTTTGTGTTTTCCTTAATCAATGTGTGTCTTTTAAATCTTTTCAAAGAATATTCTTTGGTCTTACTACCTCACCTGAATTTTATACGTTTTCTGTGGTATTAAGTTCTGCTCATATCTTTATTTATCTTTTTTCTATGTTCTCATGGTTTATTTTTTTGATCTTCTGATGTCAATTAAAACACTTGGTTATTCATTTTCATCAATCTTTTTACTTCTAAAGATTTGAACTTTTAAAGATTCCAGCTCACTTTTAAGTTTTTAAGGGTCAGGTCCTCTACATTGTGGCTGGCCTAAGGCTTAGTTTACCATATAGCAATGTATATATTGACATTTTCCCCTCGACTTTCTGTGATTCCCTACATCTCACCTTTCTTTGCAGACAAGCCATTTGAAATACACTTAACTTATTTCACAGCCAATAAGTCTTTGAACTAATGTCTATTTTTTAGTGAAAACTTCTTATATAATTAGGCGGAAAATCTCTCCTGCCATAGTTTTCAAAACAGCATAATTTCACTCTTCTCAATGCTTAATCTGTGGTATTAAACAACCTTTGAGTATTTAGGTTTATCAACGACATGTACTTTAAAAATGTTTTAGAGATCCTAGCAGCCTTTGAAAACCTCCTTGTTCCTTGTTTCAGTTCCAGTTTTCTGTATATTTTCTGCCTTGCACCGGATTATTCCAACATCAGATGGATGGCCTAGGGAATCTAATACTGGTATTGATTGTTTTTGCTGATTGTCTCACTTTGTAGCTGATTTCTTCAATATTGTGTAAATTTAGATCATGAGATCATGTTTAGCTAAACAGCTGACCTTGTAAGAGGCTTAGGAGTGATCGCTGGTAAGCTTCAGCAGAAAGTCGGCAAAGATTTATTTGTGTCCCTCCAAAGAGTTCCCCACGAGGACCCCGTTTTCTACAAGTGTTGGTCCAATACTCCCTCTAAAGGCAGGGGACTCAGACAGGGCTTCTTTGAGACCCCCAATCTGGGGCAGAGGCAGTGGCGGCCTATGGCCCAGGCAGGAGCCTATTCGCGTGTGTCCCAGGGACCCAATTGCCAGTGAACTTCGGTCACCTGACAGGAAGCCACGATGCCCAGACCTATGGTTATCTGTGCAGCGAGGTGTACTGCATGGACAGGTTCCACAAACACTTCAAGTAAGTGGGAGGCCTGAGTGGAAAGGTGAGAGATTGGGCAGCTGTGCAGACAAAGAAGGCGCCCTTTAGCCTAGTCCTAAATGCTTGTCACACCCCACAGGGCCTGCCGGGATCTGAGGGCCCTGCCCTGGGCCCCCTGTTCCCCTGCCCTTTGTTCAGTCATAGCAGAGATGGCCACACTCACTCCCTCAGTGAGGGCAGTGTTCCAAACTCCCTCAGCCCCGCCCCCTCTGCGCAGGTTACCATGCACTACAGATGCTGCATTCTGAGGCCAGGGCGTTCCGAGAATGCCAAGGGCAGACATGATGACTTTAAAAGATTTCCTCTTGTGTCAGTTTTGGTAAACTTTATGAGCTAGGAAATGGTTCATTTTACACAAATGTTCAAATTTACTGGCGTTTCAGATATTCTCTGCTATAACATTGTCCTGATTCTTTCTGTATATTCTTTACTTATGTTTTTGTTTTCCTAAATCAAAGTGTGTCTTTTAAATCTTGTCAAAGAATATTCTTTGGACTTACTACCTCACCTGAATTTTATACGTTTTCCGTTGTATTAAGTTCTGCTCATATCTTTATTTATCTTTTTTCTATGTTCTCAGGGTTTATTGCTTTCATCTTCTGATGTCAATTAAAACACTTGGTTACTCATTTTAATAAATCTTTTTACTTATAAAGATTTGAACTTTTGAAGATACCAGCTTACTTGTAAGATTCTAAGGGTCAGGTCCTCTACATTGTTGCTGGCCTAAGGCTTTGTTCACAATATAGTAAAGTGTATATTGACCTATTTCCCCCCCGACTTTCTGTGATTCCGTACATCTCCCCTTTCTTTGCAGACAAGCCATTTGAAATACCCTTAACTTATTTCACAGCTTATATGTCTTTGAAATAATGTGTATTTTTTTATTGAAATCTTCTCATATTATTAGGCAGAAAATCTCACCTGCCATAGTTTTCAAAACAGCATAATTTCACTCTTCTCAAGGATGAATCTGTTGCATTATACAACCTTTGAGTATATAGCTTTATCAATGACATGTACTTTAAAAATGTTTTAGAGATCCTACCAGTCTTTGAAAACATCCTTGTTCCTTGTTTCAGTTCCAGTTTTGTGTATATTTTCTGCCTTGCACCTGATTATTCCGACATCTGATGGATGGCCTAGGGAATCTAATTCTGGTATTGATTGTTTTTGCTGATTGTCTCCCCTGGTATTTGATTTCTTCATTATCGTGTAAATTTAGATCATGAGCTCATGTTTAGGTAAACATCTGACTTTTTAATAGGCTTAGGTGTGAACGCTCGTAAGCTTCATCAGAAAGTCCGCAAAGATTTATTTGTGTCCCTCCAATGAGTTACCCCGATGACCCCGTTTACTACAAGTGTTGGTCCAATACTCCGTCTAGAGGCAGGGACTCAGACAGGACTGCTTTGCTGCCACCGATCTGGGGTAGTGGCTTTTGGCGGCTGTGGTCAGGGCAGGAAGCTCCCCGCCTGTGTCCCACGACACATGTGCCTGCGAACTTCGGTAACCTGGCAGGAAGCTACGATGCCCAGACCTATGGTTAGCTGTGCAGTGAGGTGTACTGTGTGAACCGGTTCCACTCACACTTCAAGTAAGAGGGGGGCTTGAATGGAAAGTTGAGAGTTTGGGCAGCTGTGCAGACAAAGAAGGCGCCCTTTGGCCTAGGCCTAAAAGCTTGTGACACCCGACTGGGTGTGCCGGGCTCTGAGGGCCCTGCCCTTGGCCCCCTTCTCCCCTGCCTTTGTTCTGTCACCGCAGAGATGGCCACACCCACTCCCTCAGTGAGGGCAGTGTTCCAACCTCCCTCAGCCCCGCCCGCTCTCCGCAGGTTACCATGGAGAACAGATGCTGCATTCTGAGGCCAGGGCGTTCCGAGAATGCCAAGGGCAGACATGATGACCTTAAATGTTTTCCTCTAATGTCAGTTTTGGTAAACTTTAGGAGCTAGGAAATGGTCCACTTTACAGAAATATTCAAATTTACTGGCATTTCATATATTCTCTGCTATAACATTGTCCTGATTTTTTCTGTATATTCTTTACTTATGTTTTGGTTTTCTTTAATCAAAGTGTGTATTTTAAATATTGTCAAAGAATATTCTATGGACTTACTACATCACCTGAATTTTATACGTTTTCTGTTGTATTAAGTTCTGCTCATAACTTTATTTATCTTTTTTCTATGTTCTCAGGGTTTATTGTTTTGATCATCTGATGTCAATTAAAACACTTGGTTTTTCATTTTAATAAACATTTTTACTTATAAAGATTTGAACTTTTCAAGATTCCAGCTAAATTGTAAGTTTCTAAGGGTCAGGTCCTCTACATTGTTGCTGGCCTAAGGCTTAGTTCACAATATAGCAAAGTATATATTGACCTATTTCCCCTTCGACTTTCTGTGATTTCCTACATCTCACCTTTCTTTGCAGACAAGCCATTTGAAAAACTCTTATCTTATTTCACAGCCAATAAGTCTTTGAAATAATGTGTATTTTTAGAGAAATCTTCTTATATATTTAGGCAGAAAATCTGACCTGCCATATTTTTCAAAACAGCATAATTTCACTCTTCTCAATGATGAATCTGTTGTATTACACAACCTTTCACTATTTAGCTTTATCAATGACATGTACTTTAAAAATGTTTTAGAGATCCTAACATTCTTTGATAACATCCTTGTTCCTTGTTTCAGTTCCAGTTTCATGTATATTTTCTGCCTTGCACCTGATTATTCCAACATCTGACGGGTGGACTAGGGAATCTAATTCTGGTATTGATTGTTTTTGCTGATTGTCTCCCTTTGTAGCTGATTTCTTCATTATTGTGTAAATTTAGATCATGAACTCATGTTTAGCTAAACAGCTGACCTTGTAAGAGGCTTAGGTGTGAACGCTCGTAAGTTTCAGCAAAAAGTCGGCAAAGATTTATTTGTGTCCTTCCAATGAGTTGCCCACAAGGACCCCGTTTTCTAGAATGTTGGTCCAATACTCCCTCTAGGGGTAGGGGACTTAGACAGGGCTGCTTTCGGCCCCCGATCTTGGGCATGGGCAGTGGGGGGCCTGTGGCCCGGGCAGGAGCCTCTCTGCGTGTGAACCTGGGAATCATCTGTACTGCGAACTTCGGTCACCTGGCAGGAAGCTACGATGCTCAGACCTATGGTTAGCTGTGCAGCGAGGTATACTGCGCGGACAGGTTCCACACTCACTTCAACTAAGTGGGTGGCCTGAGTGGAAAAGTGAGAGTTTGGGCAGCTGTGCAGACAATGAAGGCGCCTTATGTTCTGGGCCTAAATGCTTGTGACACTCCACTGGGCCTGCCGGGCTCTGAGGGCCCTGCACTGGGCCCCCTGCTCCCCTGCCCTTTGTTCAGTCACAGCAGAGATAGCCACACCCACTCCGTCAGTGAGGGCAGTGTTCCAGACTCCCTCAGCCACGCCCACTCTCCGCAGCTTACCATGGACTACAGATGCTACATTCTGAGGCCAGGGCGTTCCGAGAATGCCAACGGCAGGCATGATTACCTTAAATGATTTCCGCTTGTGTCAGTTTTGGTAAACTGTAGGAGCTAGGAAATGGTCCACTTGACAGAAATGTTCAAATTTACTGGCATTTCATATATTCTCTGCTATAACATTGTCCTGATTCTTTCTATATATTCTTTAATTATGTTTGTGTTTTCCTTTATCAAAGTGTGTCTTTTAAATCTTTTCAAAGAATATTCTTTGGACTTACTACCTCACCTGAATTTTATACGTTTTCAGTGGTATTAAGTTCTGCTCATATCTTTATCTTTTTTGTATGTTCTCAGGGTTTATTTTTTTGATCTTCTGATGTCAATTAAAACACTTGGTTATTCATTTTCATCAATCTTTTTACTTATAAAGATTTGAACTTTTAAAGATTCCAGCACACTTTTAAGTTTCTAAGGGTCAGATCCTCTACATTGTGGCTGGCCTAAGGCTTAGTTCACCATATAGCAATGTATTTATTGACATTTTCCCCTCGACTTTCTGTGATTCCATACATCTCACCTTTCTTTGCAGACAAGCCATTAGAAATACACTTAACTTATTTCACAGCCAATAAGTCTTTGAAATAATGTCTATTTTTTAGAGAAATCTTCTTATATAATTAGGCAGAAAATCTGACCTGCCATAGTTTTCAAAACAGCATAATTTCACTCTTCTCAATGCTTAATCTGTGGTATTAAACAACCTTTGAGTATTTACGTTTATCAACGACATGTACTTTAAAAATGTTTGAGAGATCCTACCAGCCTTTGAAAACCTCCTTCTTCCTTGTTTCAGTTCCAGTTTTATGTATATTTTCTGCCTTGCACCTGATTATTCCAACATCAGATGGATGGCCTAGGGAATCTCATTCTGGTATTGATTGTTTTTGCTGATTGTCTCACTTTGTAGCTGATTTCTTCAATATTGTGTAAATTTAGATCATGAGCTCATGTTTAGCAAAACAGCTGACCTTGTAAGAGGCTTAGTTGTGAACGCTGTTAAGCTTCAGCAGAAAGTCGGCAAAGATTTATTTGTGTCCCTCCAATGAGTTGCCCGCAAGGACCCCGTTTTCTACAAGTGTTGGTCCAATACTCCTTTGAGAGGCAGTGGACTCAGACATGGCTGCTTTTCAGCCTTCGATCTGGGGCAGGGCCAGTGGGTGGACTGTGGCCCTGGGAAGAGCCTCTCCGCATGTGTCCCAGGGACCCATTTGCCTGCGAAATTCGGTCAACTGGCAGGAAGGCACGATGCCCTGACCTATGGTTAGCTGTGCAGCGAGGTGTACTGCGCGGACAGGTTCCAAACACACTTCAAATAAGAGGGCGGCCTGAGTGGAAAGGTGAGAGTTTGGGCAGCTGTGCAGAAAAAGAAGGCGCCCTTTGGCCTGGGCCTAAATGCTTGTGACACCCCACTGGGTCTGCCGGGCTCTGAGGGCCCTGCACTTGGCCCCCTGCTCCCCTGCCCTTTGTTCAGTCACAGCAGAGATGGCCACACCCACTCCCTCAGTGAGGGCAGTCTTCCAAGCTCCCTCAGCCACGCCCCCTCTCCGCAGGTTACCATGGACTACAGATGCTGCATTCTGAGGCCAGGGCGTTCCGAGAATGCCAAGGGCAGACATGATGACCTTAAATGATTTCCTCTTGTGTCAGTTTTGGTAAACTGTAGGAGCTAGGAAATGGTCCACTTGACAGAAATGTTCAAATTTACTGGCATTTCATATATTCTCTGCTATAACATTGTCCTGATTCTTTCTATATATTCTTTAATTATGTTTGTGTTTTCCTTAATCAAAGAGTGTCTTTTAAATCTTTTCAAAGAATATTCTTTGGACTTACTACCTCACCTGAATTTTATACGTTTTCTGTGGTATTAAGTTCTGCTCATATCTTTATTTATCTTTTTTCTATGTTCTCAGGGTTTATTGTTTTGATCTTCTGATGTCAATTAAAACACTTGGGTATTCATTTTCATCAATCTTTTTACTTATAAAGATTTGTACTTTTAAAGATTCCAGCTCACTTTTAAGTTTCTAAGGGTCAGGTCCTCTACATTGTGGCTGGCCTAAGGCTTAGTTCACCATATAGCAATGTATATATTGACATTTTCCCCTCGACTTTCTGTGATTCCCTACATCTCACCTTTCTTTGCAGACAAGCCATTTGAAATACACTTAACTTATTTCACAGCCAATAAGTCTTTGAAATAATGTCTATTTTTAGAGAAATCTTCTTATATAATTAGGCAGAAAATCTCACCTGCCATAGTTTTCAAAACAGCATAATTTCACTCTTCTCAATGCTTAATCTGTGGTATTAAACAACCTTTGAGTATTTAGGTTTATCAACGACATGTACTTTAAAAATGTTTGAGAGATCCTACCAGCCTTTGAAAACCTCCTTGTTCCTTGTTTCAGTTCCAGTTTTATGTATATTTTCTGCCTTGCACCTGATTATTCCAACATCAGATGGATGGCCTAGGGAATCTCATTCTGGTATTGATTGTTTTTGCTGATTGTCTCACTTTGTAGCTGATTTCTTCAATATTGTGTAAATTTAGATCATGAGCTCATGTTTAGCTAAACAGCTGACCTTGTAAGAGGCTTAGTTGTGAACGCTGGTAAGCTTCAGCAGAAAGTCGGCAAAGATTTATTTGTGTCCCTCCAATGAGTTGCCCGCAAGGACCCCGTTTTCTACAAGTGTTGGTCCAATACTCCTTCGAGAGACAGTGGACTCAGACATGGCTGCTTTTCAGCCTTCGATCTGGGGCAGGGCCAGTGGGTGGACTGTGGCCCGGGGAAGAGCCTCTCCGCATGTGTCCCAGGGACCCATTTGCCTGCGAACTTCGGTCACCTGGCAGGAAGGCACGATGCCCTGACCTATGGTTAGCTGTGCAGCGAGGTGTACTGCGCGGACAGGTTCCAAACACACTTCAAATAAGAGGGCGGCCTGAGTGGAAAGGTGAGAGTTTGGGCAGCTGTGCAGACAAAGAAGGCGCCTTTGGCCTGGGCCTAAATGCTTGTGACACCCCACTGGGTCTGCCGGGCTCTGAGGGCCCTGCCCTGGGCCCCCTGCTCCCCTGCCCTTTGTTCAGTCACAGCAGAGATGGCCACACCCACTCCCTCAGTGAGGGCAGTCTTCCAAGCTCCCTCAGCCACGCCCCCTCTTCGCAGGTTACCATGGACTACAGATGCTGCATTCTGAGGCCAGGGCGTTCCGAGAATGCCAAGGGCAGACATGATGACCTTAAATGATTTCCTCTTGTGTCAGTTTTGGTAAACTTTAGGAGCTAGGAAATGGTCCGCTTTACAGAAATGTTCAAATTTACTGTCATTTCATATATTCTCTGCTATAACATTGTCCTGATTCTTTCTGTATATTCTTTACTTATGTTTTTGTTTTCCTTTATCAAAATGTGTCTTTTAAATCTTTTCAAAGAATATTCTTTGGACTTACTAAATCACCTGAATTTTATACGTTTTCTGTTGTATTAAGTTCTGCTCATATCTTTATTTATCTTTTTTCTATGTTCTCAGGGTTTATTCTTTTGATTTTCTGATGTCAAGTAAAACACTTGGTTATTCATTTTAATAAATCTTTTACTTATAAAGATTTGAACTTTTAAAGATTCCAGCTTACTTGTACGTGTCTAAGGGTCCATTCCTCTACACTGTTGCCGGCCTAAGGCTTAGTTCACCATATAGCAATGTATATATTGACATATTATCCCCTCGGCTTTCTGTGATTCCCTACATCTCACCTTTCTTTGCAGACAAGCCATTTGAAATACCCTTAACTTATTTCACAGCCAATAAGTCTTTGAAATAATGTGTATTTTTTAGAGAAATCATCTTATATAATTAGGCAGAAAATCTCACCTGCCATAGTTTTCTAAACAGCATAATTTCACTCTTCTCACTGCTTAATTTGTTGTATTAACAACCTTTGAGTATTTAGCTTTATCAATGACATGTACTTTAAAAATGTTTTAGAGATCCTACCAGTCTTTGAAAAGCTCATTGTTCCATGTTTCATTTCCAGGTTTGTGTATATTTTCTGCCTTGCACCTGATTATTCCAACATCTGACGGGTGGCCTAGGGAATCTAATTCTGGTATTGATTGTTTTTGCTGATTGTCTCCCTTTGTAGCTGATTTCTTCATTACTGTGTAAATTTAGATCATGAGCTCATGTTTAGCTAAACAGCTGACCTTGTAAGAGGCTTAGGTGTGAACGCTCGTAAGTTTCAGCAAAAAGTCGGCAAAGATTTATTTGTGTCCCTCCAATGAGTTGCCCACAAGGACCACGTTTTCTAGAAGTGTTGGTCCAATACTCCCTCTAGGGGTAGGGGTCTTAGACAGGGCTGCTTTCGGCCCCAGAACTTGGGCATGGGCAGTGGGCGGCCTGTGGCCCGGGCAGGAGCCTCTCTGCGTGTGAACCTGGGAATCATCTCTACTGCGAACTTCGGTCACCTGGCAGGAAGCTACGATGCCCAGACCTATGGTTAGCTGTGCAGCGAGGTATACTGTGCGGACAGGTTCCACACTCACTTCAACTAAGTGTGTGGCGTGAGTGGAAAAGTGAGAGTTTGGGAAGCTGTGAAGACAAAGAAGGCGCCTTATGGCCTGGGCCTAAATGCTTGTGACACCCCAGTGGGCCTGCCGGGCTCTGAGAGCCCTGCACTGGGCCCCCTGCTCCCCTGCCCTTTGTTCAGTCACAGCAGAGATGGCCACACCCACTCCCTCAGTGAGGGCATTGTTCCAGCCTCCCTCAGCCCCGCCCACTCTCCGCAGCTTACCATGGACTACAGATGCTGCATTCTGAGGCCAGGGCGTTCCGAGAATGCCAAGGGCAGACATGATGACCTTAAATGATTTCCGCTTGTGTCAGTTTTGGTAAACTGTAGGAGCTAGGAAATGGTCCACTTGACAGAAATGTTCAAATTTACTGGCATTTCATATATTCTCTGCTATAACATTGTCCTGATTCTTTCTATATATTCTTTAATTATGTTTGTGTTTTCCTTAATCAAAGTGTGTCTTTTAAATCTTTTCAAAGAATATTCTTTGTACTTACGACCTCACCTGAATTTTATACGTTTTCTGTGGTATTAAGTTCTGCTCATAACTTTATTTATCTTTTTTCTATGTTCTCATGGTTTATTGTTTTGATCCTCTGATGTCAATTAAAACACTTGGTTATTCATTTTCATCAATCTTTTTAGTTATAAAGATTTGAACTTTTAAAGGTTCCAGCTCACTTTTAAGTTTCTAAGGGTCAGGTCCTCTACATTGTGGCTGGCCTATGGCTTAGTTCACCATATACCAATGTATATATTGACATTTTCCCCTCGAATTTCTGTGATTCCCTACATCTCACCTTTCTTTGCAGACAAGCCATTTGAAATACACTTAACTTATTTCACAGCCAATAAGTCTTTGAAATAATGTCTATTTTTAGAGAAATCTTCTTATATAATTAGGCAGAAAATCTCACCTGCCATAGTTTTCAAAACAGCATAATTTCACTCTTCTCAATGCTTAATCTGTGGTATTAAACAACCTTTGAGTATTTAGGTTTATCAAGACATGTACTTTAAAAATGTTTGAGAGATCCTACCAGCCTTTGAAAACCTCCTTGTTCCTTGTTTCAGTTCCAGTTTTATGTATATTTTCTGCCTTGCACCTGATTATTCCAACATCAGATGGTTGGCCTAGGGAATCTCATTCTGGTATTGATTGTTTTTGCTGATTGTCTCCCTTTGTAGCTGATTTCTTCAATATTGTGTAAATTTAGATCATGAGCTCATGTTTAGCTAAACAGCTGACCTTGTAAGAGGCTTAGTTGTGAACGCTGGTAAGCTTCAGCAGAAAGTCGGCAAAGATTTATTTGTGTCCCTCCAATGAGTTGCCCGCAAGGACCCCGTTTTCTACAAGTGTTGGTCCAATACTCCTTCGAGAGGCAGTGGACTCAGACATGGCTGCTTTTCAGCCTTCGATCTGGGGCAGGGCCTGTGGGTGGACTGTGGACCTGGGAAGAGCCTCTCCGCATGTCTCCCAGGGACCCATTTGCCTGCGAACTTCGGTCAACTGGCAGGAAGGTACGATGCCCTGACCTATGGTTAGCTGTGCAGCGAGGTCTACTGCGCAGACAGGTTCCAAACACACTTCAAATAAGAGGGCGGCCTGAGTGGAAAGGTGAGAGTTTGGGCAGCTGTGCAGACAAAGAAGGCGCCCTTTGGCCTTGGCCTAAATGCTTGTGACACCCCAGTGGGTCTGCAGGTCTCTGAGGTCCTTCCACATGGCCCCCTGCTCCCCTGCCCTTTGTTCAGTCACAGCAGAGATGGCCACACCCACTCCCTCAGTGAGGGCAGTCTTCCAAGCTCCCTCAGCCACGCCCCCTCTCCGCAGGTTACCATGGACTACAGATGCTGCATTCTGAGGCCAGGGCGTTCTGAGAATGCCAAGGGCAGACATGAAGACCTTAAATGATTTCCTCTTCTGTCAGTTTTGGTAAACTTTAGGAGCTAGGAAATGGTCCGCTTTACAGAAATATTCAAATTTACTGGCATTTCATATATTCTCTGCTATAACATTGTCCTGATTCTTTCTGTATATTCTTTACTTATGTTTTTGTTTTCCTTTATCAAAATGTGTCTTTTAAATCTTTTCAAAGAATATTCTTTGGACTTACTAAATCACCTGAATTTTATACGTTTTCTGTTGTATTAAGTTCTGCTCATATCTTTATTTATCTTTTTTCTATGTTCTCAGGGTTTATTGTTTTGATTTTCTGATGTCAAGTAAAACACTTGGTTATTCATTTTAATAAATCTTTTTACTTATAAAGATTTGAACTTTTAAAGATTCCAGCTTACTTGTACGTTTCTAAGGGTCCATTCCTCTACACTGTTGCCGGCCTAAGGCTTAGTTCACCATATAGCAATGTATATATTGACATATTATCCCCTCGGCTTTCTGTGATTCCCTTCATCTCACCTTTCTTTGCAGACAAGCCATTTGAAAAACCCTTAACTTATTTCACAGCCAATAAGTCTTTGAAATAATGTGTATTTTTTAGAGAAATCATCTTATATAATTAGGCAGAAAATCTCACCTTCCATAGTTTTCTAAACAGCATAATTTCACTCTTCTCACTGCTTAATTTGTTGTATTAAACAACCTTTGAGTATATAGCTTTATCAATGACATGTACTTTAAAAATGTTTTAGAGATCCTACCAGTCTTTGAAAACATGCTTGTTCCTTGTTTCATTTCCAGGTTTATGTATATTTTCGGCCTAGGACCTGATTATTCCAACATCTCAAGGATGGCCTAGGGAATCTAATTCTGGTATTGATTGTTTTTGCTGATTGTCTCCCTTTGTAGCTGATTTCTTCCTTATTGTGTAAATTTAGATCATGAGCTCATGTTTAGCTAAACAGCTGACCTTGTAAGAGGCTTAGGTGTGAACGCTCGTAAGTTTCAGCTAAAAGTCGGCAAAGATTTATTTGTGTCCCTCCAATAAGTTGCCCACAAGGACCCCGTTTTCTAGAAGTGTTGGTCCAATACTCCCTCTAGGGTTAGGGGACTTAGACAGGGCTGCTTTCCTCTCCTGGTCTTGGGCAGGGACAGAGGGCGGCCTGTGGCCTGGGCAGGAGCCTCTCTGCGTGTGAACCTGGGAATCATCTCTCCTGCGATCTTTGGTCACCTGGCAGGCAGCTACGATGCCCAGACCTATGGTTAGCTGTGCAGCGAGGTATACTGCGCGGACAGGTTCCCCACTCACTTCAACTAAGTGGGTGGCCTGAGTGGAAAAGTGAGAGTTTGGGCTGCTGTGCAGACAAAGAAGGCGCCCTATGGCCTGGGCCTTAAAGCTTGTGACACCCCACTGGGCCTGCCGGGCTCTGAGGGCCCTGCCCAGGGACCCCTGCTCCCCTGCCCTTTGTTCAGTCACAGCAGAGATGGCCACAACCACTCCCTCAGTGAGGGCAGTGTTCCAGCCTCCCTCAGCCCCGCCCACTCTCCGCAGGTTACCATGGACTACAGATGCTGCATTCTGAGGCCAGGGCGTTCCGAGTATGCCAAGGGCAGACATGATGACCTTAAATGATTTCCTCTTGTGTCAGTTTTGGTAAACTGTAGGAGGTAGGAAATGGTCCACTTGACAGAAATGTTCAAATTTACTGGCATTTCATATATTCTCTGCTATAACATTGTCCTGATTCTTTCTATATATTCTTTAATTATGTTTGTGTTTTCCTTAATCAAAGTGTGTCTTTTAAATCTTTTCAAAGAATATTCTTTGGACTTACTACCTCACCTGAATTTATACGTTTTCTGTGGTATTAACTTCTGCTCATATCTTTATTTATCTTTTTTCTATGTTCTCAGGGTTTATTGTTTTGATATTCTGATGTCAATTAAATCACTTGATTATTCATTTTCATCAATCTTTTTACTTATAAAGGTTTGATCTTTTAAAGATTCCAGCTCTCTTTTAAGTTTCTAAGGGTCAGGTCCTCTAACTGTGGCTGGCCTAAGGCTAAGATCACCTTATAGCAATGTATATATTGACATTTTCCCCTCGACTTTCTGTGATTCCCTACATCTCACCTTTCTTTGCAAACAAGCCATTTGAAATACACTTAACTTATTTCACAGCCAATAAGTCTTTGAAAAAATATCTATTTTTTAGAGAAATCTCCTTATATAATTAGGCAGAAAATCGCACCTGCCATAGTTTTCAAAACAGCATAATTTCACTCTTCTCAATGCTTAATCTGTGGTATTAAACAACCTTTGAGTATTTAGGTTTATCAACGACATGTACATTAAAAATGTTTTAGAGATCCTACCAGACTTTGAAAACCTCCTTGTTCCTTGTTTCAGTTCCAGTTTTATGTATATTTTCTGCCTTGCACCTGATTATTCCAACATCAGATGGATGGCCTAGGGAATCTCATTCTGGTATTGATTGTTTTTGCTCATTATCTCACTTTGTAGCTGATTTCTTCAATATTGTGTAAATTTGGATCATGAGCTCATGTTTAGCTAAACAGCTGACCTTGTAAGAGGCTTAGGTGTGAACGCTGGTAAACTTCAGCAGAAAGTCGGCAAAGATGTATTTGTGTCCCTCCAATGAGTTGCCCGCAAGGACCCTTTTTCTACAAGTGTTGGTCCAATACTCCTTCGAGAGGCAGTGGACTCAGACATGGCTGCTTTTCAGCCTTCGATCTGGGGCAGGGCCAGTGGGCGGCCTGTGGCCCGGGCAGGAGCCTCTCCGCATATGTCCCAGGGAACCATTTGCCAGCGAACTTCGGTCACCTGGCAGGAAGCTACGATGCCCTGACCTATGGTTAGCTGTGCAGCGAGGTGTACTGGGTGGACAGATTCCAAACACACTTCAAATAAGAGGGCGGCCTGAGTGGAAAGTTGAGAGTTTGGGCAGCTGTGCAGACAAAGAAGGCGCCTTTTGGCCTGTTCCTAAATGCTTGTGACACCCCACTGGGTCTGCCGGGCTCTGAGGGCCTTCCACTGGGCCCCCTGCTCCCCTGCCCTTTGTTCAGTCACAGCAGAGATGGCCACACCCACTCCCTCAGTGAGGGCAGTCTTCCAAGCTCCCTCAGCCACGCCCCCTCTCCGCAGGTTACCATGGACTACAGATGCTGCATTCTGAGGCCAGTGCGTTCCGAGAATGCCAAGGGCAGACATGATGACCTTAAATGATTTCCTCTTCTGTCAGTTTTGGTAAACTTTAGGAGCTAGGAAATGGTCCGCTTTACAGAAATGTTCAAATTTACTGGCATTTCATATATTCTCTGATATAACATTGTCCTGATTCTTTCTCTATATTCTTTACATATGTTTTTGTTTTCCTTAATCAAAGTGTGTCTTTTAAATCTTTTCAAAGAATATTCTTTGGACTTACTAAATCACCTGAATTTTTTACGTTTTCTGTTGTATTAAGTTCTGCTCATATCTTTATTTATCTTTTTTCTATGTTCTCAGGGTTTATTGTTTTGATTTTCTGATGTCAAGTAAAACACTTGGTTATTCATTTTAATAAATCTTTTTACTTATAAAGATTTGAACTTTTAAAGATTCCAGCTTACTTGTACGTTTCTAAGGGTCCATTCCTCTACACTGTTGCCGGCCTAAGGCTTAGTTCACCATTAGCAATATATATATTGACATATTATCCCCTCGGCTTTCTGTGATTCCCTACATCTCACCTTTCTTTGCAGACCAGCCATCTGAAATACCCTTAACTTACTTCACAGCCAATAGTCTTTGAAATAATGTGTATTTTTTAGAGAAATCATCTTATATAATTAGGCAGAAAATCTCACCTTCCATAGTTTTCTAAACAAAATAATTTCACTCTTCTCACTGCTTAATTTGTGGTATTAAACAACCGTTGAGTATTTAGCTTTATTTTTTTTTTTTTTTTTTTTTTTCTTTTTTGCGGTATGCGGGCCTCTCACTGCTGTGGCCTCTCCCGTTGCGGAGCACAGGCTCCGGACGCGCAGGCCCAGCGGCCATGGCTCACGGGCCCAGCCGCTCCGCGGCACATGGGATCCTCCCAGACCGGGGCACGAACCCGCATCCCCTGCATCGGCAGGCGGACCCCCAACCACTGCGCCACCAGGGAGGCCCAAGTATTTAGCTTTATTAATGACATGTACTTTAAAAATGTTTTAGAGACCCTACCAGTCTTTGAAAACATCCTTGTTCCTAGTTTCATTTCCAGGTTTATGTATATTTTCTGCCTTGCACCTGATTATTCCAACATCTGACGAGTGGCCTAGGGAATCTAATTCTGGTATTGATTGTTTTTTGCTGATTGTCTCCCTTTGTAGCTGATTTCTTCATTATTGTGTAAATTTAGATCATGAGCTCATGTTTAGATAAACAGCTGACCTTGTAAGAGGCTTAGGTGTGAACGCTGGTAAGTTTCAGAAAAAGTCGGCAAAGATTTATTTGTGTCCCTCCAATGAGTTGCCCACAAGGTCCCCGTTTTCTAGAAGTGTTGGTCCAATACTCCCTTTAGGGGTAGGGTACTTAGACAGGGCTGCTTTCCTCTCCTGGTCTTGGGCAGGGACAGTGGGCGGCCTGTGGCCCGGGCTGGAGCCTCTCTGCGTGTGAACCTGGGAATCATCTCTCCTGCTATCTTCGGTCACTTGGCAGGAAGCTACGATGCCCAGACCTATGGTTAGCTGTGCAGCGAGGTATACTGCGCGGACAGGTTCCACACTCACTTCAACTAATTGGGTGGCCTGAGTGGAAAAGTGAGAGTTTGGGCAGTTGTGCAGACAAAGAAGGCGCCTTATGGCCTGGGCCAAATGCTTGTGACACCCCACTGGGCCTGCCGGGCTCTGAGGGCCCTGCCCTGGGCCCACTGCTCCCCTGCCCTTTGTTCAGTCACAGCAGAGATGGCCACACCCACTCCCTCAGTGAGGGCAGTGTTCCAGCCTCCCTCAGCCCCGCCCACACTCCGCAGCTTACCATGGACTACAGATGCTGCATTCTGAGGCCAGGGCGTTCCGAGAATGCCAAGGGCAGACATGATGACCTTAAATGATTTCCGCTTGGGTCAGTTTTGGTAAACTGTAGGAGCTAGGAAATGGTCCACTTTACAGAAATGTTCAAATTTACTGGCATTTCATATATTCTCTGCTATAACATTGTCCTGATTCTTTCTATATATTCTTTAATTATGTTTGTGTTTTCCTTAATCAAAGTGTGTCTTTTAAATCTTTTCAAAGAATATTCTTTGGACTTACTACCTCACCTGAATTTTATACGTTTTCTGTGGTATTAAGTTCTGCTCATATCTTTATTATCTTTTTTGTATGTTCTCAGGGTTTATTGTTTTGATCTTCTGATGTCAATTAAAACACTTGGTTTTTCATTTTCATCAATCTTTTTACTTATAATGATTTGAACTTTAAGGATTCCAGCTCACTTTTAAGTTTCTAAGGGTCAGATCCTCTACATTGTGGCTGGCCTAAGGCTTAGTTCACCATATAGCAATGTATATATTCACATTTTCCCCTCGACTTTCTGTTATTCCCTACATCTCACCTTTCTTTGCAGACAAGCCATTTGAAATACACTTAACTTATTTCACAGCCAATAAGTCTTTGAAATAATGTCTATTTTTTAGAGAAATCTTCTTATATAATTAGGCAGAATATCGCACCTGCCATAGTTTTCAAAGCAGCATAATTTCACTCTTCTCAATGCTTAATCTGTGGTATTAAACAACCTTTGAGTATTTAGGTTTATCAACGACATGTACTTTAAAAATGTTTGAGAGATCCTACCAGCCTTTGAAAACCTCCTTGTTCCTTGTTTCAGTTCCAGTTTTATGTATATTTTCTGCCTTGCACCTGATTATTCCAACATCAGATGGATGGCCTAGGGAATCTCATTCTGGTATTGATTGTTTTTGCTGATTGTCTCCCTTTGTAGCTGATTTCTTCAATATTGTGTAAATTTAGATCATGAGCTCATGTTTAGCTAAACAGCTGACCTTGTAAGAGGCTTAGTTGTGAACGCTGGTAAGCTTCAGCAGAAAGTCGGCAAAGATTTATTTGTGTCCCTCCAATGAGTTGCCCGCAAGGACCCCGTTTTCTACAAGTGTTTGTCCAATACTCCTTCGAGAGGCAGTGGACTCAGACATGGCTGCTTTTCAGCCTTCGATCTGGGGCAGGGCCTGTGGGTGGACTGTGGACCTGGGAAGAGCCTCTCCGCATGTCTCCCAGGGACCCATTTGCCTGCGAACTTCGGTCAACTGGCAGGAAGGTACGATGCCCTGACCTATGGTTAGCTGTGCAGCGAGGTCTACTGCGCAGACAGGTTCCAAACACACTTCAAATAAGAGGGCGGCCTGAGTGGAAAGGTGAGAGCTTGGGCAGCTGTGCAGACAAAGAAGGCGCCCTTTGGCCTTGGCCTAAATGCTTGTGACACCCCAGTGGGTCTGCAGGTCTCTGAGGTCCTTCCACAGGGCCCCCTGCTCCCCTGCCCTTTGTTCAGTCACAGCAGAGATGGCCACACCCACTCCCTCAGTGAGGGCAGTCTTCCAAGCTCCCTCAGCCACGCCCCCTCTCCGCAGGTTACCATGGACTACAGATGCTGCATTCTGAGGCCAGGGCGTTCTGAGAATGCCAAGGGCAGACATGAAGACCTTAAATGATTTCCTCTTCTGTCAGTTTTGGTAAACTTTAGGAGCTAGGAAATGGTCCGCTTTACAGAAATATTCAAATTTACTGGCATTTCATATATTCTCTGCTATAACATTGTCCTGATTCTTTCTGTATATTCTTTACTTATGTTTTTGTTTTCCTTTATCAAAATGTGTCTTTTAAATCTTTTCAAAGAATATTCTTTGGACTTACTAAATCACCTGAATTTTATACGTTTTCTGTTGTATTAAGTTCTGCTCATATCTTTATTTATCTTTTTTCTATGTTCTCAGGGTTTATTGTTTTGATTTTCTGATGTCAAGTAAAACACTTGGTTATTCATTTTAATAAATCTTTTTACTTATAAAGATTTGAACTTTTAAAGATTCCAGCTTACTTGTACGTTTCTAAGGGTCCATTCCTCTACACTGTTGCCGGCCTAAGGCTTAGTTCACCATATAGCAATGTATATATTGACATATTATCCCCTCGGCTTTCTGTGATTCCCTTCATCTCACCTTTCTTTGCAGACAAGCCATTTGAAATACCCTTAACTTATTTCACAGCCAATAAGTCTTTGAAATAATGTGTATTTTTTAGAGAAATCATCTTATATAATTAGGCAGAAAATCTCACCTTCCATAGTTTTCTAAACAGCATAATTTCACTCTTCTCACTGCTTAATTTGTTGTATTAAACAACCTTTGAGTATATAGCTTTATCAATGACATGTACTTTAAAAATGTTTTAGAGATCCAACCAGTCTTTGAAAACATGCTTGTTCCTTGTTTCATTTCCAGGTTTATGTATATTTTCGGCCTAGGACCTGATTATTCCAACATCTCAAGGATGGCCTAGGGAATCTAATTCTGGTATTGATTGTTTTTGCTGATTGTCTCCCTTTGTAGCTGATTTCTTCCTTATTGTGTAAATTTAGATCATGAGCTCATGTTTAGCTAAACAGCTGACCTTGTAAGAGGCTTAGGTGTGAACGCTCGTAAGTTTCAGCTAAAAGTCGGCAAAGATTTATTTGTGTCCCTCCAATAAGTTGCCCACAAGGACCCCGTTTTCTAGAAGTGTTGGTCCAATACTCCCTCTAGGGTTAGGGGACTTAGACAGGGCTGCTTTCCTCTCCTGGTCTTGGGCAGGGACAGAGGGCGGCCTGTGGCCTGGGCAGGAGCCTCTCTGCGTGTGAACCTGGGAATCATCTCTCCTGCGATCTTTGGTCACCTGGCAGGCAGCTACGATGCCCAGACCTATGGTTAGCTGTGCAGCGAGGTATACTGCGCGGACAGGTTCCCCACTCACTTCAACTAAGTGGGTGGCCTGAGTGGAAAAGTGAGAGTTTGGGCTGCTGTGCAGACAAAGAAGGCGCCCTATGGCCTGGGCCTTAATGCTTGTGACACCCCACTGGGCCTGCCGGGCTCTGAGGGCCCTGCCCAGGGACCCCTGCTCCCCTGCCCTTTGTTCAGTCACAGCAGAGATGGCCACAACCACTCCCTCAGTGAGGGCAGTGTTCCAGCCTCCCTCAGCCCCGCCCACTCTCCGCAGGTTACCATGGACTACAGATGCTGCATTCTGAGGCCAGGGCGTTCCGAGTATGCCAAGGGCAGACATGATGACCTTAAATGATTTCCTCTTGTGTCAGTTTTGGTAAACTGTAGGAGCTAGGAAATGGTCCACTTGACAGAAATGTTCAAATTTACTGGCATTTCATATATTCTCTGCTATAACATTGTCCTGATTCTTTCTATATATTCTTTAATTATGTTTGTGTTTTCCTTAATCAAAGTGTGTCTTTTAAATCTTTTCAAAGAATATTCTTTGGACTTACTACCTCACCTGAATTTATACGTTTTCTGTGGTATTAACTTCTGCTCATATCTTTATTTATCTTTTTTCTATGTTCTCAGGGTTTATTGTTTTGATATTCTGATGTCAATTAAATCACTTGATTATTCATTTTCATCAATCTTTTTACTTATAAAGGTTTGATCTTTTAAAGATTCCAGCTCTCTTTTAAGTTTCTAAGGGTCAGGTCCTCTAACTGTGGCTGGCCTAAGGCTAAGATCACCTTATAGCAATGTATATATTGACATTTTCCCCTCGACTTTCTGTGATTCCCTACATCTCACCTTTCTTTGCAGACAAGCCATTTGAAATACACTTAACTTATTTCACAGCCAATAAGTCTTTGAAAAAATATCTATTTTTTAGAGAAATCTCCTTATATAATTAGGCAGAAAATCGCACCTGCCATAGTTTTCAAAACAGCATAATTTCACTCTTCTCAATGCTTAATCTGTGGTATTAAACAACCTTTGAGTATTTAGGTTTATCAACGACATGTACATTAAAAATGTTTTAGAGATCCTACCAGACTTTGAAAACCTCCTTGTTCCTTGTTTCAGTTCCAGTTTTATGTATATTTTCTGCCTTGCACCTGATTATTCCAACATCAGATGGATGGCCTAGGGAATCTCATTCTGGTATTGATTGTTTTTGCTCATTATCTCACTTTGTAGCTGATTTCTTCAATATTGTGTAAATTTAGATCATGAGCTCATGTTTAGCTAAACAGCTGACCTTGTAAGAGGCTTAGGTGTGAACGCTGGTAAACTTCAGCAGAAAGTCGGCAAAGATGTATTTGTGTCCCTCCAATGAGTTGCCGCAAGGACCCTTTTTCTACAAGTGTTGGTCCAATACTCCTTCGAGAGGCAGTGGACTCAGACATGGCTGCTTTTCAGCCTTCGATCTGGGGCAGGGCCAGTGGGCGGCCTGTGGCCCGGGCAGGAGCCTCTCCGCATATGTCCCAGGGAACCATTTGCCAGCGAACTTCGGTCACCTGGCAGGAAGCTACGATGCCCTGACCTATGGTTAGCTGTGCAGCGAGGTGTACTGGGTGGACAGATTCCAAACACACTTCAAATAAGAGGGCGGCCTGAGTGGAAAGGTGAGAGTTTGGGCAGCTGTGCAGACAAAGAAGGCGGCCTTTGACCTGGGCCTAAATGCTTGTGACACCCCAGTGGGCCTGCCGGGCTCTGAGGGCCCTGCCCTTGGCCCCCGGCTCCCCTGCCCTTTGTTCAGTCACAGCAGAGATGGCCACACCCACTCCCTCAGTGAGGGCAGTCTTCCAAGCTCCCTCAGCCACGCCCCCTCTCCGCAGGTTACCATGGACTACAGATGCTGCATTCTGAGGCCAGTGCGTTCCGAGAATGCCAAGGGCAGACATGATGACCTTAAATGATTTCCTCTTCTGTCAGTTTTGGTAAACTTTAGGAGCTAGGAAATGGTCCGCTTTACAGAAATGTTCAAATTTACTGGCATTTCATATATTCTCTGATATAACATTGTCCTGATTCTTTCTCTATATTCTTTACATATGTTTTTGTTTTCCTTAATCAAAGTGTGTCTTTTAAATCTTTTCAAAGAATATTCTTTGGACTTACTAAATCACCTGAATTTTTTACGTTTTCTGTTGTATTAAGTTCTGCTCATATCTTTATCTTTTTTCTATGTTCTCAGGGTTTATTGTTTTGATTTTCTGATGTCAAGTAAAACACTTGGTTATTCATTTTAATAAATCTTTTTACTTATAAAGATTTGAACTTTTAAAGATTCCAGCTTACTTGTACGTTTCTAAGGGTCCATTCCTCTACACTGTTGCCGGCCTAAGGCTTAGTTCACCATTAGCAATATATATATTGACATATTATCCCCTCGGCTTTCTGTGATTCCCTACATCTCACCTTTCTTTGCAGACCAGCCATCTGAAATACCCTTAACTTACTTCACAGCCAATAGTCTTTGAAATAATGTGTGTTTTTTAGAGAAATCATCTTATATAATTAGGCAGAAAATCTCACCTTCCATAGTTTTCTAAACAAAATAATTTCACTCTTTTCACTGCTTAATTTGTTGTATTAAACAACCGTTGAGTATTTAGCTTTATTAATGACATGTACTTTAAAAATGTTTTAGAGACCCTACCAGTCTTTGAAAACATCCTTGTTCCTAGTTTCATTTCCAGGTTTATGTATATTTTCTGCCTTGCACCTGATTATTCCAACATCTGACGAGTGGCCTAGGGAATCTAATTCTGGTATTGATTGTTTTTTGCTGATTGTCTCCCTTTGTAGCTGATTTCTTCATTATTGTGTAAATTTAGATCATGAGCTCATGTTTAGATAAACAGCTGACCTTGTAAGAGGCTTAGGTGTGAACGCTGGTAAGTTTCAGCAAAAAGTCGGCAAAGATTTATTTGTGTCCCTCCAATGAGTTGCCCACAAGGTCCCCGTTTTCTAGAAGTGTTGGTCCAATACTCCCTTTAGGGGTAGGGTACTTAGACAGGGCTGCTTTCCTCTCCTGGTCTTGGGCAGGGACAGTGGGCGGCCTGTGGCCCGGGCTGGAGCCTCTCTGCGTGTGAACCTGGGAATCATCTCTCCTGCTATCTTCGGTCACTTGGCAGGAAGCTACGATGCCCAGACCTATGGTTAGCTGTGCAGCGAGGTATACTGCGCGGACAGGTTCCACACTCACTTCAACTAATTGGGTGGCCTGAGTGGAAAAGTGAGAGTTTGGGCAGTTGTGCAGACAAAGAAGGCGCCTTATGGCCTGGGCCTAAATGCTTGTGACACCCCACTGGGCCTGCCGGGCTCTGAGGGCCCTGCCCTGGGCCCACTGCTCCCCTGCCCTTTGTTCAGTCACAGCAGAGATGGCCACACCCACTCCCTCAGTGAGGGCAGTGTTCCAGCCTCCCTCAGCCCCGCCCACACTCCGCAGCTTACCATGGACTACAGATGCTGCATTCTGAGGCCAGGGCGTTCCGAGAATGCCAAGGGCAGACATGATGACCTTAAATGATTTCCGCTTGGGTCAGTTTTGGTAAACTGTAGGAGCTAGGAAATGGTCCACTTGACAGAAATGTTCAAATTTACTGGCATTTCATATATTCTCTGCTATAACATTGTCCTGATTCTTTCTATATATTCTTTAATTATGTTTGTGTTTTCCTTAATCAAAGTGTGTCTTTTAAATCTTTTCAAAGAATATTCTTTGGACTTACTACCTCACCTGAATTTTATACGTTTTCTGTGGTATTAAGTTCTGCTCATATCTTTATTATCTTTTTTGTATGTTCTCAGGGTTTATTGTTTTGATCTTCTGATGTCAATTAAAACACTTGGTTTTTCATTTTCATCAATCTTTTTACTTATAATGATTTGAACTTTAAGGATTCCAGCTCACTTTTAAGTTTCTAAGGGTCAGATCCTCTACATTGTGGCTGGCCTAAGGCTTAGTTCACCATATAGCAATGTATATATTCACATTTTCCCCTCGACTTTCTGTTATTCCCTACATCTCACCTTTCTTTGCAGACAAGCCATTTGAAATACACTTAACTTATTTCACAGCCAATAAGTCTTTGAAATAATGTCTATTTTTTAGAGAAATCTTCTTATATAATTAGGCAGAATATCGCACCTGCCATAGTTTTCAAAGCAGCATAATTTCACTCTTCTCAATGCTTAATCTGTGGTATTAAACAACCTTTGAGTATTTAGGTTTATCAACGACATGTACTTTAAAAATGTTTGAGAGATCCTACCAGCCTTTGAAAACCTCCTTGTTCCTTGTTTCAGTTCCAGTTTTATGTATATTTTCTGCCTTGCACCTGATTATTCCAACATCAGATGGATGGCCTAGGGAATCTCATTCTGGTATTGATTGTTTTTGCTCATTATCTCACTTTGTAGCTGATTTCTTCAATATTGTGTAAATTTAGATCATGAGCTCATGTTTAGCTAAACAGCTGACCTTGTAAGAGGCTTAGGTGTGAACGCTGGTAAACTTCAGCAGAAAGTCGGCAAAGATGTATTTGTGTCCCTCCAATGAGTTGCCGCAAGGACCCTTTTTCTACAAGTGTTGGTCCAATACTCCTTCGAGAGGCAGTGGACTCAGACATGGCTGCTTTTCAGCCTTCGATCTGGGGCAGGGCCAGTGGGCGGCCTGTGGCCCGGGCAGGAGCCTCTCCGCATATGTCCCAGGGAACCATTTGCCAGCGAACTTCGGTCACCTGGCAGGAAGCTACGATGCCCTGACCTATGGTTAGCTGTGCAGCGAGGTGTACTGGGTGGACAGATTCCAAACACACTTCAAATAAGAGGGCGGCCTGAGTGGAAAGGTGAGAGTTTGGGCAGCTGTGCAGACAAAGAAGGCGGCCTTTGACCTGGGCCTAAATGCTTGTGACACCCCAGTGGGCCTGCCGGGCTCTGAGGGCCCTGCCCTTGGCCCCCGGCTCCCCTGCCCTTTGTTCAGTCACAGCAGAGATGGCCACACCCACTCCCTCAGTGAGGGCAGTCTTCCAAGCTCCCTCAGCCACGCCCCCTCTCCGCAGGTTACCATGGACTACAGATGCTGCATTCTGAGGCCAGTGCGTTCCGAGAATGCCAAGGGCAGACATGATGACCTTAAATGATTTCCTCTTCTGTCAGTTTTGGTAAACTTTAGGAGCTAGGAAATGGTCCGCTTTACAGAAATGTTCAAATTTACTGGCATTTCATATATTCTCTGATATAACATTGTCCTGATTCTTTCTCTATATTCTTTACATATGTTTTTGTTTTCCTTAATCAAAGTGTGTCTTTTAAATCTTTTCAAAGAATATTCTTTGGACTTACTAAATCACCTGAATTTTTTACGTTTTCTGTTGTATTAAGTTCTGCTCATATCTTTATCTTTTTTCTATGTTCTCAGGGTTTATTGTTTTGATTTTCTGATGTCAAGTAAAACACTTGGTTATTCATTTTAATAAATCTTTTTACTTATAAAGATTTGAACTTTTAAAGATTCCAGCTTACTTGTACGTTTCTAAGGGTCCATTCCTCTACACTGTTGCCGGCCTAAGGCTTAGTTCACCATTAGCAATATATATATTGACATATTATCCCCTCGGCTTTCTGTGATTCCCTACATCTCACCTTTCTTTGCAGACCAGCCATCTGAAATACCCTTAACTTACTTCACAGCCAATAGTCTTTGAAATAATGTGTGTTTTTTAGAGAAATCATCTTATATAATTAGGCAGAAAATCTCACCTTCCATAGTTTTCTAAACAAAATAATTTCACTCTTTTCACTGCTTAATTTGTTGTATTAAACAACCGTTGAGTATTTAGCTTTATTAATGACATGTACTTTAAAAATGTTTTAGAGACCCTACCAGTCTTTGAAAACATCCTTGTTCCTAGTTTCATTTCCAGGTTTATGTATATTTTCTGCCTTGCACCTGATTATTCCAACATCTGACGAGTGGCCTAGGGAATCTAATTCTGGTATTGATTGTTTTTTGCTGATTGTCTCCCTTTGTAGCTGATTTCTTCATTATTGTGTAAATTTAGATCATGAGCTCATGTTTAGATAAACAGCTGACCTTGTAAGAGGCTTAGGTGTGAACGCTGGTAAGTTTCAGCAAAAAGTCGGCAAAGATTTATTTGTGTCCCTCCAATGAGTTGCCCACAAGGTCCCCGTTTTCTAGAAGTGTTGGTCCAATACTCCCTTTAGGGGTAGGGTACTTAGACAGGGCTGCTTTCCTCTCCTGGTCTTGGGCAGGGACAGTGGGCGGCCTGTGGCCCGGGCTGGAGCCTCTCTGCGTGTGAACCTGGGAATCATCTCTCCTGCTATCTTCGGTCACTTGGCAGGAAGCTACGATGCCCAGACCTATGGTTAGCTGTGCAGCGAGGTATACTGCGCGGACAGGTTCCACACTCACTTCAACTAATTGGGTGGCCTGAGTGGAAAAGTGAGAGTTTGGGCAGTTGTGCAGACAAAGAAGGCGCCTTATGGCCTGGGCCTAAATGCTTGTGACACCCCACTGGGCCTGCCGGGCTCTGAGGGCCCTGCCCTGGGCCCACTGCTCCCCTGCCCTTTGTTCAGTCACAGCAGAGATGGCCACACCCACTCCCTCAGTGAGGGCAGTGTTCCAGCCTCCCTCAGCCCCGCCCACACTCCGCAGCTTACCATGGACTACAGATGCTGCATTCTGAGGCCAGGGCGTTCCGAGAATGCCAAGGGCAGACATGATGACCTTAAATGATTTCCGCTTGGGTCAGTTTTGGTAAACTGTAGGAGCTAGGAAATGGTCCACTTGACAGAAATGTTCAAATTTACTGGCATTTCATATATTCTCTGCTATAACATTGTCCTGATTCTTTCTATATATTCTTTAATTATGTTTGTGTTTTCCTTAATCAAAGTGTGTCTTTTAAATCTTTTCAAAGAATATTCTTTGGACTTACTACCTCACCTGAATTTTATACGTTTTCTGTGGTATTAAGTTCTGCTCATATCTTTATTATCTTTTTTGTATGTTCTCAGGGTTTATTGTTTTGATCTTCTGATGTCAATTAAAACACTTGGTTTTTCATTTTCATCAATCTTTTTACTTATAATGATTTGAACTTTAAGGATTCCAGCTCACTTTTAAGTTTCTAAGGGTCAGATCCTCTACATTGTGGCTGGCCTAAGGCTTAGTTCACCATATAGCAATGTATATATTCACATTTTCCCCTCGACTTTCTGTTATTCCCTACATCTCACCTTTCTTTGCAGACAAGCCATTTGAAATACACTTAACTTATTTCACAGCCAATAAGTCTTTGAAATAATGTCTATTTTTTAGAGAAATCTTCTTATATAATTAGGCAGAATATCGCACCTGCCATAGTTTTCAAAGCAGCATAATTTCACTCTTCTCAATGCTTAATCTGTGGTATTAAACAACCTTTGAGTATTTAGGTTTATCAACGACATGTACTTTAAAAATGTTTGAGAGATCCTACCAGCCTTTGAAAACCTCCTTGTTCCTTGTTTCAGTTCCAGTTTTATGTATATTTTCTGCCTTGCACCTGATTATTCCAACATCAGATGGATGGCCTAGGGAATCTCATTCTGGTATTGATTGTTTTTGCTGATTGTCTCCCTTTGTAGCTGATTTCTTCAATATTGTGTAAATTTAGATCATGAGCTCATGTTTAGCTAAACAGCTGACCTTGTAAGAGGCTTAGTTGTGAACGCTGGTAAGCTTCAGCAGAAAGTCGGCAAAGATTTATTTGTGTCCCTCCAATGAGTAGCCCGCAAGGACCCCGTTTTCTACAAGTGTTGGTCCAATACTCCTTCGAGAGACAGTGGACTCAGACATGGCTGCTTTTCAGCCTTCGATCTGGGGCAGGGCCAGTGGGTGGACTGTGGCCATGGGAAGAGCCTCTCCGCATGCGTCCCAGGGACCAATTTGCCTGCGAACTTCGGTCACCTGGCAGGAAGGCACGATGCCCTGACCTATGGTTAGCTGTGCAGCGAGGTGTACTGCGCGGACAGGTTCCAAACACACTTCAAATAAGAGGGCGGCCTGAGTGGAAAGGTGAGAGTTTGGGCAGCTGTGCAGACAAAGAAGGCGCCTTTGGCCTGGGCCTAAATGCTTGTGACACCCCACTGGGTCTGCCAGGCTCTGAGGGCCCTGCCCTGGGACACCTGCTCCCCTGCCCTTTGTTCAGTCACAGCAGAGATGGCCACACCCACTCCCTCAGTGAGGGCAGTCTTCCAAGCTCCCTCAGCCACACCCCCTCTCCGCAGGTTACCATGGACTACAGATGCTGCATTCTGAGGCCAGGGCGTTCCGAGAATTCCAAGGGCAGACATGATGACCTTAAATGATTTCCTCTTGTGTCAGTTTTGGTAAACTTTAGGAGCTAGGAAATGGTCCGCTTTACAGAAATGTTCAAATTTACTGGCATTTCATATATTCTCTGCTATAACATTGTCCTGATTCTTTCTGTATATTCTTTACTTATGTTTTTGTTTTCCTTTATCAAAATGTGTCTTTTAAATCTTTTCAAAGAATATTCTTTGGACTTACTAAATCACCTGAATTTTATACGTTTTCTTTTGTATTAAGTTCTGCTCATATCTTTATTTATCTTTTTTCTATGTTCTCAGGGTTTATTCTTTTGATTTTCTGATGTCAAGTAAAACACTTGGTTATTCATTTTAATAAATCTTTTACTTATAAAGATTTGAACTTTTAAAGATTCCAGCTTACTTGTACGTTTCTAAGGGTCCATTCCTCTACACTGTTCCCGGCCTAAGGCTTAGTTCACCATATAGCAATGTATATATTGACATATTATCCCCTCGGCTTTCTGTGATTCCCTACATCTCACCTTTCTTTGCAGACAAGCCATTTGAAATACCCTTAACTTATTTCACAGCCAATAAGTCTTTGAAATAATGTGTATTTTTTAGAGAAATCATCTTATATAATTAGGCAGAAAATCTCACCTTCCATAGTTTTCTAAACAGCATAATTTCACTCTTCTCACTGCTTAATTTGTTGTATTAAACAACCTTTGAGTATTTAGCTTTATCAATGACATGTACTTTAAAAATGTTTTAGAGATCCTACCAGTCTTTCAAAACCTCCTTGTTCCTTGTTTCATTTCCAGGTTTATGTATATTTTCTGCCTAGCACCTGATTATTCCAACATCTCAAGGATGGCCTTGGGATTCTAATTCTGGTATTGATTGTTTTTGCTGATTGTCTCCCTTTGTAGCTGATTTCTTCATTATTGTGTAAATTTAGATCATGAGCTCATGTTTAGCTAAACAGCTGACCTTGTAAGAGGCTTTGGTGTGAACGTTCGTAAGTTTCAGCAAAAAGTCGGCAAAGATTTATTTGTGTCCCTCCAATGAGTTGCCCACAAGGACCCCGTTTTCTAGAAGTGTTGGTCCAATACTCCCTTTAGGGGTAGGGGACTTAGACAGGGCTGCTTTCCTCTCCTGGTCTTGGGCAGGGACAGTGGGCGGCCTGTGGCCCGGGCTGGAGCCTCTCTGCGTGTGAACCTGGGAATCATCTCTCCTGCGATCTTCGGTCACCTGGCAGGAAGCTACGATGCCCAGACATATGGTTAGCTGTGCAGCGAGGTATATTGCGCGGACAGGTTCCACACACACTTCAACTAAGAGGGTGGCCTGAGTGGAAAAGTGAGAGTTTGGGCAGCTGTGCAGAAAAAGAAGGCGCCCTATGGCCTGGGCCTTAATGCTTGTGACACCCCACTGGGCCTGCCGGGCTCTGAGGGCCCTGCCCTGGGCCCCCTGCTCCCCTGCCCTTTGTTCAGTCACAGCAGAGATGGCCACACACACTCCCTCAGTGAGGGAAGGCTTCCAAGCTCCCTCAGCCACGCCCCCTCTCCGCAGGTTACCATGGACTACAGATGCTGCATTCTGAGGCCAGGGCGTTCCGAGAATGCCAAGGGCAGACATGATGACCTTAAATGATTTCCTCTTCTGTCAGTTTTGGTAAACTTTAGGAGCTAGGAAATGGTCCGCTTTACAGGAATGTTCAAATTTACTGGCATTTCATATATTCTCTGCTATAACATTGTCCTGATTCTTTCTGTATATTCTTTACATATGTTTTTGTTTTCCTTAATCAAAGTGTGTCTTTTAAATCTTTTCAAAGAATATTCTTTGGACTTACTAAATCACCTGAATTTTTTACGTTTTCTGTGGTATTAAGTTCTGCTCATATCTTTATTTATCTTTTTTCTATATTCTCAGGGGTTATTGTTTTGATTTTCTGATGTGAAGTAAAACACTTGGTTATTCATTTTAATAAATATTTTTACTTATAAAGATTTGAACTTTTAAAGATTCCAGCTTACTTGTACGTTTCTAAGGGTCCATTCCTCTACACTGTTGCCGGCCTAAGGCTTAGTTCACCATTAGCAATATATATATTGACATATTATCCCCTCGGCTTTCTGTGATTCCCTACATCTCACCTTTCTTTGCAGAGAAGCCATCTGAAATACCCTTAACTTATTTCACAGCCAATAGACTTTGAAATAATGTGTATTTTTTAGAGAAATCATCTTATATAATTAGGCAGAAAATCTCACCTTCCATAGTTTTCTAAACAAAATAATTTCACTCTTCTCACTGCTTAATTTGTTGTATTAAACAACCGTTGAGTATTTAGCTTTATCAATGACATGTACTTTAAAAATCTTTTAGAGACCCTACTAGTCTTTGAAAACATCCTTGTTCCTAGTTTCATTTCCAGGTTTATGTATATTTTCTGCCTTGCACCTGATTATTCCAACATCTGACGGGTGGACTAGGGAATCTAATTCTGGTATTGATTGTTTTTGCTGATTGTCTCCCTTTGTAGCTGATTTCTTCATTATTGTGTAAATTTAGATCATGAACTCATGTTTAGCTAAACAGCTGACCTTGTAAGAGGCTTAGGTGTGAACGCTCGTAAGTTTCAGCAAAAAGTCGGCAAAGATTTATTTGTGTCCTTCCAATGAGTTGCCCACAAGGACCCCGTTGTCTAGAATGTTGGTCCAATACTCCCTCTAGGGGTAGGGGACTTAGACAGGGCTGCTTTCGGCCCCCGATCTTGGGCATGGGCAGTGGGGGGCCTGTGGCCCGGGCAGGAGCCTCTCTGCGTGTGAACCTGGGAATCATCTGTACTGCGAACTTCGGTCACCTGGCAGGAAGCTACGATGCCCAGACCTATGGTTAGCTGTGCAGCGAGGTATACTGCGCGGACAGGTTCCACACTCACTTCAACTAAGTGGGTGGCCTGAGTGGAAAAGTGAGAGTTTGGGCAGCTGTGCAGACAATGAAGGCGCCTTATGTTCTGGGCCTAAATGCTTGTGACACCCCACTGGGCCTGCCGGGCTCTGAGGGCCCTGCACTGGGCCCTCTGCTCCCCTGCCCTTTGTTCAGTCACAGCAGAGATGGCCACACCCACTCCGTCAGTGAGGGCAGTGTTCCAGACTCCCTCAGCCACGCCCACTCTCCGCAGCTTACCATGGACTACAGATCCTACATTCTGAGGCCAGGGCGTTCCGAGAATGCCAAGGGCAGGCATGATTACCTTAAATGATTTCCGCTTGTGTCAGTTTTGGTAAACTGTAGGAGCTAGGAAATGGTCCACTTTACAGAAATGTTCAAATTTACTGGCATTTCATATATTCTCTGCTATAACATTGTCCTGATTCTTTCTATATATTCTTTAATTATGTTTGTGTTTTCCTTAATCAAAGTGTGTCTTTTAAATCTTTTCAAAGAATATTCTTTGGACTTACTACCTCACCTGAATTTTATGCGTTTTCTGTGGTATTAAGTTGTGCTCATATCTTTATTTATCTTTTTTCTATGTTCTCAGGGTTTATTGTTTTGATCTTCTGATGTCAATTAAAACACTTGGTTATTCATTTTCATCAACCTTTTTACTTATAAAGATTTGAACTTTTAAAGATTCCAGCTCACTTTTAAGTTTCTAAGGGTCAGGTCCTCTACATTGTGGCTGGCCTAAGGCTTAGTTCACCATATAGCAATGTATATATTGACATTTTCCCCTCGACTTTCTGTGATTCCCTACATCTCACCTTTCTTTGCAGACAATCCATTTGAAATACACTTAACTTATTTCACAGCCAATAAGTCTTTGAAATAATGTCTATTTTTTAGAGAAATCTTCTTATATAATTAGGCAGAAAATCTCACCTGCCATAGTTTTCAAAACAGCATAATTTCACTCTTCTCAATGCTTAATCTGTGGTATTAAACAACCTTTGAGTATTTAGGTTTATCAACGACATGTACTTTAAAAATGTTTGAGAGATCCTACCAGCCTTTGAAAACCTCCTTGTTCCTTGTTTCAGTTCCAGTTTTATGTATATTTTCTGCCTTGCACCTGATTATTCCAACATCAGATGGATGGCCTAGGGAATCTTATTCTGGTATTGATTGTTTTTGCTGATTGTCTCACTTTGTAGCTGATTTCTTCAATATTGTGTAAATTTAGATCATGAGCTCATGTTTAGCTAAACAGCTGACCTTGTAAGAGGCTTAGTTGTGAACGCTGGTAAGCTTCAGCAGAAAGTCGGCAAAGATTTATTTGTGTCCCTCCAATGAGTTGCCCGCAAGGACCCCGTTTTCTACAAGTGTTGGTCCAATACTCCTTCGAGAGGCAGTGGACTCAGACATGGCTGCTTTTCAGCCTTCGATCTGGGGCAGGGCCAGTGGGTGGACTGTGGCCCGGGGAAGAGCCTCTCCGCATGTGTCCCAGGGACCCATTTGCCTGCGAACTTCGGTCAACTGGCAGGAAGGCACGATGCCCTGACCTATGGTTAGCTGTGCAGCGAGGTGTACTGCGCGGACAGGTTCCAAACACACTTCAAATAAGAGGGCGGCCTGAGTGGAAAGGTGAGAGTTTGGGCAGCTGTGCAGACAAAGAAGGCGCCCTTTGGCCTGGGCCTAAATGCTAGTGACACCCCACTGGGTCTGCCGGGCTCTGAGGGCCCTGCCCTGGGCCCCCTGCTCCTCTGCCCTTTGTTCAGTCACAGCAGAGATGGCCACATCCACTGCCTCAGTGAGGGCAGTCTTCCAAGCTCCCTCAGCCACGCCCCCTCTCCGCAGGGTACCATGGACTACAGATGCTGCATTCTGAGGCCAGGGCGTTCCGAGAATGCCAAGGGCAGACATGATGACCTTAAATGATTTCCTCTTGTGTCAGTTTTGGTAAACTGTAGGAACTAGGAAATGGTCCACTTGACAGAAATGTTCAAATTTACTGGCATTTCATATATTCTCTGCTATAACATTGTCCTGATTCTTTCTATATATTCTTTAATTATGTTTGTGTTTTCCTTTATCAAAGTGTGTCTTTTAAATCTTTTCAAAGAATATTCTTTGGACTTACTACCTCACCTGAATTTTATACGTTTTCAGTGGTATTAAGTTCTGCTCATATCTTTATCTTTTTTGTATGTTCTCAGGGTTTATTTTTTTGATCTTCTGATGTCAATTAAAACACTTGGTTATTCATTTTCATCAATCTTTTTACTTATAAAGATTTGAACTTTTAAAGATTCCAGCACACTTTTAAGTTTCTAAGGGTCAGATCCTCTACATTGTGGCTGGCCTAAGGCTTAGTTCACTATATAGCAATGTATTTATTGACATTTTCCCCTCGACTTTCTGTGATTCCATACATCTCACCTTTCTTTGCAGACAAGCCATTAGAAATACACTTAACTTATTTCACAGCCAATAAGTCTTTGAAATAATGTCTATTTTTTAGAGAAATCTTCTTATATAATTAGGCAGAAAATCTGACCTGCCATAGTTTTCAAAACAGCATAATTTCACTCTTCTCAATGCTTAATCTGTGGTATTAAACAACCTTTGAGTATTTACGTTTATCAACGACATGTACTTTAAAAATGTTTGAGAGATCCTACCAGCCTTTGAAAACCTCCTTCTTCCTTGTTTCAGTTTCAGTTTTATGTATATTTTCTGCCTTGCACCTGATTATTCCAACATCAGATGGATGGCCTAGGGAATCTCATTCTGGTATTGATTGTTTTTGCTGATTGTCTCACTTTGTAGCTGATTTCTTCAATATTGTGTAAATTTAGATCATGAGCTCATGTTTAGCAAAACAGCTGACCTTGTAAGAGGCTTAGTTGTGAACGCTGTTAAGCTTCAGCAGAAAGTCGGCAAAGATTTATTTGTGTCCCTCCAATGAGTTGCCCGCAAGGACCCCGTTTTCTACAAGTGTTGGTCCAATACTCCTTCGAGAGGCAGTGGACTCAGACATGGCTGCTTTTCAGCCTTCGATCTGGGGCAGGGCCAGTGGGTGGACTGTGGCCCTGGGAAGAGCCTCTCCGCATGTGTCCCAGGGACCCATTTGCCTGCGAACTTCGGTCAACTGGCAGGAAGGCACGATGCCCTGACCTATGGTTAGCTGTGCAGCGAGGTGTACTGCGCGGACAGGTTCCAAACACACTTCAAATAAGAGGGCAGCCTGAGTGGAAAGGTGAGAGTTTGGGCAGCTGTGCAGAAAAAGAAGGCGCCCTTTGGCCTGGGCCTAAATGCTTGTGAAACCCCACTGGGTCTGCCGGGCTCTGAGGGCCCTGCCCTTGGCCCCCTGCTCCACTGCCCTTTGTTCAGTCACAGCAGAGATGGCCACACCCACTCCCTCAGTGAGGGCAGTCTTCCAAGCTCCCTCAGCCACGCCCCCTCTCCGCAGGTTACCATGGACTACAGATGCTGCATTCTGAGGCCAGGGCGTTCCGAGAATGCCAAGGGCAGACAAGATGACCTTAAATGATTTCCTCTTGTGTCAGTTTTGGTAAACTGTAGGAGCTAGGAAATGGTCCACTTGACAGAAATGTTCAAATTTACTGGCATTTCATATATTCTCTGCTATAACATTGTCCTGATTCTTTCTATATATTCTTTAATTATGTTTGTGTTTTCCTTAATCAAAGAGTGTCTTTTAAATCTTTTCAAAGAATATTCTTTGGACTTACTACCTCACCTGAATTTTATACGTTTTCTGTGGTATTAAGTTCTGCTCATATCTTTATTTATCTTTTTTCTATGTTCTCAGGGTTTATTGTTTTGATCTTCTGATGTCAATTAAAACACTTGGGTATTCATTTTCATCAATCTTTTTACTTATAAAGATTTGTACTTTTAAAGATTCCAGCTCACTTTTAAGTTTCTAAGGGTCAGGTCCTCTACATTGTGGCTGGCCTAAGGCTTAGTTCACCATATAGCAATGTATATATTGACATTTTCCCCTCGACTTTCTGTGATTCCCTACATCTCACCTTTCTTTGCAGACAAGCCATTTGAAATACACTTAACTTATTTCACAGCCAATAAGTCTTTGAAATAATGTCTATTTTTAGAGAAATCTTCTTATATAATTAGGCAGAAAATCTCACCTGCCATAGTTTTCAAAACAGCATAATTTCACTCTTCTCAATGCTTAAACTGTGGTATTAAACAACCTTTGAGTATTTAGGTTTATCAACGACATGTACTTTAAAAATGTTTGAGAGATCCTACCAGCCTTTGAAAACCTCCTTGTTCCTTGTTTCAGTTCCAGTTTTATGTATATTTTCTGCCTTGCACCTGATTATTCCAACATCAGATGGATGGCCTAGGGAATCTCATTCTGGTATTGATTGTTTTTGCTGATTGTCTCACTTTGTAGCTGATTTCTTCAATATTGTGTAAATTTAGATCATGAGCTCATGTTTAGCTAAACAGCTGACCTTGTAAGAGGCTTAGTTGTGAACCCTGGTAAGCTTCAGCAGAAAGTCGGCAAAGATTTATTTGTGTCCCTGCAATGAGTTGCCCGCAAGGACCCCGTTTTCTACAAGTGTTGGTCCAATACTCCTTCGAGAGACAGTGGACTCAGACATGGCTGCTTTTCAGCCTTCGATCTGGGGCAGGGCCTGTGGGTGGACTGTGGCCCGGGGAAGAGCCTCTCCGCATGTGTCCCAGGGACCCATTTGCCTGCGAACTTCGGTCACCTGGCAGGAAGGCACGATGCCCTGACCTATGGTTAGCTGTGCAGCGAGGTGTACTGCGCGGACAGGTTCCAAACACACTTCAAATAAGAGGGCGGCCTGAGTGGAAAGGTGAGAGTTTGGGCAGCTGTGCAGACAAAGAAGGCGCCTTTGGCCTGGGCCTAAATGCTTGTGACACCCCACTGGGTCTGCCGGGCTCTGAGGGCCCTGCCCTGGGCCCCCTGCTCCCCTGCCCTTTGTTCAGTCACAGCAGAGATGGCCACACCCACTCCCTCAGTGAGGGCAGTCTTCCAAGCTCCCTCAGCCACGCCCCCTCTTCGCAGGTTACCATGGACTACAGATGCTGCATTCTGAGGCCAGGGCGTTCCGAGAATGCCAAGGGCAGACATGATGACCTTAAATGATTTCCTCTTGTGTCAGTTTTGGTAAACTTTAGGAGCTAGGAAATGGTCCGCTTTACAGAAATGTTCAAATTTATTGTCATTTCATATATTCTCTGCTATAACATTGTCCTGATTCTTTCTGTATATTCTTTACTTATGTTTTTGTTTTCCTTTATCAAAATGTGTCTTTTAAATCTTTTCAAAGAATATTCTTTGGACTTACTAAATCACCTGAATTTTATACGTTTTCTGTTGTATTAAGTTCTGCTCATATCTTTATTTATCTTTTTTCTATGTTCTCAGGGTTTATTCTTTTGATTTTCTGATGTCAAGTAAAACACTTGGTTATTCATTTTAATAAATCTTTTACTTATAAAGATTTGAACTTTTAAAGATTCCAGCTTACTTGTACGTTTCTAAGGGTCCATTCCTCTACACTGTTGCCGGCCTAAGGCTTAGTTCACCATATAGCAATGTATATATTGACATATTATCCCCTCGGCTTTCTGTGATTCCCTACATCTCACCTTTCTTTGCAGACAAGCCATTTGAAATACCCTTAACTTATTTCACAGCCAATAAGTCTTTGAAATAATGTGTATTTTTTAGAGAAATCATCTTATATAATTAGGCAGAAAATCTCACCTTCCATAGTTTTCTAAACAGCATAATTTCACTCTTCTCACTGCTTAATTTGTTGTATTAAACAACCTTTGAGTATTTAGCTTTATCAATGACATGTATTTTAAAAATGTTTTAGAGATCCTACCAGTCTTTGAAAAGCTCATTGTTCCATGTTTCATTTCCAGGTTTGTGTATATATTCTGCCTTGCACCTGATTATTCCAACATCTGACGGGTGGCCTAGGGAATCTAATTCTGGTATTGATTGTTTTTGCTGATTGTCTCCCTTTGTAGCTGATTTCTTCATTACTGTGTAAATTTAGATCATGAGCTCATGTTTAGCTAAACAGCTGACCTTGTAAGAGGCTTAGGTGTGAACGCTGTTAAGCTTCAGCAGAAAGTCGGCAAAGATTTATTTGTGTCCCTCCAATGAGTTGCCCACAAGGACCACGTTTTCTAGAAGTGTTGGTCCAATACTCCCTCTAGGGGTAGGGGTCTTAGACAGGGCTGCTTTCGGCCCCAGATCTTGGGCATGGGCAGTGGGGGGCCTGTGGCCCGGGCAGAAGCCTCTCTGCGTGTGAACCTGGGAATCATCTCTACTGCGAACTTCGGTCACCTGGCAGGAAGCTACGATGCCCAGACCTATGGTTAGCTGTGCAGCGAGGTATACTGTGCGGACAGGTTCCACACTCACTTCAACTAAGTGTGTGGCGTGAGTGGAAAAGTGAGAGTTTGGGAAGCTGTGAAGACAAAGAAGGCGCCTTATGGCCTGGGCCTAAATGCTTGTGACACCCCACTGGGCCTGCCGGGCTCTGAGAGCCCTGCACTGGGCCCCCTGCTCCCCTGCCCTTTGTTCAGTCACAGCAGAGATGGCCACACCCACTCCCTCAGTGAGGGCATTGTTCCAGGCTCCCTCAGCCCCGCCCACTCTCCGCAGCTTACCATGGACTACAGATGCTGCATTCTGAGGCCAGGGCGTGCCGAGAATGCCAAGGGCAGACATGATGACCTTAAATGATTTCCGCTTGTGTCAGTTTTGGTAAACTGTAGGAGCTAGGAAATGGTCCACTTGACAGAAATGTTCAAATTTACTGGCATTTCATATATTCTCTGCTATAACATTGTCCTGATTCTTTCTATATATTCTTTAATTATGTTTGTGTTTTCCTTAATCAAAGTGTGTCTTTTAAATCTTTTCAAAGAATATTCTTTGTACTTACGACCTCACCTGAATTTTATACGTTTTCTGTGGTATTAAGTTCTGCTCATAACTTTATTTATCTTTTTTCTATGTTCTCATGGTTTATTGTTTTGATCCTCTGATGTCAATTAAAACACTTGGTTATTCATTTTCATCAATCTTTTTACTTATAAAGATTTGAACTTTTAAAGATTCCAGCTCACTTTTAAGTTTCTAAGGGTCAGGTCCTCTACATTGTGGCTGGCCTAAGGCTTAGTTCACCATATAGCAATGTATATATTGACATTTTCCCCTTGACTTTCTGTGATTCCCTACATCTCACCTTTCTTTGCAGACAAGCCATTAGAAATACACTTAACTTATTTCACAGCCAATAAGTCTTTGAAATAATGTCTATTTTTTAGAGAAATCTTCTTATATAATTAGGCAGAAAATCTCACCTGCCATAGTTTTCAAAACAGCATAATTTCACTCTTCTCAATGCTTAATCTGTGGTATTAAAAAACCTTCGAGTATTTAGGTTTATCAACGATATGTACTTTAAAAATATTTGAGAGATCCTACCAGCCTTTGAAAACCTCCTTGTTCCTTGTTTCAGTTCCAGTTTTATGTATATTTTCAGCCTTGCACCTGATTATTCCAACATCAGATGGATGGCCTAGGGAATCTCATTCTTGTATTGATTGTTTTGGCTGATTGTCTCACTTTGTAGCTGATTTCTTCAATATTGTGTAAATTTAGATCATGAGCTCATGTTTAGCTAAACAGCTGACCTTGTAAGAGTCTTAGTTGTGAACGCTGGTAAGCTTCAGCAGAAAGTCGGCAAAGATTTATTTGTGTCCCTCCAATGAGTTGCCCGCAAGGACCCCATTTTCTACAAGTGTTCGTCCAATACTCCTTCGAGAGACAGTGGACTCAGACATGGCTGCTTTTCAGCCTTCGATCTGGGGCAGGGCCAGTGGGTGGACTGTGGCCCGGGGAAAAGCCTCTCCGCATGTGTCCCAGGGACCCATTTGCCTGCGAACTTCGGTCACCTGGCAGGAAGGCACGATGCCCTGACCTATGGTTAGCTGTGCAGCGAGGTGTACTGCGCGGACAGGTTCCAAACACACTTCAAATAACAGGGCGGCCTGAGTGGAAAGGTGAGAGTTTGGGCAGCTGTGCAGACAAAGAAGGCAGCCTTTGACCTGGGCCTAAATGCTTGTGACACCCCAGTGGGCCTGCCGGGCTCTGAGGGCCCTGCCCTTGGCCCCCGGCTCCCCTGCCCTTTGTTCAGTCACAGCAGAGATGGCCACACCCACTCCCTCAGTGAGGGCAGTCTTCCAAGCTCCCTCAGCCACGCCCCCTCTCCGCAGGTTACCATGGACTACAGATGCTGCATTCTGAGGCCAGGGCGTTCCGAGAATGCCAAGGGCAGACATGATTACCTTAAATGATTTCCTCTTGTGTCAGTTTTGGTAAACTGTAGGAGCTAGGAAATGGTCAACTTTACAGAAATGTTCAAATTTACTGGCATTTCATAAATTCTCTGCTACAGCATTGTCCTGATTCTTTCTATATATTCTTTAATTATGTTTGTGTTTTCCTTAATCAAAGTGTGTCTTTTAAATCTTTTCAAAGAATATTCTTTGGACTTACTACCTCACCTGAATTTGATACGTTTTCTGTGGTATTAAGTTCTGCTCATATCTTTATTTATCTTTTTTCTATGTTCTCAGGGTTTATTGTTTTGATCTTCTGATGTCAATGAAAACACTTGGTTATTCATTTTCATCAATCTTTTTACTTCTAAAGATTTGAACTTTTAAAGATTCCAGCTCACTTTTAAGTTTCTAAGGGTCAGGTCCTCTACATTGTGGCTGGCCTAAGGCTTAGTTCACCATATAGCAATGTATATATTGACATTTTCCCCTCGACTTTCTGTGATTCCCTACATCTCACCTTTCTTTGCAGACAAGCCATTTGAAATACACTTAACTTATTTCACAGCCAATAAGTCTTTGAAATAATGTCTATTTTTTAGAGAAATCTTCTTATATAATTAGGCAGAAAATCCCACCTGCCATAGTTTTCAAAACAGCATAATTTCACTCTTCTCAATGCTTAATCTGTGGTATTAAACAACATTTGAGTATGTAGGTTTATCAACGACATGTACTTTAAAAATGTTTGAGAGATCCTACCTGCCTTTGAAAACCTCCTTGTTCCTTGTTTCAGTTCCAGTTTTATGTATATTTTCTGCCTTGCACCTGATTATTCCAACATCAGATTGATGGCCTAGGGAATCTCATTCTGGTATTGATTGTTTTTGCTGATTGTCTCCCTTTGTAGCTGATTTCTTCATTATTGTGTAAATTTAGATCATGAGCTCATGTTTAGCTAAACAGCTGGCCTTGTAAGAGGCTTAGGTGTGAACGCTCGTAAGCTTCAGCAGAAAGTCCACAAAGATTTTTTTGTGTCCCTCCAATGAGTTTCCCGCGCGGACCCCTTTTTATACAAGTGTTGGTCCACTACTCCCTCTAGAGGCTGGGACTCAGACAGGACTGCTTTGCCGCCCGCGATCTGGGATAGTGGCTTTGGGTGGCCTGTGGCCTGGACTGGAGGCTCCCCACGTGTGTCTCACGACCCATCTGCCTGCGAACTTCGGTCACCTGGCAGGAAGCTATGATGCCCAGACCTATGGTTAGCGTTGCAGTGAGGTGTACTGCGCGGACCGGTTCCACACACACTTCAAGTAAGAGGGCGGCCTGAGTGGAAAGGTGAGAGTTTGGGCAGCTGTGAAGACAAAGAAGGCGCACTTTGACCTGTGCCGAAATGCTTGTGACACAGGACTGGGCCTGCCGGGATCTGAGGGCCCTGCCGTTGGTCCCCTTCTCCCCTGTCCTTTATTCAGGCACAGCAGAGATGGCCCCACCCACTCCCTCAGTGAAGGCAGTGTTCCAACCTCCCTCAGCCCCGCCCCCTCTCGCGAGGTTACCATGGACAACAGATGCTGCATTCTGAGGCCTGGGCGTTCCGAGAATGCCAAGGGCAGACATGATGACCTTAAATGATTTCCTCTTGTGTCAATTTTGGTAAACTTTAGGAGATAGGATATGGTCCACTTTACACAAATGTTCAAATTTACTGGCATTTCAGATATTCTCTGCTATAACATTGTCCTGATTCTTTCTGTATATTCTTTATTTATTTTTTGGTTTTCCTTAATCAAAGTGTGTCTTTTAAATCTTTTCAAAGAATATTCTTTGGACTTACTACCTCAACTGAATTTTATACGTTTTCTGTGGTATTAAGTTCTGCTCATATATTTATTTATATTTTTTCTATGTTCTCAGGTTTATTGTTTTGATATTCTGATGTCAATTAAAACACTTGGTTATTCATTTTAATAAATCTTTTTACTTATAAAGATTTGAACTTTTCAAGATTCCAGCTTACTTGTAAGTTTCTAAGGGTCAGGTCCTCTACATTGTGGCTGGCCTAAGTCTTAGTTCACCATATAGCAATGTATATATTGACCTATTTTCCCCTCGACTTTCTGTGATTCCCTACATCTCACCTTTCTTTGCACACAAGCCATTTGAAATACCCTTAACTTATTTCACTGCCAATAATTCTTTGAAATAATGTGTATTTTTTAGAGAAATCTTCTTATATAATTAGGCAGAAAATCTGACCTGCCATAGTTTTCAAAACAGCATAATTTCACTCTTCTCAATGATGAATCTGTTGTATTACACAACCATTGAGTATTTAGCTTTATCAATGACATGTACTTTAAAAATGTTTTAGAGATCCTACCAGTCTTTGAAAACATCCTTGTTCCTTGTTTCAGTTCCAGTTTTGTGTATACTTTCTGCCTTGCACCTGAGTATTCCAACATCCTATGGTTGGCCTAGGGAATCTAATTCTGGTATTGATTGTTTTTGCTGCTTGTCTCCCCTTGTAGCTGATTTCTTCATTATTGTGTAAATTTAGATCATGAGCTCATGTTTAGCTAAACAGCTGACCTTGTAAGAGGCTTATGTGTGATCACTCGTAAGTTTCATCAGAAAGTCCGCAAAGATTTATTTGTGTCCCTCCAATGAGTTGCCCGCGAGGACCCCGTTTACTACAAGTGTTGGTCCACTACTCCCTCTAGAGGAACGGCCTCAGACAGGGCTGCTTTGTGCCCCGCGATCTGTGGCAGTGGCAGTGGGTGGCCTGAGGCTGGGGCATGAGCCTCTCTGCGTGTGTCCCAGGGACCCATCTCCCTGCGAACTTCGGTCACATGGCAGGAAGCTACGATGCCCAGACCTATGGTTAGCTGTGCAGCGAGGTGAATTGCGCGGAGAGGTTCCACACACACTTCAAGTAAGAGGGCGGCCTGAGTGGAAAGGTGAGGGTTTGGGCAGCTGTGCAGACAAAGCTGGTGCCCTTTGTCGAGGGCCTAAATGCTTGTGACACCCCACTGGGCCTGCCGGGCTCTGAGGGCCCTGCCCTGGGTCCCCTGCTCCCCTGCCCTTTGTTCAGTCACAGCAGAGATGGCCACACCCACTCCCTCTGTGAAGGCAGTGTTCCACACTCCCTCAGCCCCGCCCCTTCTACGCAGGTTACCATGGACTAAAGATGCTGCATTCTGAGTCCAGGGCATTCCGAGAATGACAAGGGCTGACATGATGACCTTAAATGATTTTCTCTTGTGTCAGTTTTGGTAAATTTTAGAAGCTAGGAACTGGTCCACTTTACACAAACCTTCAAATTTACTGGCATTTCATATACTCTCTGCTATAACATTGTCCTGATTCTTTCTGTATATTCTTTACTTATGTTTTGGTTTTCCTTAATCAAAGAGTGTCTTTTAAATCTTGTCAAAGAATATTCTTTGGACTTACTACCTCAACTGAATTTTATACGTTTTCTGTGGTATTAAGTTCTGCTCATATCTTTATTTATCTTTTTTCTATGTTCTCAGGGTTTATTGTTTTGATCTTCTGATGTCAATTAAAACACTTGGTTATTCATTTTAATAAAACTTTTTACTTATAAAGATTTGAATTTTTAAAGATTCCAGCTTACTTGGTAGTTTCTAAGGGTCAGGTCCTCTACATTGTGGCTGGCCAAAAGCTTAGTTCACAATATAGCAAAGTATATATTGACCTATTTTCCCCTCGACTTTCTGTGATTTCCTACATCTCACCTTTCTTTGCAGACAAGCCATTTGAAATAACCTTAACTTATTTCACAGCCAATACGTCTTTGAAATAATGTGTAGTTTTCAGAGAAATCTTCTTATATATTTAGGCAGAAAATCTGACCTGCCATAGTTTTCAAAACAGCATAATTTCACTCTTCTCAATGATGAATCTGTTGTATGACACAACCTTTGAGTATTTAGCTTTATCAATGACATGTACTTTAAAAATGTTTTAGATATCCTACCAGTCTTTGAAAACATCCTTGTTCCTTGTTTCAGTTCCAGTTTTATGTATATTTTCTGCCTTGCACCTGATTATTCCAACGTCTGATCGATGGTCTAGGGAATCTAATTCTGGTATTGATTGTTTTTGCTGATTGTCTCCCCCTGTAGCTGATTTCTTCTTTATTGTGTAAAATTAGATCATGAGCTCATGTTTAGCTAAACATCTGACTTTGTAAGAGGCTTAGGTTTGAACACTCGTAAGTTTCATCAGAAAGTCCGCAAATATTTATTTGTGTCCGTCCAATGAGTTGCCCGCGAGGACACCGTTGACTACAAGTGTTGGTCCACTATTCCCTCTAGAGGCACGGCCTCAGACAGGGCTGCTCTGTGCCCCACGATCTGTGGCAGTGGCAGTGGGTGGCCTGTGGCTGGGGCAGGAGCCTCTCTGCGTGTGTCCCAGGGACCCATCTGCCTGCGAACTTCGGTCACCAGGCAGGAAGCTACGATGCCCAGACCTATGGTTAGCTGTGCAGCGAGTTGTACTGCGCGGACAGTTTCCACACACACTTCAAGTAAGTGGGCGGCCTGAGTGGAAACGTGAGAGTTTGCGCCGCTGTGCAGACAAAGAAGGCGCCCTTTGTCCTGGGCCTAAATGCTTGTGACACCCCACTGGGCCTGCCGGGATCTGAGGGCCCTGCCCTGGGCCCCCTGCTCCCCTGCCTTTGTTCAGTCACAGCAGAGATGGCCACACCCACTCCCTCTGTGAGGGCAGTGTTCCAAACTCCCTCAGCCCCGCCCCCTCTCCGCAGGTTACCATGGACTAAAGATGCTGCATTCTGAGTCCAGGGCATTCGGAGAATGCCAAGGGCTGACATGATGACCTTAAATGATTTCCTCTTGTGTCAGTTTTGGTAAATTTTAGGAGCTAGGAACTGGTCCACTTTACACAAACTTTCAAATTTACTGGCATTTCATATACTCTCTGCTATAACATTGTCCTGATTCTTTCTGTATATTCTTTACTTATGTTTTGGTTTTCCTTAATCAAAGTGTGTCTTTTAATCTTGTCAAAGAATATTATTTGGACTTACTACATCAGCTGAATTTTACACGTTTTATATTGTATTAAGTTCTGCTCATATCTTTATTTATATTTTTTCTATGTTTCAGGTTTATTGTTTTGATCTTCTGATGTCAATTAAAACACTTGGTTATTCATTTTAAAAAATCTTTTTACTTATAAAGATTTGAACTTTTCAAGATTCCACCTTACTTGTAAGTTTCTAAGGGTCAGGTCCTCTACATTGTGGCTGGCCTAAATCTTAGTTCACCATACAGCAATGTATATATTGACCTATTTTCCCCTCGACTTTCTGTGATTCCCTACATCTCACCTTTCTTTGCACACAAGCCATTTGAAATACCCTTAACTTATTTCACAGCCAATAAGTCTTTGAAATAATGTGTATTTTTTAGAGAAATCTTCTTATATAATTAGGCAGAAAATCTGACCTGCCATAGTTTTCAAAACAGCATAATTTCACTCTTCTCAATGATGAATCTGTTGTATTACACAACCATTGAGTATTTAGCTTTATCAATGACATGTTTTTTAAAAATGTTTTAGAGATCCTACCAGTCTTTGAAAACATCCTTGTTCCTTGTTTCAGTTCCAGTTTTGTGTATACTTTCTGCCTTGCACCTAATTATTCCAACATCTGATGGTTGGCTTAGGGAATCTAATTCTGGTATTGATTGTTTTTGCTGCTTGTCTCCCCTTGTAGCTGATTTCTTCATTATTGTGTAAATTTAGATCATGAGCTCATGTTTAGCTAAACAGCTGACCTTGTAAGAGGCTTAGGTGTGAACGCTCGTAAGCTTCAGCAGAAAGTCCGCAAAGATTTTTTTGTGTCCCTCAATGAGTTACCCGCGCGGACCCCTTTTTCTACAAGTGTTGGTCCACTACTCCCTCTAGAGCCTGGGACTCAGACAGGACTGCTTTGCTGCCCCCGATGTGGGATAGTGGCTTTGGGGGGCCTGTGGCCTGGGCAGGAGTCTCCCCACGTGTATCCCACGACCCATCAGCCTGCTAACTTCGGTCACCTGGCAGGAAGCTATGATGCCCAGACATATGGTTAGCTTTGCATCGAGGTGTACTGCGCGGACCGGTTCCACACACACTTCAAGTAAGAGGGCGGCCTGAGTGGAAAGGTGAGAGTTTGGTCAGCTGTGCATAAAAAGAAGGCGCACTTTGGCCTGGGCCTAAATGCTTGTGACACACGACTGGGCCTTCCTGGCTCTGAGGGCCCTGCCGTTGGCCCCCTTCTCCCCGGCCCTTTGTTCAGTCACAGCAGAGATGGCCCCACCCACTCCCTCAGTAAAGGCAGTGTTCCAACCTCCCTCAGCCCCGCCCCCTCTCCGCAGGTTACCATGGACTACAGATGCTGTATTCTGAGGCCAGGGCGTTCCGAGAATGCCAAGGGCAGACATGATGACCTTAAATGATTTCCTCTTGTGTCAATTTTGGTAAACTTTAGGAGCTAGGAAATGGTCCACTTTACACAAATGTTCAAATTTACTGGCATTTCATATATTCTCTGCTATAACATTGTCCTGATTCTTTCTGTATATTCTTTACTTATGTTTTGGTTTTCCTTAATCAAAGTGTGTCTTTTAAATCTTGTCAAAGAATATTCTTTGGACTTACTACCTCAACTGAATTTTATACGTTTTCTGTGGTATTAAGTTCTGCTCATATCTTTATTTATCTTTTTTCTATGTTCTCAGGGTTTATTGTTTTGATCTTCTGATGTCAATTAAAACACTTGGTTATTCATTTTAATAAAACTTTTTACTTATAAAGATTTGAATTTTTAAAGATACCAGCTTACTTGGAAGTTTCTAAGGGTCAGGTCCTCTACATGGTGGCTGGCCTAAGTCTTAGTTCCAATATAGCAAAGTATATATTTACCTATTTTCCCCTCGACTTTCTGTGATTTCCTACATCTCACCTTTCTTTGCAGACAAGCCATTTCAAATAACCTTAACTTATTTCACAGCCAATAAGTCTTTGAAATAATGTGTAGTTTTCAGAGAAATCTTCTTATATATTTAGGCAGAAAATCTGACCTGCCATAGTTTTCAAAACAGCATAATTTCACTCTTCTCAATGATGAATCTGTTGTATTACACAACATTTGAGTATTTAGCTTTATCAATGACATGTACTTTAAAAATGTTTTAGAGATCCTACCAGTCTTTGAAAACATCCTTGTTCCTTGTTTCAGTTCCAGTTTTATGTATATTTTCTGCCTTGCACCTGATTATTCCAACGTCTGATCGATGGTCTAGGGAATCTAATTCTGGTATTGATTGTTTTTGCTGATTGTCTCCCCCTGTAGCTGATTTCTTCATTATTGTGTAAAATTAGATCATGAGCTCATGTTTAGCTAAACATCTGACTTTGTAAGAGGCTTAGGTGTGAACACTCGTAAGTTTCTTCAGAAAGTCCGCAAAGATTTATTTGTGTCCCTCCAATGAGTTGCCCGCGAGGACACCGTTGACTACAAGTGTGGGTCCACTACACCCTCTAGAGTCACGGCCTCAGACAGGGCTGCTTTGTGCCCCACGATCTGTGGCAGTGGCAGTGGGTGGCCTGTGGCCGGGCCAGGAGCCTCTCTGCGTGTGTCCAAGGGACCAATCTGCCTGCGAACTTCGGTCAACTGGCAGGAAGCTACGATGCCCAGACCTATGCTTAGCTGTGCAGCGAGGTGTACTGCGCGGACAGGTTCCACACACACTTCAAGTAAGAGGGCGGCCTGAGTGGAAAGGTGAGAGTTTGTGCCGCTGTGCAGACAATGAAGGCGCCCTTTGTCCTGGGCCTAAATGCTTGTGACACCCCACTGGGCCTGCCGGGCTCTGACGGCCCTGCCCTGGGCCCCCTGCTCCCCTGCCCTTTGTTCAGTCACAGCAGAGATGGCCACACCCACTCCCTCTGTGAGGGCAGTGGTCCAAACTCCCTCAGCCCAGCCCCCTCTCCGCAGGTTACCATGGACTAAAGATGCTGCATTCTTAGTCAAGGGCATTCGGAGAATGCCAAGGGCTGACATGATGACCTTAAATGATTTCCTCTTGTGTCAGTTTTGGTAAATTTTAGGAGCTAGGAACTGGTCCACTTTAAACAAACTTTCAAATTTACTGGCATTTCATATACTCTCTGCTATAACATTGTCCTGATTCTTTCTGTATATTCTTTACTTATGTTTTGGTTTTCCTTAATCAAAGTGTGTCTTTTAATCTTGTCAAAGAATATTATTTGGACTTACTACATCAGCTGAATTTTATACGTTTTATATTGTATTAAGTTCTGCTAATATCTTTATTTATATTTCTTCTATGTTCTCAGGTTTATTGTTTTGATCTTCTGATGTCAATTAAAACACTTGGTTATTCATTTTAAAAAATCTTTTTACTTATAAATATTTGAACTTTTCAAGATTCCAGCTTACTTGTAAGTTTCTAAGGGTCAGGTCCTCTACATTGTGGCTGGCCTAAGGCTTAGTTCACCATATAGCAATGTATATATTGACCTATTTTCCCCTCGACTTTCTGTGATTCCCTACATCTCACCTTTCTTTGCACACAAGCCATTTGAAATACCCTTAACGTATTTCACAGCCAATAAGTCTTTGAAATAATGTGTATTTTTTAGAGAAATCTTCTTATATAATTAGGCAGAAAATCTGACCTGCCATAGTTTTCAAAACAGCATAATTTCTCTCTTCTCAATGATGAATCTGTAGTATTACACAACCTTTGAGTATTTAGCTTTATCAAAGACATGTACTTTAAAAATGTTTTAGAGATCCTACCAGTCTTTGAAAACATCCTTGTTCCTTGTTTCAGTTCCAGTTTTGTGTATACTTTCTGCCTTGCACCTGATTATTCCAACATCTGATGGTTGGCCTAGGGAATCTAATTCTGGTATTGATTGTTTTTGCTGCTTGTCTCCCCTTGTAGCTGATTTCTTCATTATTGTGTAAATTTAGATCATGAGCTCATGTTTAGCTAAACAGCTGACCTTGTAAGAGGCTTAGGTGTGAACGCTCGTAAGCTTCAGCAGAAAGTCCGCAAAGATTTTTTGTGTCCCTCCAATGAGTTACCCGCGAGGACCCCTTTTTCTACAAGTGTTGGTCCACTACTCCCTCTAGAGGCTGGGACTCAGACAGGACTGCTTTGCTGCCCCCGATCTGGGATAGTGGCTTTGGGCGGCCTGTGGCCTGGGCAGGAGTCTCCCCATGTGTGTCCCACGACCCATCTGCCTGCGAAATTCGGTCACCTGGCAGGAAGCTATGATGCCCAGACCTATGGTTAGCTTTGCATCGAGGTGCACTGCGCGGACCGGTTCCACACACACTTCAAGTAAGAGGGCGGCCTGAGTGGAAAGGTGAGAGTTTGGGCAGCTGTGCAGACAAAGAAGGCGCACTTTGGACTGGGCCTAAATGCTTGTGACACACGACTGGGCCTGCCGGGCTCTGAGGGCCCTGCCGTGGGACCCCTTCTCCCCTGCCCTTTGTTCAGTCACAGCAGAGATGGCCCCACCCACTCCCTCAGTGAAGGCAGTGTTCCAACTCCCTCAGCCCCGCCCCTCTCCGCAGGTTACCATGGACTACAGATGCTGCATTCTGAGGCCAGGGCGTTCCGAGAATGCCAAGGGCAGACATGATGACCTTAAATGATTTCCTCTTGTGTCAATTTTGGTAAACTTTAGGAGCTAGGAAATGGTCCACTTTAAACAAATGTTCAAATTTACTGGCATTTCAGATATTCTCTGCTATAACATTGTCCTGATTCTTTCTGTATATTCTTTACTTATGTTTTGGTTTTCCTTAATCAAAGTGTGTCTTTTAAATCTTGTCAAAGAATATTCTTTGGACTTACTACCTCAACTGAATTTTATACGTTTTCTATGGTATTAAGTTCTGCTCATATCTTTATTTATTTTTTTTCCATTTTCTCAGGTATTATTGTTTTGATCTTCTGATGTCAATTAAAACACTTGGTTATTCATTTTAATAAATCTTTTTACTTATAAAGATTTGAATTTTTAAAGATTCCAGCTCACTTGTAAGTTTCTAAGGGTCAGGTCCTCTACATTGTGGCAGGCCAAAGGCTTACTTCACAATATAGCAAAGTATATATTGACCAATTTTCCCCTCGACTTTCTGTGATTTCCTACATCTCACCTTTCTTTGCAGACAAGCCATTTGAAATAAACTTAACTTATTTCACAGCCAATAAGTCTTTGAAATAATGTGCATTTTTCAGAGAAATCTTCTTATATATTTAGGCAGAAAATCTGACCTGCCATAATTTTCAAATAGCATAATTTCACTCTTCTCAATGATGAATCTGTTGTATTACACAACCATTGAGTATTTAGCTTTATCAATGACATGTACTTTAAAAATGTTTTAGAGATCCTACCAGTCTTTGAAAACATCCTTGTTCCTTGTTTCAGTTCCAGTTTTGTGTATCCTATCTGCCTTGCAAATGAATGTTCCAACATCTGATGGTTGGCCTAGGGAATCTAATTCTGGTATTGATTGTTTTTGCTGCTTGTCTCCCCTTGTAGCTGATTTCTTCATTATTGTGTAAATTTAGATCATGAGCTCATGTTTAGCTAAACAGCTGACCTTGTAAGAGGCTTAGGTGTGAACGATCCTAAGCTTCAGCAGAAAGTCCACAATGATTTTTTTGTGTCCCTCCAATGAGTTACCCGCGCAGACCCCGTTTTCTACAAGTGTTGGTCCACTAATCCCTCTAGTGGCTGGGAATCAGACAGGACTGCTTTGCTGCCCCCGATCTGTGATAGTGGCTTTGGGCGGCCTGTAGCCTGGGCAGGAGGCTCCCCACGTGTGTCCCATGACCCATCTGCCTGCGAACTTCGGTCACCTGGCAGGAAGCTATTATGCACAGACCTATGGTTAGCTTTGCATCGAGGTGTACTGCGCGGACCGGTTCCACACACACTTCAAGTAAGAGGGCGGCCTGAGTGGAAAGGTGAGAGTTTGGGCAGCTGTGCAGACAAAGAAGGCGCACTTTGGCCTGGGCCTAAATGCTTGTGACACACGACTGGGCCTGCCGGGCTCTGAGGGCCCTGCCGTTGGCCCCCTTCTCCCCTGCCCTTTGTTCAGTCACAGCAGAGATGGCCCCACCCACTCCCTCAGTGAAGTCAGTGTTCCAACCTCCCTCAGCCCCGCCCCCTCTCCGCAGGTTACCATGGACTACAGATGCTGCATTCTGAGGCCAGGGCGTTCCAAGAATGCCAAGGGCAGACATGATGACCTTAAATGATTTCCTCTTGTGTCAATTTTGGTAAACTTTAGGAGCTAGGAAATGGTCCACTTTACAGAAATGTTCAAATTTACTGGCATTTCATATATTCTCTGCTATAACATTGTCCTGATTCTTTCTGTATATTCTTTACTTATGTTTTGGTTTTCCTTAATCAAAGTGTGTCTTTTAAATCTTGTCAAAGAATATTCTTTGGACTTACTACATCACCTGAATTTTATACATTTCCTATTGTATTAAGTTCTCCTCATATCTTTATTTATATTTTTTCTGTGTTCTCAGGTTTATTATTTTGATATTCTCATGTCAATTAAAACACTTGATTATTCATTTTAATAAATCTTTTTACTTATAAAGATTTGAACTTTTCAAGATTCCAGCTTACTTGTAAGTTTCTAAGAGTCAGGTCCTCCACATTGTTGCTGGCCTAAGGCTTAGTTCACAATATGGCAACGTATATATTGACCTATTTTCCTCTCGACTTTATGTGATTCCCTACATCTCACCTTTCTTTGCAGACAAGCCATTTGAAATACCTTTAACTTTTTTCACAGCCAATAAGTCTTTGAAATAATGTGTATTTTTTAGAGAAATCTTCTTATATATTTAGGCAGAAAATCTGACCTGCCATAGTTTTCAAAACAGCATAATTTCACTCTTCTCAATGATGAATCTGTTGTATTACACAACCTTTGAGTATTTAGCTTTATCAATGACATGTACTTTAAAAATGTTTTAGAGATCCTACCAGTCTTTGAAAACATCCTTGTTCCTTGTTTCAGTTCCAGTTTTATGTATATTTTCTGCCTTGCACCTGATTATTCCAACGTCTGATCGATGGCCTAGGGAATCTAATTCTGGTATTGATTGTTTTTGCTGATTCTCTCCCACTGTAGCTGATTTCTTCTTTATTGTGTAAATTTAGATCATGAGATCATGTTTAGCTCAACAGCTGACCTTGTAAGAGGCTTAGGTGTGAACACTCGTAAGCTTCATCAGAAAGTCCGCAAAGATTTATTTGTGTCACTCCAATGAGTTGCCCGTGAGGACCCTGTTTTCTACAAGTGTTTTTCCAATACTCCCTCTAGAGGCACGGACTCAGACAGGGCTGCTTTTTGCCCCAAGATCTGGGGCACTGGCAGTGGCCGGCCTGTGGCCCGGGCCGGAGCCTCTCGGCGTGAGTCCCAGGGACCCATCTGCCTGCGAACTTCGGTCACCTGGCAGGAAACTACGATGCCCAGGCCTATGGTTAGCTGTGCAGCAAGGTGTATTGCACGGACAAGATCCACACACACTTCAAGTAATATGGCGGCCTGAGTGGAAAGGTGAGAGTTTGGGCAGCTGTGCAGACAAAGAAGGCGCCCTTTGTCCTGGGCCTAAATGCTTCTGACACCCTATTGGGCCTGCCGGGATCTAAGGGTCCTGCCCTAGGCCCCATGCTCCCCTGTCCTTTGTTCAGTCACAGCAGAGATAGCCACACCCACTCCCTCAGTGAGGGCAGTGTTCCAACCTCCCTCAGCACCGCCCACTCTCCGCAGGTTTCCATGGACTACAGATGCTGCATTCTGAGTCCAGGGCATTCCGAGAATGCCAAGGGCAGACAGGATGACCTTACATGATTTCCTCTTCTGTCAGTTTTGGTAAACTTTAGGAGCTAGGAAATGGTCCACTTTACACAAATGTTCAAATTTACTGGCATTTCATATATTCTCTGCTATAACATTGTCCTGATTCTTTCTGTATATTCTTTACTTATGTTTTGGTTTTCCTTAATCAAAGTGTGTCTTTTAAATCTTGTCAAAGAATATTCTTTGGACTTACTACATCACCTGAATTTTATACATTTCCTATTGTATTAAGTTCTCCTCATATCTTTATTTATATTTTTTCTGTGTTCTCAGGTTTATTATTTTGATATTCTCATGTCAATTAAAACACTTGATTATTCATTTTAATAAATCTTTTTACTTATAAAGATTTGAACTTTTCAAGATTCCAGCTTACTTGTAAGTTTCTAAGAGTCAGGTCCTCCACATTGTTGCTGGCCTAAGGCTTAGTTCACAATATGGCAACGTATATATTGACCTATTTTCCTCTCGACTTTATGTGATTCCCTACATCTCACCTTTCTTTGCAGACAAGCCATTTGAAATACCTTTAACTTTTTTCACAGCCAATAAGTCTTTGAAATAATGTGTATTTTTTAGAGAAATCTTCTTATATATTTAGGCAGAAAATCTGACCTGCCATAGTTTTCAAAACAGCATAATTTCACTCTTCTCAATGATGAATCTGTTGTATTACACAACCTTTGAGTATTTAGCTTTATCAATGACATGTACTTTAAAAATGTTTTAGAGATCCTACCAGTCTTTGAAAACATCCTTGTTCCTTGTTTCAGTTCCAGTTTTATGTATATTTTCTGCCTTGCACCTGATTATTCCAACGTCTGATCGATGGCCTAGGGAATCTAATTCTGGTATTGATTGTTTTTGCTGATTCTCTCCCACTGTAGCTGATTTCTTCTTTATTGTGTAAATTTAGATCATGAGATCATGTTTAGCTCAACAGCTGACCTTGTAAGAGGCTTAGGTGTGAACACTCGTAAGCTTCATCAGAAAGTCCGCAAAGATTTATTTGTGTCACTCCAATGAGTTGCCCGTGAGGACCCTGTTTTCTACAAGTGTTTTTCCAATACTCCCTCTAGAGGCACGGACTCAGACAGGGCTGCTTTTTGCCCCAAGATCTGGGGCACTGGCAGTGGCCGGCCTGTGGCCCGGGCCGGAGCCTCTCGGCGTGAGTCCCAGGGACCCATCTGCCTGCGAACTTCGGTCACCTGGCAGGAAACTACGATGCCCAGGCCTATGGTTAGCTGTGCAGCAAGGTGTATTGCACGGACAAGATCCACACACACTTCAAGTAATATGGCGGCCTGAGTGGAAAGGTGAGAGTTTGGGCAGCTGTGCAGACAAAGAAGGCGCCCTTTGTCCTGGGCCTAAATGCTTCTGACACCCTATTGGGCCTGCCGGGATCTAAGGGTCCTGCCCTAGGCCCCATGCTCCCCTGTCCTTTGTTCAGTCACAGCAGAGATAGCCACACCCACTCCCTCAGTGAGGGCAGTGTTCCAACCTCCCTCAGCACCGCCCACTCTCCGCAGGTTTCCATGGACTACAGATGCTGCATTCTGAGTCCAGGGCATTCCGAGAATGCCAAGGGCAGACAGGATGACCTTACATGATTTCCTCTTCTGTCAGTTTTGGTAAACTTTAGGAGCTAGGAAATGGTCCACTTTACACAAATGTTCAAATTTACTGGCATTTCATATATTCTCTGCTATAACATTGTCCTGATTCTTTCTGTATATTCTTTACTTTTGTTTTGGTTTTCCTTAATCAAAGTGTGTCTTTTAAATATTGTCAAAGAATATTCTTAGACTTACTACATCACCTGAATTTTATACATTTTCTATTGTATTAAGTTCTCCTCATATCTTTATTCATATTTTTTCTGTGTTCTCAGGATTATTGTTTTGATATTCTCATGTCAATTAAAACACTTGGTTATTCATTTCAATAAACGTTTTTACTTATAAAGATTTCAACTTTTCAATATTCCAGCTTACCTGTAAGTTTCTAAGGGTCAGGTCCTCTACATTGTTGCTGGCCTAAGGCTTAGTTCACCATATAGCAATGTATATATTGACCTATTTTCCCCTCGACTTTCTGTGATTCCCTACATCTCACCTTTCTTTGCAGACAAGCCTTTTGAAATACTCTTAACTTATTTCACAGCCAATAAGTCTTTGAAATAATGTGTATTTTTTAGAGAAATCTTCTTATATATTTAGGCAGAAAATCTGACCTGCCATAGTTTTCAAAACAGCATAATTTCAGTCTTCTCAATGATGAATCTGTTGTATGACACAACTTTTGAGTATTTAGCTTTATCAATGACATGTACTTTAAAAATGTTTTAGAGATCCTACCAGTCTTTGAAAACATCCTTGTTCCTTGTTTCAGTTCCAGTTTTGTGTATACTTTCTGCCTTGCACCTGATTATTCCAACATCTGATGGATGGCCTAGGGAATCTAATTCTGGTATTGATTGTTTTTGCTGCTTGTCTCCCCTTGTAGCTGATTTCTTCATTATTGTGTAAATTTAGATCATGAGCTCATGTTTAGCTAAACAGCTGACCTTGTAAGAGGCTTAGGTGTGAACGCTCGAAAGCTTCAGCAGAAAGTCCACAAAGATTTTTTTGTGTCCCTCCAATGAGTTACCCGCGCGGACCCCGTTTTCTACAAGTGTTGGTCCACTACTCCCTCAAGAGGCTGGGACTCAGACAGGACTGCTTTGCTGCCCCCGATCTGTTATAGTGGCTTTGGGCGGTCTGTGGCCTGGGCAGGAGGCACCCCACGTATGTCCCAGACCCATCTGCCTGCGAACTTCGGTCACCTGGCAGGAAGCTATGATGCACAGACCTATGGTAGCTGTGCAGCGAGGTGTACTGGATGGACAGGTTCCACACACACTTCAAGTAAGAGGGCGGCCTGAGTCGAAAGGTGAGAGTTTGGGCAGCTGTGCAGACAAAGAAGGCTCACTTTGGCCTGGGCCTACATGCTTGTGAACACGACTGGGCCTGCCGGGCTCTGAGGGCCCTGCCGTTGGCCCCCTTCTCTCCTGCCCTTTGTTCAGTCACAGCAGAGATGGCCCCACCCACTCCCTCAGTGAAGGCAGTGTTCCAACCTGCCTCAGCCCCGCCCCCTCTCCGCAGGTTACCATGGACTACAGATGTTGCATTCTGAGGCCAGGGCGTTCCGAGAATGCCAAGGGCAGACATGATGACCTTAAATGATTTCCTCTTGTCTCAATTTTGGTAAACTTTAGGAGCTAGGAAATGGTCCACTTTACACAAATGTTCAAATTTACTGGCATTTCAGATATTCTCTGCTATAACATTGTCCTGATTCTTTCTGTATATTCTTTACTTTTGTTTTGGTTTTCCTTAATCCCAGTTTGTCTTTTAATCTTGTCAAAGAATATTCTTTGGACTTACTCCATCACCTGAATTTTATACGTTTTCTATTGTATTAAGTTCTGCTCATATCTTTATTTATATTTTTCTATGTTCTCAGGTTTATTGTTTTGATATTCAGATGTCATTTAAAACACTTGTTTATTCATTTTAATAAATATTTTTACTTATAAAGATTTGAACTTTTCAAGATTCCAGCTTACTTGTACGTTTCTAAGGGTCAGGTCCTCTACATTGTGGCTGGCCTAAGTCTTAGTTCACCATATAGCAATGTATATATTGACCTATTTTCCCCTCGACTTTATGTGATTCCCTACATCTCACCTTTCTTTGCAGACAAGCCATTTGAAATACCCTTAACTTATTTCACAGCCAATAAGTCTTTGAAATATTGTGTATTTTTTAGAGAAATCTTCTTATTTAATTAGGCAGAAAATCTGACCTGCCATAGTTTTCAAAACAGCATAATTTCACTCTTCTGAATGATGAATCTGTTGTATTACACAACCATTGAGTATTTAGCTTTATCAATGACATGTACTTTAAAAATGTTTTAGAGATCCTACCAGTCTTTGAAAACATCCTTGTTCCTTGTTTCAGTTCCAGTTTTATGTATATTTTCTGCCTTGCACCTGATTATTCCAACGTCTGATCGATGGCTTAGGGAATCTAATTCTGGTATTGATTGTTTTTGCTGATTGTCTCCCCTGTAGGTGATTTCTTCATTATTGTGTAAATTTAGATCATGAGCTCATGTTTAGCTAAACATCTGACTTTGTAAGAGGCTTAGGTGTGAACACTCGTAAGCTTCATCAGAAAGTCCACAAAGATTTATTTGTGTCCCTCCAATGAGTTGCCCACGAGGACCCCGTTTTCTACAAGGGTTGGTCCACTACTCCCTCTAGAGGCACGGCCTCAGACAGGGCTGCTTTGCGCCCCACGATCTGGGGCAGTGGCTTTGGGAGGCCTGTGGCCCGGGTAGGAGCCTCTCTGCCTGTGTCCCAGGGACCCATCTGCCTGCGAACTTCGGTCACCTGGAAGGAAGTTACGATGCTTGACCTATGGTTAGCTATGCAGCGAGGTGTACTGCGCGGACAGGTTCCACACACACTTCAAGTAAGAGGGCGGCCTGAGTGGAAAGGTGAGAGTTTGGGCAGCTGTGCAGACAAAGAAGGCGCCCTTTGTCCTGGGCCTAAATGCTTGTGAAACCCCACTGGGCCTGCCGGGCTCTGAGGGCCCTGCCATTGGCCACCTTCTCCCCTGCCCTTTGTTCATTCACAGCAGAGATGGCCCCACCCACTCCCTCATTGAAGGCAGTGTTCCAACCTCCCTCAGCCCCGCCCCCTCTCCTCAGGTTACCATGGACTACAGATGCTGCATTCTGAGGCCAGGGCATTCCGAGAATTCCAAGGGCAGACATGATGACCTTAAATGATTTCCTCTTGTGTCAATTTTGGTAAACTTTAGGAGCTAGGAAATGGTCCACTTTACACAAATGTTCAAATTTACTGGCATTTCATATATTCTCTGCTATAACATTGTCCTGATTCTTTCTGTATATTCTTTACTTATGTTTTGGTTTTCCTTAATGAAAGTGTGTCTTTTAAATCTTGTCAAAGAATATTCTTTGGACTTACTACCTCAACTGAATTTTATACGTTTTCTGTGGTATTAAGTTCTGCTCATATCGTTATTTATCTTTTTTCTATGTTCTCAGGGTTTATTGTTTTGATCTTCTGATGTCAATTTAAACACTTGGTTATTCATTTTAATAAATCTTTTTACTTATACAGATTTGAATTTTTAAAGATTCCATCTTACTTCTAAGTTTCTAAGGGTCAGGTCCTCTACATTGTGGCTGGCCAAAGGCTTAGTTCAAAATATAGCAAAGTATATATTGACCAATTTTCCCCTCGACTTTCTGTGATTTCCTACATCTCACCTTTCTCTGCAGACAAGCCATTTGAAATAACCTTAACTTATTTCACAGCCAATAAGTCTTTGAAATAATGTGTAGTTTACAGAGAAATCTTCTTATATATTTAGGCAGAAAATCTGACCTGCCATAGTTTTCAAAAGAGCATAATTTCACTCTTCTCAATGATGAATCTGTTGTATTACACAACCTTTGAGTATTTAACTTTATCAATGACATGTACTTTAAAAATGTTTTAGAGATCCTACCAGTCTTTGAAAACATCCTTGTTCCTTGTTTCATTTCCAGTTTTATGTATATTTTCTGCCTTGCATCTGATTATTCCAACGTCTGATCGATGGCCTAGGGAATCTAATTCTGGCATTGATTATTTTTGCTGATTGTCTCCCCCTGTAGCTGATTTCTTCATTATTGTGTAAATTTAGATCATGAGCTCATGTTTAGCTAAACATCTGACTTTGTAAGAGGCTTAGTTTGGACACTCGTAAGCATCATCAGAAAGTCCGCAAAGATTTATTTGTGTCTCTCCAATTAGTTGCCCACGAAGACCCGGTTTTCTACAAGGGTTGGTCCCCTACTCCCTCTAGAGACACGGCCTCAGACAGGGCTGCTTTGCGCCCCTCGATATGGGCAGTGGCAGTGGGCGGCCTGTGGCCCGGGTAGGAGCCTCTATGCCTGTGTCCCAGGGACCCATCTGCCTGCGAAATTCGGTCACCTGGCAGGAAGCTACGATGCCCAGACCTATGGTTAGCTGTGCAGAAAGGTGTACTGCGCGGACAGGTTCCACACACACTTCAAGTAAGAGGGCGGCCTGAGTCGAAAGGTGACAGTTTGGGCAGCTGTGCAGACAAAGAAGGCGCCCTTTGTCCTGGGCCTAAATGCTTGTGAATCCCCACTGGTCCTGCCGGGCTACGAGGGACCTGTCCTTGGCCCCCTGCTCCCCTGCCCTTTGTTCAGTCACAGCAGAGATGGCCCCACCCACTCCCTCAGTGAAGGCAGTGTTCCAACTCCCTCAGCCCCGCCCCTCTCCGCAGGTTACCATGGACTACAGATGCTGCATTCTGAGGCCAGGGCGTTCCGAGAATGCCAAGGGCAGACATGATGACCTTAAATGATTTCCTCTTGTGTCAATTTTGGTAAACTTTAGGAGCTAGGAAATGGTCCACTTTACACAAATGTTCAAATTTACTGGCATTTCAGATATTCTCTGCTATAACATTGTCCTGATTCTTTCTGTATATTCTTTACTTATGTTTTGGTTTTCCTTAATCAAAGTGTGTCTTTTAAATCTTGTCAAAGAATATTCTTTGGACTTACTACCTCAACTGAATTTTATACGTTTTCTATGGTATTAAGTTCTGCTCATATCTTTATTTATTTTTTTTCCATTTTCTCAGGTATTATTGTTTTGATCTTCTGATGTCAATTAAAACACTTGGTTATTCATTTTAATAAATCTTTTTACTTATAAAGATTTGAATTTTTAAAGATTCCAGCTCACTTGTAAGTTTCTAAGGGTCAGGTCCTCTACATTGTGGCAGGCCAAAGGCTTACTTCACAATATAGCAAAGTATATATTGACCAATTTTCCCCTCGACTTTCTGTGATTTCCTACATCTCACCTTTCTTTGCAGACAAGCCATTTGAAATAAACTTAACTTATTTCACAGCCAATAAGTCTTTGAAATAATGTGCATTTTTCAGAGAAATCTTCTTATATATTTAGGCAGAAAATCTGACCTGCCATAATTTTCAAATAGCATAATTTCACTCTTCTCAATGATGAATCTGTTGTATTACACAACCATTGAGTATTTAGCTTTATCAATGACATGTACTTTAAAAATGTTTTAGAGATCCTACCAGTCTTTGAAAACATCCTTGTTCCTTGTTTCAGTTCCAGTTTTGTGTATCCTATCTGCCTTGCAAATGAATGTTCCAACATCTGATGGTTGGCCTAGGGAATCTAATTCTGGTATTGATTGTTTTTGCTGCTTGTCTCCCCTTGTAGCTGATTTCTTCATTATTGTGTAAATTTAGATCATGAGCTCATGTTTAGCTAAACAGCTGACCTTGTAAGAGGCTTAGGTGTGAACGATCCTAAGCTTCAGCAGAAAGTCCACAATGATTTTTTTGTGTCCCTCCAATGAGTTACCCGCGCAGACCCCGTTTTCTACAAGTGTTGGTCCACTAATCCCTCTAGTGGCTGGGAATCAGACAGGACTGCTTTGCTGCCCCCGATCTGTGATAGTGGCTTTGGGCGGCCTGTAGCCTGGGCAGGAGGCTCCCCACGTGTGTCCCATGACCCATCTGCCTGCGAACTTCGGTCACCTGGCAGGAAGCTATTATGCACAGACCTATGGTTAGCTTTGCATCGAGGTGTACTGCGCGGACCGGTTCCACACACACTTCAAGTAAGAGGGCGGCCTGAGTGGAAAGGTGAGAGTTTGGGCAGCTGTGCAGACAAAGAAGGCGCACTTTGGCCTGGGCCTAAATGCTTGTGACACACGACTGGGCCTGCCGGGCTCTGAGGGCCCTGCCGTTGGCCCCCTTCTCCCCTGCCCTTTGTTCAGTCACAGCAGAGATGGCCCCACCCACTCCCTCAGTGAAGTCAGTGTTCCAACCTCCCTCAGCCCCGCCCCCTCTCCGCAGGTTACCATGGACTACAGATGCTGCATTCTGAGGCCAGGGCGTTCCAAGAATGCCAAGGGCAGACATGATGACCTTAAATGATTTCCTCTTGTGTCAATTTTGGTAAACTTTAGGAGCTAGGAAATGGTCCACTTTACAGAAATGTTCAAATTTACTGGCATTTCATATATTCTCTGCTATAACATTGTCCTGATTCTTTCTGTATATTCTTTACTTATGTTTTGGTTTTCCTTAATCAAAGTGTGTCTTTTAAATCTTGTCAAAGAATATTCTTTGGACTTACTACATCACCTGAATTTTATACATTTCCTATTGTATTAAGTTCTCCTCATATCTTTATTTATATTTTTTCTGTGTTCTCAGGTTTATTATTTTGATATTCTCATGTCAATTAAAACACTTGATTATTCATTTTAATAAATCTTTTTACTTATAAAGATTTGAACTTTTCAAGATTCCAGCTTACTTGTAAGTTTCTAAGAGTCAGGTCCTCCACATTGTTGCTGGCCTAAGGCTTAGTTCACAATATGGCAACGTATATATTGACCTATTTTCCTCTCGACTTTATGTGATTCCCTACATCTCACCTTTCTTTGCAGACAAGCCATTTGAAATACCTTTAACTTTTTTCACAGCCAATAAGTCTTTGAAATAATGTGTATTTTTTAGAGAAATCTTCTTATATATTTAGGCAGAAAATCTGACCTGCCATAGTTTTCAAAACAGCATAATTTCACTCTTCTCAATGATGAATCTGTTGTATTACACAACCTTTGAGTATTTAGCTTTATCAATGACATGTACTTTAAAAATGTTTTAGAGATCCTACCAGTCTTTGAAAACATCCTTGTTCCTTGTTTCAGTTCCAGTTTTATGTATATTTTCTGCCTTGCACCTGATTATTCCAACGTCTGATCGATGGCCTAGGGAATCTAATTCTGGTATTGATTGTTTTTGCTGATTCTCTCCCACTGTAGCTGATTTCTTCTTTATTGTGTAAATTTAGATCATGAGATCATGTTTAGCTCAACAGCTGACCTTGTAAGAGGCTTAGGTGTGAACACTCGTAAGCTTCATCAGAAAGTCCGCAAAGATTTATTTGTGTCACTCCAATGAGTTGCCCGTGAGGACCCTGTTTTCTACAAGTGTTTTTCCAATACTCCCTCTAGAGGCACGGACTCAGACAGGGCTGCTTTTTGCCCCAAGATCTGGGGCACTGGCAGTGGCCGGCCTGTGGCCCGGGCCGGAGCCTCTCGGCGTGAGTCCCAGGGACCCATCTGCCTGCGAACTTCGGTCACCTGGCAGGAAACTACGATGCCCAGGCCTATGGTTAGCTGTGCAGCAAGGTGTATTGCACGGACAAGATCCACACACACTTCAAGTAATATGGCGGCCTGAGTGGAAAGGTGAGAGTTTGGGCAGCTGTGCAGACAAAGAAGGCGCCCTTTGTCCTGGGCCTAAATGCTTCTGACACCCTATTGGGCCTGCCGGGATCTAAGGGTCCTGCCCTAGGCCCCATGCTCCCCTGTCCTTTGTTCAGTCACAGCAGAGATAGCCACACCCACTCCCTCAGTGAGGGCAGTGTTCCAACCTCCCTCAGCACCGCCCACTCTCCGCAGGTTTCCATGGACTACAGATGCTGCATTCTGAGTCCAGGGCATTCCGAGAATGCCAAGGGCAGACAGGATGACCTTACATGATTTCCTCTTCTGTCAGTTTTGGTAAACTTTAGGAGCTAGGAAATGGTCCACTTTACACAAATGTTCAAATTTACTGGCATTTCATATATTCTCTGCTATAACATTGTCCTGATTCTTTCTGTATATTCTTTACTTATGTTTTGGTTTTCCTTAATCAAAGTGTGTCTTTTAAATCTTGTCAAAGAATATTCTTTGGACTTACTACATCACCTGAATTTTATACATTTCCTATTGTATTAAGTTCTCCTCATATCTTTATTTATATTTTTTCTGTGTTCTCAGGTTTATTATTTTGATATTCTCATGTCAATTAAAACACTTGATTATTCATTTTAATAAATCTTTTTACTTATAAAGATTTGAACTTTTCAAGATTCCAGCTTACTTGTAAGTTTCTAAGAGTCAGGTCCTCCACATTGTTGCTGGCCTAAGGCTTAGTTCACAATATGGCAACGTATATATTGACCTATTTTCCTCTCGACTTTATGTGATTCCCTACATCTCACCTTTCTTTGCAGACAAGCCATTTGAAATACCTTTAACTTTTTTCACAGCCAATAAGTCTTTGAAATAATGTGTATTTTTTAGAGAAATCTTCTTATATATTTAGGCAGAAAATCTGACCTGCCATAGTTTTCAAAACAGCATAATTTCACTCTTCTCAATGATGAATCTGTTGTATTACACAACCTTTGAGTATTTAGCTTTATCAATGACATGTACTTTAAAAATGTTTTAGAGATCCTACCAGTCTTTGAAAACATCCTTGTTCCTTGTTTCAGTTCCAGTTTTATGTATATTTTCTGCCTTGCACCTGATTATTCCAACGTCTGATCGATGGCCTAGGGAATCTAATTCTGGTATTGATTGTTTTTGCTGATTCTCTCCCACTGTAGCTGATTTCTTCTTTATTGTGTAAATTTAGATCATGAGATCATGTTTAGCTCAACAGCTGACCTTGTAAGAGGCTTAGGTGTGAACACTCGTAAGCTTCATCAGAAAGTCCGCAAAGATTTATTTGTGTCACTCCAATGAGTTGCCCGTGAGGACCCTGTTTTCTACAAGTGTTTTTCCAATACTCCCTCTAGAGGCACGGACTCAGACAGGGCTGCTTTTTGCCCCAAGATCTGGGGCACTGGCAGTGGCCGGCCTGTGGCCCGGGCCGGAGCCTCTCGGCGTGAGTCCCAGGGACCCATCTGCCTGCGAACTTCGGTCACCTGGCAGGAAACTACGATGCCCAGGCCTATGGTTAGCTGTGCAGCAAGGTGTATTGCACGGACAAGATCCACACACACTTCAAGTAATATGGCGGCCTGAGTGGAAAGGTGAGAGTTTGGGCAGCTGTGCAGACAAAGAAGGCGCCCTTTGTCCTGGGCCTAAATGCTTCTGACACCCTATTGGGCCTGCCGGGATCTAAGGGTCCTGCCCTAGGCCCCATGCTCCCCTGTCCTTTGTTCAGTCACAGCAGAGATAGCCACACCCACTCCCTCAGTGAGGGCAGTGTTCCAACCTCCCTCAGCACCGCCCACTCTCCGCAGGTTTCCATGGACTACAGATGCTGCATTCTGAGTCCAGGGCATTCCGAGAATGCCAAGGGCAGACAGGATGACCTTACATGATTTCCTCTTCTGTCAGTTTTGGTAAACTTTAGGAGCTAGGAAATGGTCCACTTTACACAAATGTTCAAATTTACTGGCATTTCATATATTCTCTGCTATAACATTGTCCTGATTCTTTCTGTATATTCTTTACTTTTGTTTTGGTTTTCCTTAATCAAAGTGTGTCTTTTAAATATTGTCAAAGAATATTCTTAGACTTACTACATCACCTGAATTTTATACATTTTCTATTGTATTAAGTTCTCCTCATATCTTTATTCATATTTTTTCTGTGTTCTCAGGATTATTGTTTTGATATTCTCATGTCAATTAAAACACTTGGTTATTCATTTCAATAAACGTTTTTACTTATAAAGATTTCAACTTTTCAATATTCCAGCTTACCTGTAAGTTTCTAAGGGTCAGGTCCTCTACATTGTTGCTGGCCTAAGGCTTAGTTCACCATATAGCAATGTATATATTGACCTATTTTCCCCTCGACTTTCTGTGATTCCCTACATCTCACCTTTCTTTGCAGACAAGCCTTTTGAAATACTCTTAACTTATTTCACAGCCAATAAGTCTTTGAAATAATGTGTATTTTTTAGAGAAATCTTCTTATATATTTAGGCAGAAAATCTGACCTGCCATAGTTTTCAAAACAGCATAATTTCAGTCTTCTCAATGATGAATCTGTTGTATGACACAACTTTTGAGTATTTAGCTTTATCAATGACATGTACTTTAAAAATGTTTTAGAGATCCTACCAGTCTTTGAAAACATCCTTGTTCCTTGTTTCAGTTCCAGTTTTGTGTATACTTTCTGCCTTGCACCTGATTATTCCAACATCTGATGGATGGCCTAGGGAATCTAATTCTGGTATTGATTGTTTTTGCTGCTTGTCTCCCCTTGTAGCTGATTTCTTCATTATTGTGTAAATTTAGATCATGAGCTCATGTTTAGCTAAACAGCTGACCTTGTAAGAGGCTTAGGTGTGAACGCTCGAAAGCTTCAGCAGAAAGTCCACAAAGATTTTTTTGTGTCCCTCCAATGAGTTACCCGCGCGGACCCCGTTTTCTACAAGTGTTGGTCCACTACTCCCTCAAGAGGCTGGGACTCAGACAGGACTGCTTTGCTGCCCCCGATCTGTTATAGTGGCTTTGGGCGGTCTGTGGCCTGGGCAGGAGGCACCCCACGTATGTCCCAGACCCATCTGCCTGCGAACTTCGGTCACCTGGCAGGAAGCTATGATGCACAGACCTATGGTAGCTGTGCAGCGAGGTGTACTGGATGGACAGGTTCCACACACACTTCAAGTAAGAGGGCGGCCTGAGTCGAAAGGTGAGAGTTTGGGCAGCTGTGCAGACAAAGAAGGCTCACTTTGGCCTGGGCCTACATGCTTGTGAACACGACTGGGCCTGCCGGGCTCTGAGGGCCCTGCCGTTGGCCCCCTTCTCTCCTGCCCTTTGTTCAGTCACAGCAGAGATGGCCCCACCCACTCCCTCAGTGAAGGCAGTGTTCCAACCTGCCTCAGCCCCGCCCCCTCTCCGCAGGTTACCATGGACTACAGATGCTGCATTCTGAGGCCAGGGCGTTCCGAGAATGCCAAGGGCAGACATGATGACCTTAAATGATTTCCTCTTGTCTCAATTTTGGTAAACTTTAGGAGCTAGGAAATGGTCCACTTTACACAAATGTTCAAATTTACTGGCATTTCAGATATTCTCTGCTATAACATTGTCCTGATTCTTTCTGTATATTCTTTACTTTTGTTTTGGTTTTCCTTAATCCCAGTTTGTCTTTTAATCTTGTCAAAGAATATTCTTTGGACTTACTCCATCACCTGAATTTTATACGTTTTCTATTGTATTAAGTTCTGCTCATATCTTTATTTATATTTTTCTATGTTCTCAGGTTTATTGTTTTGATATTCAGATGTCATTTAAAACACTTGTTTATTCATTTTAATAAATATTTTTACTTATAAAGATTTGAACTTTTCAAGATTCCAGCTTACTTGTACGTTTCTAAGGGTCAGGTCCTCTACATTGTGGCTGGCCTAAGTCTTAGTTCACCATATAGCAATGTATATATTGACCTATTTTCCCCTCGACTTTATGTGATTCCCTACATCTCACCTTTCTTTGCAGACAAGCCATTTGAAATACCCTTAACTTATTTCACAGCCAATAAGTCTTTGAAATATTGTGTATTTTTTAGAGAAATCTTCTTATTTAATTAGGCAGAAAATCTGACCTGCCATAGTTTTCAAAACAGCATAATTTCACTCTTCTGAATGATGAATCTGTTGTATTACACAACCATTGAGTATTTAGCTTTATCAATGACATGTACTTTAAAAATGTTTTAGAGATCCTACCAGTCTTTGAAAACATCCTTGTTCCTTGTTTCAGTTCCAGTTTTATGTATATTTTCTGCCTTGCACCTGATTATTCCAACGTCTGATCGATGGCTTAGGGAATCTAATTCTGGTATTGATTGTTTTTGCTGATTGTCTCCCCTGTAGGTGATTTCTTCATTATTGTGTAAATTTAGATCATGAGCTCATGTTTAGCTAAACATCTGACTTTGTAAGAGGCTTAGGTGTGAACACTCGTAAGCTTCATCAGAAAGTCCACAAAGATTTATTTGTGTCCCTCCAATGAGTTGCCCACGAGGACCCCGTTTTCTACAAGGGTTGGTCCACTACTCCCTCTAGAGGCACGGCCTCAGACAGGGCTGCTTTGCGCCCCACGATCTGGGGCAGTGGCTTTGGGAGGCCTGTGGCCCGGGTAGGAGCCTCTCTGCCTGTGTCCCAGGGACCCATCTGCCTGCGAACTTCGGTCACCTGGAAGGAAGTTACGATGCTTGACCTATGGTTAGCTATGCAGCGAGGTGTACTGCGCGGACAGGTTCCACACACACTTCAAGTAAGAGGGCGGCCTGAGTGGAAAGGTGAGAGTTTGGGCAGCTGTGCAGACAAAGAAGGCGCCCTTTGTCCTGGGCCTAAATGCTTGTGAAACCCCACTGGGCCTGCCGGGCTCTGAGGGCCCTGCCATTGGCCACCTTCTCCCCTGCCCTTTGTTCATTCACAGCAGAGATGGCCCCACCCACTCCCTCATTGAAGGCAGTGTTCCAACCTCCCTCAGCCCCGCCCCCTCTCCTCAGGTTACCATGGACTACAGATGCTGCATTCTGAGGCCAGGGCATTCCGAGAATTCCAAGGGCAGACATGATGACCTTAAATGATTTCCTCTTGTGTCAATTTTGGTAAACTTTAGGAGCTAGGAAATGGTCCACTTTACACAAATGTTCAAATTTACTGGCATTTCATATATTCTCTGCTATAACATTGTCCTGATTCTTTCTGTATATTCTTTACTTATGTTTTGGTTTTCCTTAATGAAAGTGTGTCTTTTAAATCTTGTCAAAGAATATTCTTTGGACTTACTACCTCAACTGAATTTTATACGTTTTCTGTGGTATTAAGTTCTGCTCATATCGTTATTTATCTTTTTTCTATGTTCTCAGGGTTTATTGTTTTGATCTTCTGATGTCAATTTAAACACTTGGTTATTCATTTTAATAAATCTTTTTACTTATACAGATTTGAATTTTTAAAGATTCCAGCTTACTTCTAAGTTTCTAAGGGTCAGGTCCTCTACATTGTGGCTGGCCAAAGGCTTAGTTCAAAATATAGCAAAGTATATATTGACCAATTTTCCCCTCGACTTTCTGTGATTTCCTACATCTCACCTTTCTCTGCAGACAAGCCATTTGAAATAACCTTAACTTATTTCACAGCCAATAAGTCTTTGAAATAATGTGTAGTTTACAGAGAAATCTTCTTATATATTTAGGCAGAAAATCTGACCTGCCATAGTTTTCAAAAGAGCATAATTTCACTCTTCTCAATGATGAATCTGTTGTATTACACAACCTTTGAGTATTTAACTTTATCAATGACATGTACTTTAAAAATGTTTTAGAGATCCTACCAGTCTTTGAAAACATCCTTGTTCCTTGTTTCATTTCCAGTTTTATGTATATTTTCTGCCTTGCATCTGATTATTCCAACGTCTGATCGATGGCCTAGGGAATCTATTTCTGGCATTGATTATTTTTGCTGATTGTCTCCCCCTGTAGCTGATTTCTTCATTATTGTGTAAATTTAGATCATGAGCTCATGTTTAGCTAAACATCTGACTTTGTAAGAGGCTTAGTTTGGACACTCGTAAGCATCATCAGAAAGTCCGCAAAGATTTATTTGTGTCTCTCCAATTAGTTGCCCACGAAGACCCGGTTTTCTACAAGGGTTGGTCCCCTACTCCCTCTAGAGACACGGCCTCAGACAGGGCTGCTTTGCGCCCCTCGATATGGGCAGTGGCAGTGGGCGGCCTGTGGCCCGGGTAGGAGCCTCTATGCCTGTGTCCCAGGGACCCATCTGCCTGCGAAATTCGGTCACCTGGCAGGAAGCTACGATGCCCAGACCTATGGTTAGCTGTGCAGAAAGGTGTACTGCGCGGACAGGTTCCACACACACTTCAAGTAAGAGGGCGGCCTGAGTCGAAAGGTGACAGTTTGGGCAGCTGTGCAGACAAAGAAGGCGCCCTTTGTCCTGGGCCTAAATGCTTGTGAATCCCCACTGGTCCTGCCGGGCTACGAGGGACCTGTCCTTGGCCCCCTGCTCCCCTGCCCTTTGTTCAGTCACAGCAGAGATGGCCCCACCCACTCCCTCAGTGAAGGCAGTGTTCCAACTCCCTCAGCCCCGCCCCTCTCCGCAGGTTACCATGGACTACAGATGCTGCATTCTGTGGCCAGGGCGTTCCGAGAATGCCAAGGGCAGACATGATGACCTTAAATGATTTCCTCTTGTGTCAATTTTGGTAAACTTTAGGAGCTAGGAAATGGTCCACTTTACACAAATGTTCAAATTTACTGGCATTTCAGATATTCTCTGCTATAACATTGTCCTGATTCTTTCTGTATATTCTTTACTTATGTTTTGGTTTTCCTTAATCAAAGTGTGTCTTTTAAATCTTGTCAAAGAATATTCTTTGGACTTACTACCTCAACTGAATTTTATACGTTTTCTATGGTATTAAGTTCTGCTCATATCTTTATTTATTTTTTTTCCATTTTCTCAGGTATTATTGTTTTGATCTTCTGATGTCAATTAAAACACTTGGTTATTCATTTTAATAAATCTTTTTACTTATAAAGATTTGAATTTTTAAAGATTCCAGCTCACTTGTAAGTTTCTAAGGGTCAGGTCCTCTACATTGTGGCAGGCCAAAGGCTTACTTCACAATATAGCAAAGTATATATTGACCAATTTTCCCCTCGACTTTCTGTGATTTCCTACATCTCACCTTTCTTTGCAGACAAGCCATTTGAAATAAACTTAACTTATTTCACAGCCAATAAGTCTTTGAAATAATGTGCATTTTTCAGAGAAATCTTCTTATATATTTAGGCAGAAAATCTGACCTGCCATAATTTTCAAATAGCATAATTTCACTCTTCTCAATGATGAATCTGTTGTATTACACAACCATTGAGTATTTAGCTTTATCAATGACATGTACTTTAAAAATGTTTTAGAGATCCTACCAGTCTTTGAAAACATCCTTGTTCCTTGTTTCAGTTCCAGTTTTGTGTATCCTATCTGCCTTGCAAATGAATGTTCCAACATCTGATGGTTGGCCTAGGGAATCTAATTCTGGTATTGATTGTTTTTGCTGCTTGTCTCCCCTTGTAGCTGATTTCTTCATTATTGTGTAAATTTAGATCATGAGCTCATGTTTAGCTAAACAGCTGACCTTGTAAGAGGCTTAGGTGTGAACGATCCTAAGCTTCAGCAGAAAGTCCACAATGATTTTTTTGTGTCCCTCCAATGAGTTACCCGCGCAGACCCCGTTTTCTACAAGTGTTGGTCCACTAATCCCTCTAGTGGCTGGGAATCAGACAGGACTGCTTTGCTGCCCCCGATCTGTGATAGTGGCTTTGGGCGGCCTGTAGCCTGGGCAGGAGGCTCCCCACGTGTGTCCCATGACCCATCTGCCTGCGAACTTCGGTCACCTGGCAGGAAGCTATTATGCACAGACCTATGGTTAGCTTTGCATCGAGGTGTACTGCGCGGACCGGTTCCACACACACTTCAAGTAAGAGGGCGGCCTGAGTGGAAAGGTGAGAGTTTGGGCAGCTGTGCAGACAAAGAAGGCGCACTTTGGCCTGGGCCTAAATGCTTGTGACACACGACTGGGCCTGCCGGGCTCTGAGGGCCCTGCCGTTGGCCCCCTTCTCCCCTGCCCTTTGTTCAGTCACAGCAGAGATGGCCCCACCCACTCCCTCAGTGAAGTCAGTGTTCCAACCTCCCTCAGCCCCGCCCCCTCTCCGCAGGTTACCATGGACTACAGATGCTGCATTCTGAGGCCAGGGCGTTCCAAGAATGCCAAGGGCAGACATGATGACCTTAAATGATTTCCTCTTGTGTCAATTTTGGTAAACTTTAGGAGCTAGGAAATGGTCCACTTTACAGAAATGTTCAAATTTACTGGCATTTCATATATTCTCTGCTATAACATTGTCCTGATTCTTTCTGTATATTCTTTACTTATGTTTTGGTTTTCCTTAATCAAAGTGTGTCTTTTAAATCTTGTCAAAGAATATTCTTTGGACTTACTACATCACCTGAATTTTATACATTTCCTATTGTATTAAGTTCTCCTCATATCTTTATTTATATTTTTTCTGTGTTCTCAGGTTTATTATTTTGATATTCTCATGTCAATTAAAACACTTGATTATTCATTTTAATAAATCTTTTTACTTATAAAGATTTGAACTTTTCAAGATTCCAGCTTACTTGTAAGTTTCTAAGAGTCAGGTCCTCCACATTGTTGCTGGCCTAAGGCTTAGTTCACAATATGGCAACGTATATATTGACCTATTTTCCTCTCGACTTTATGTGATTCCCTACATCTCACCTTTCTTTGCAGACAAGCCATTTGAAATACCTTTAACTTTTTTCACAGCCAATAAGTCTTTGAAATAATGTGTATTTTTTAGAGAAATCTTCTTATATATTTAGGCAGAAAATCTGACCTGCCATAGTTTTCAAAACAGCATAATTTCACTCTTCTCAATGATGAATCTGTTGTATTACACAACCTTTGAGTATTTAGCTTTATCAATGACATGTACTTTAAAAATGTTTTAGAGATCCTACCAGTCTTTGAAAACATCCTTGTTCCTTGTTTCAGTTCCAGTTTTATGTATATTTTCTGCCTTGCACCTGATTATTCCAACGTCTGATCGATGGCCTAGGGAATCTAATTCTGGTATTGATTGTTTTTGCTGATTCTCTCCCACTGTAGCTGATTTCTTCTTTATTGTGTAAATTTAGATCATGAGATCATGTTTAGCTCAACAGCTGACCTTGTAAGAGGCTTAGGTGTGAACACTCGTAAGCTTCATCAGAAAGTCCGCAAAGATTTATTTGTGTCACTCCAATGAGTTGCCCGTGAGGACCCTGTTTTCTACAAGTGTTTTTCCAATACTCCCTCTAGAGGCACGGACTCAGACAGGGCTGCTTTTTGCCCCAAGATCTGGGGCACTGGCAGTGGCCGGCCTGTGGCCCGGGCCGGAGCCTCTCGGCGTGAGTCCCAGGGACCCATCTGCCTGCGAACTTCGGTCACCTGGCAGGAAACTACGATGCCCAGGCCTATGGTTAGCTGTGCAGCAAGGTGTATTGCACGGACAAGATCCACACACACTTCAAGTAATATGGCGGCCTGAGTGGAAAGGTGAGAGTTTGGGCAGCTGTGCAGACAAAGAAGGCGCCCTTTGTCCTGGGCCTAAATGCTTCTGACACCCTATTGGGCCTGCCGGGATCTAAGGGTCCTGCCCTAGGCCCCATGCTCCCCTGTCCTTTGTTCAGTCACAGCAGAGATAGCCACACCCACTCCCTCAGTGAGGGCAGTGTTCCAACCTCCCTCAGCACCGCCCACTCTCCGCAGGTTTCCATGGACTACAGATGCTGCATTCTGAGTCCAGGGCATTCCGAGAATGCCAAGGGCAGACAGGATGACCTTACATGATTTCCTCTTCTGTCAGTTTTGGTAAACTTTAGGAGCTAGGAAATGGTCCACTTTACACAAATGTTCAAATTTACTGGCATTTCATATATTCTCTGCTATAACATTGTCCTGATTCTTTCTGTATATTCTTTACTTTTGTTTTGGTTTTCCTTAATCAAAGTGTGTCTTTTAAATATTGTCAAAGAATATTCTTAGACTTACTACATCACCTGAATTTTATACATTTTCTATTGTATTAAGTTCTCCTCATATCTTTATTCATATTTTTTCTGTGTTCTCAGGATTATTGTTTTGATATTCTCATGTCAATTAAAACACTTGGTTATTCATTTCAATAAACGTTTTTACTTATAAAGATTTCAACTTTTCAATATTCCAGCTTACCTGTAAGTTTCTAAGGGTCAGGTCCTCTACATTGTTGCTGGCCTAAGGCTTAGTTCACCATATAGCAATGTATATATTGACCTATTTTCCCCTCGACTTTCTGTGATTCCCTACATCTCACCTTTCTTTGCAGACAAGCCTTTTGAAATACTCTTAACTTATTTCACAGCCAATAAGTCTTTGAAATAATGTGTATTTTTTAGAGAAATCTTCTTATATATTTAGGCAGAAAATCTGACCTGCCATAGTTTTCAAAACAGCATAATTTCAGTCTTCTCAATGATGAATCTGTTGTATGACACAACTTTTGAGTATTTAGCTTTATCAATGACATGTACTTTAAAAATGTTTTAGAGATCCTACCAGTCTTTGAAAACATCCTTGTTCCTTGTTTCAGTTCCAGTTTTGTGTATACTTTCTGCCTTGCACCTGATTATTCCAACATCTGATGGATGGCCTAGGGAATCTAATTCTGGTATTGATTGTTTTTGCTGCTTGTCTCCCCTTGTAGCTGATTTCTTCATTATTGTGTAAATTTAGATCATGAGCTCATGTTTAGCTAAACAGCTGACCTTGTAAGAGGCTTAGGTGTGAACGCTCGAAAGCTTCAGCAGAAAGTCCACAAAGATTTTTTTGTGTCCCTCCAATGAGTTACCCGCGCGGACCCCGTTTTCTACAAGTGTTGGTCCACTACTCCCTCAAGAGGCTGGGACTCAGACAGGACTGCTTTGCTGCCCCCGATCTGTTATAGTGGCTTTGGGCGGTCTGTGGCCTGGGCAGGAGGCACCCCACGTATGTCCCAGACCCATCTGCCTGCGAACTTCGGTCACCTGGCAGGAAGCTATGATGCACAGACCTATGGTAGCTGTGCAGCGAGGTGTACTGGATGGACAGGTTCCACACACACTTCAAGTAAGAGGGCGGCCTGAGTCGAAAGGTGAGAGTTTGGGCAGCTGTGCAGACAAAGAAGGCTCACTTTGGCCTGGGCCTACATGCTTGTGAACACGACTGGGCCTGCCGGGCTCTGAGGGCCCTGCCGTTGGCCCCCTTCTCTCCTGCCCTTTGTTCAGTCACAGCAGAGATGGCCCCACCCACTCCCTCAGTGAAGGCAGTGTTCCAACCTGCCTCAGCCCCGCCCCCTCTCCGCAGGTTACCATGGACTACAGATGCTGCATTCTGAGGCCAGGGCGTTCCGAGAATGCCAAGGGCAGACATGATGACCTTAAATGATTTCCTCTTGTCTCAATTTTGGTAAACTTTAGGAGCTAGGAAATGGTCCACTTTACACAAATGTTCAAATTTACTGGCATTTCAGATATTCTCTGCTATAACATTGTCCTGATTCTTTCTGTATATTCTTTACTTTTGTTTTGGTTTTCCTTAATCCCAGTTTGTCTTTTAATCTTGTCAAAGAATATTCTTTGGACTTACTCCATCACCTGAATTTTATACGTTTTCTATTGTATTAAGTTCTGCTCATATCTTTATTTATATTTTTCTATGTTCTCAGGTTTATTGTTTTGATATTCAGATGTCATTTAAAACACTTGTTTATTCATTTTAATAAATATTTTTACTTATAAAGATTTGAACTTTTCAAGATTCCAGCTTACTTGTACGTTTCTAAGGGTCAGGTCCTCTACATTGTGGCTGGCCTAAGTCTTAGTTCACCATATAGCAATGTATATATTGACCTATTTTCCCCTCGACTTTATGTGATTCCCTACATCTCACCTTTCTTTGCAGACAAGCCATTTGAAATACCCTTAACTTATTTCACAGCCAATAAGTCTTTGAAATATTGTGTATTTTTTAGAGAAATCTTCTTATTTAATTAGGCAGAAAATCTGACCTGCCATAGTTTTCAAAACAGCATAATTTCACTCTTCTGAATGATGAATCTGTTGTATTACACAACCATTGAGTATTTAGCTTTATCAATGACATGTACTTTAAAAATGTTTTAGAGATCCTACCAGTCTTTGAAAACATCCTTGTTCCTTGTTTCAGTTCCAGTTTTATGTATATTTTCTGCCTTGCACCTGATTATTCCAACGTCTGATCGATGGCTTAGGGAATCTAATTCTGGTATTGATTGTTTTTGCTGATTGTCTCCCCTGTAGGTGATTTCTTCATTATTGTGTAAATTTAGATCATGAGCTCATGTTTAGCTAAACATCTGACTTTGTAAGAGGCTTAGGTGTGAACACTCGTAAGCTTCATCAGAAAGTCCACAAAGATTTATTTGTGTCCCTCCAATGAGTTGCCCACGAGGACCCCGTTTTCTACAAGGGTTGGTCCACTACTCCCTCTAGAGGCACGGCCTCAGACAGGGCTGCTTTGCGCCCCACGATCTGGGGCAGTGGCTTTGGGAGGCCTGTGGCCCGGGTAGGAGCCTCTCTGCCTGTGTCCCAGGGACCCATCTGCCTGCGAACTTCGGTCACCTGGAAGGAAGTTACGATGCTTGACCTATGGTTAGCTATGCAGCGAGGTGTACTGCGCGGACAGGTTCCACACACACTTCAAGTAAGAGGGCGGCCTGAGTGGAAAGGTGAGAGTTTGGGCAGCTGTGCAGACAAAGAAGGCGCCCTTTGTCCTGGGCCTAAATGCTTGTGAAACCCCACTGGGCCTGCCGGGCTCTGAGGGCCCTGCCATTGGCCACCTTCTCCCCTGCCCTTTGTTCATTCACAGCAGAGATGGCCCCACCCACTCCCTCATTGAAGGCAGTGTTCCAACCTCCCTCAGCCCCGCCCCCTCTCCTCAGGTTACCATGGACTACAGATGCTGCATTCTGAGGCCAGGGCATTCCGAGAATTCCAAGGGCAGACATGATGACCTTAAATGATTTCCTCTTGTGTCAATTTTGGTAAACTTTAGGAGCTAGGAAATGGTCCACTTTACACAAATGTTCAAATTTACTGGCATTTCATATATTCTCTGCTATAACATTGTCCTGATTCTTTCTGTATATTCTTTACTTATGTTTTGGTTTTCCTTAATGAAAGTGTGTCTTTTAAATCTTGTCAAAGAATATTCTTTGGACTTACTACCTCAACTGAATTTTATACGTTTTCTGTGGTATTAAGTTCTGCTCATATCGTTATTTATCTTTTTTCTATGTTCTCAGGGTTTATTGTTTTGATCTTCTGATGTCAATTTAAACACTTGGTTATTCATTTTAATAAATCTTTTTACTTATACAGATTTGAATTTTTAAAGATTCCAGCTTACTTCTAAGTTTCTAAGGGTCAGGTCCTCTACATTGTGGCTGGCCAAAGGCTTAGTTCAAAATATAGCAAAGTATATATTGACCAATTTTCCCCTCGACTTTCTGTGATTTCCTACATCTCACCTTTCTCTGCAGACAAGCCATTTGAAATAACCTTAACTTATTTCACAGCCAATAAGTCTTTGAAATAATGTGTAGTTTACAGAGAAATCTTCTTATATATTTAGGCAGAAAATCTGACCTGCCATAGTTTTCAAAAGAGCATAATTTCACTCTTCTCAATGATGAATCTGTTGTATTACACAACCTTTGAGTATTTAACTTTATCAATGACATGTACTTTAAAAATGTTTTAGAGATCCTACCAGTCTTTGAAAACATCCTTGTTCCTTGTTTCATTTCCAGTTTTATGTATATTTTCTGCCTTGCATCTGATTATTCCAACGTCTGATCGATGGCCTAGGGAATCTATTTCTGGCATTGATTATTTTTGCTGATTGTCTCCCCCTGTAGCTGATTTCTTCATTATTGTGTAAATTTAGATCATGAGCTCATGTTTAGCTAAACATCTGACTTTGTAAGAGGCTTAGTTTGGACACTCGTAAGCATCATCAGAAAGTCCGCAAAGATTTATTTGTGTCTCTCCAATTAGTTGCCCACGAAGACCCGGTTTTCTACAAGGGTTGGTCCCCTACTCCCTCTAGAGACACGGCCTCAGACAGGGCTGCTTTGCGCCCCTCGATATGGGCAGTGGCAGTGGGCGGCCTGTGGCCCGGGTAGGAGCCTCTATGCCTGTGTCCCAGGGACCCATCTGCCTGCGAAATTCGGTCACCTGGCAGGAAGCTACGATGCCCAGACCTATGGTTAGCTGTGCAGAAAGGTGTACTGCGCGGACAGGTTCCACACACACTTCAAGTAAGAGGGCGGCCTGAGTCGAAAGGTGACAGTTTGGGCAGCTGTGCAGACAAAGAAGGCGCCCTTTGTCCTGGGCCTAAATGCTTGTGAATCCCCACTGGTCCTGCCGGGCTACGAGGGACCTGTCCTTGGCCCCCTGCTCCCCTGCCCTTTGTTCAGTCACAGCAGAGATGGCCACACCCACTCCCTCAGTGAAGGCAGTGTTCCAACTCCCTCAGCCCCGCCCCTCTCCGCAGGTTACCATGGACTACAGATGCTGCATTCTGAGGCCAGGGCGTTCCGAGAATGCCAAGGGCAGACATGATGACCTTAAATGATTTCCTCTTGTGTCAATTTTGGTAAACTTTAGGAGCTAGGAAATGGTCCACTTTACACAAATGTTCAAATTTACTGGCATTTCAGATATTCTCTGCTATAACATTGTCCTGATTCTTTCTGTATATTCTTTACTTATGTTTTGGTTTTCCTTAATCAAAGTGTGTCTTTTAAATCTTGTCAAAGAATATTCTTTGGACTTACTACCTCAACTGAATTTTATACGTTTTCTATGGTATTAAGTTCTGCTCATATCTTTATTTATTTTTTTTCCATTTTCTCAGGTATTATTGTTTTGATCTTCTGATGTCAATTAAAACACTTGGTTATTCATTTTAATAAATCTTTTTACTTATAAAGATTTGAATTTTTAAAGATTCCAGCTCACTTGTAAGTTTCTAAGGGTCAGGTCCTCTACATTGTGGCAGGCCAAAGGCTTACTTCACAATATAGCAAAGTATATATTGACCAATTTTCCCCTCGACTTTCTGTGATTTCCTACATCTCACCTTTCTTTGCAGACAAGCCATTTGAAATAAACTTAACTTATTTCACAGCCAATAAGTCTTTGAAATAATGTGCATTTTTCAGAGAAATCTTCTTATATATTTAGGCAGAAAATCTGACCTGCCATAATTTTCAAATAGCATAATTTCACTCTTCTCAATGATGAATCTGTTGTATTACACAACCATTGAGTATTTAGCTTTATCAATGACATGTACTTTAAAAATGTTTTAGAGATCCTACCAGTCTTTGAAAACATCCTTGTTCCTTGTTTCAGTTCCAGTTTTGTGTATCCTATCTGCCTTGCAAATGAATGTTCCAACATCTGATGGTTGGCCTAGGGAATCTAATTCTGGTATTGATTGTTTTTGCTGCTTGTCTCCCCTTGTAGCTGATTTCTTCATTATTGTGTAAATTTAGATCATGAGCTCATGTTTAGCTAAACAGCTGACCTTGTAAGAGGCTTAGGTGTGAACGATCCTAAGCTTCAGCAGAAAGTCCACAATGATTTTTTTGTGTCCCTCCAATGAGTTACCCGCGCAGACCCCGTTTTCTACAAGTGTTGGTCCACTAATCCCTCTAGTGGCTGGGAATCAGACAGGACTGCTTTGCTGCCCCCGATCTGTGATAGTGGCTTTGGGCGGCCTGTAGCCTGGGCAGGAGGCTCCCCACGTGTGTCCCATGACCCATCTGCCTGCGAACTTCGGTCACCTGGCAGGAAGCTATTATGCACAGACCTATGGTTAGCTTTGCATCGAGGTGTACTGCGCGGACCGGTTCCACACACACTTCAAGTAAGAGGGCGGCCTGAGTGGAAAGGTGAGAGTTTGGGCAGCTGTGCAGACAAAGAAGGCGCACTTTGGCCTGGGCCTAAATGCTTGTGACACACGACTGGGCCTGCCGGGCTCTGAGGGCCCTGCCGTTGGCCCCCTTCTCCCCTGCCCTTTGTTCAGTCACAGCAGAGATGGCCCCACCCACTCCCTCAGTGAAGTCAGTGTTCCAACCTCCCTCAGCCCCGCCCCCTCTCCGCAGGTTACCATGGACTACAGATGCTGCATTCTGAGGCCAGGGCGTTCCAAGAATGCCAAGGGCAGACATGATGACCTTAAATGATTTCCTCTTGTGTCAATTTTGGTAAACTTTAGGAGCTAGGAAATGGTCCACTTTACAGAAATGTTCAAATTTACTGGCATTTCATATATTCTCTGCTATAACATTGTCCTGATTCTTTCTGTATATTCTTTACTTATGTTTTGGTTTTCCTTAATCAAAGTGTGTCTTTTAAATCTTGTCAAAGAATATTCTTTGGACTTACTACATCACCTGAATTTTATACATTTCCTATTGTATTAAGTTCTCCTCATATCTTTATTTATATTTTTTCTGTGTTCTCAGGTTTATTATTTTGATATTCTCATGTCAATTAAAACACTTGATTATTCATTTTAATAAATCTTTTTACTTATAAAGATTTGAACTTTTCAAGATTCCAGCTTACTTGTAAGTTTCTAAGAGTCAGGTCCTCCACATTGTTGCTGGCCTAAGGCTTAGTTCACAATATGGCAACGTATATATTGACCTATTTTCCTCTCGACTTTATGTGATTCCCTACATCTCACCTTTCTTTGCAGACAAGCCATTTGAAATACCTTTAACTTTTTTCACAGCCAATAAGTCTTTGAAATAATGTGTATTTTTTAGAGAAATCTTCTTATATATTTAGGCAGAAAATCTGACCTGCCATAGTTTTCAAAACAGCATAATTTCACTCTTCTCAATGATGAATCTGTTGTATTACACAACCTTTGAGTATTTAGCTTTATCAATGACATGTACTTTAAAAATGTTTTAGAGATCCTACCAGTCTTTGAAAACATCCTTGTTCCTTGTTTCAGTTCCAGTTTTATGTATATTTTCTGCCTTGCACCTGATTATTCCAACGTCTGATCGATGGCCTAGGGAATCTAATTCTGGTATTGATTGTTTTTGCTGATTCTCTCCCACTGTAGCTGATTTCTTCTTTATTGTGTAAATTTAGATCATGAGATCATGTTTAGCTCAACAGCTGACCTTGTAAGAGGCTTAGGTGTGAACACTCGTAAGCTTCATCAGAAAGTCCGCAAAGATTTATTTGTGTCACTCCAATGAGTTGCCCGTGAGGACCCTGTTTTCTACAAGTGTTTTTCCAATACTCCCTCTAGAGGCACGGACTCAGACAGGGCTGCTTTTTGCCCCAAGATCTGGGGCACTGGCAGTGGCCGGCCTGTGGCCCGGGCCGGAGCCTCTCGGCGTGAGTCCCAGGGACCCATCTGCCTGCGAACTTCGGTCACCTGGCAGGAAACTACGATGCCCAGGCCTATGGTTAGCTGTGCAGCAAGGTGTATTGCACGGACAAGATCCACACACACTTCAAGTAATATGGCGGCCTGAGTGGAAAGGTGAGAGTTTGGGCAGCTGTGCAGACAAAGAAGGCGCCCTTTGTCCTGGGCCTAAATGCTTCTGACACCCTATTGGGCCTGCCGGGATCTAAGGGTCCTGCCCTAGGCCCCATGCTCCCCTGTCCTTTGTTCAGTCACAGCAGAGATAGCCACACCCACTCCCTCAGTGAGGGCAGTGTTCCAACCTCCCTCAGCACCGCCCACTCTCCGCAGGTTTCCATGGACTACAGATGCTGCATTCTGAGTCCAGGGCATTCCGAGAATGCCAAGGGCAGACAGGATGACCTTACATGATTTCCTCTTCTGTCAGTTTTGGTAAACTTTAGGAGCTAGGAAATGGTCCACTTTACACAAATGTTCAAATTTACTGGCATTTCATATATTCTCTGCTATAACATTGTCCTGATTCTTTCTGTATATTCTTTACTTTTGTTTTGGTTTTCCTTAATCAAAGTGTGTCTTTTAAATATTGTCAAAGAATATTCTTAGACTTACTACATCACCTGAATTTTATACATTTTCTATTGTATTAAGTTCTCCTCATATCTTTATTCATATTTTTTCTGTGTTCTCAGGATTATTGTTTTGATATTCTCATGTCAATTAAAACACTTGGTTATTCATTTCAATAAACGTTTTTACTTATAAAGATTTCAACTTTTCAATATTCCAGCTTACCTGTAAGTTTCTAAGGGTCAGGTCCTCTACATTGTTGCTGGCCTAAGGCTTAGTTCACCATATAGCAATGTATATATTGACCTATTTTCCCCTCGACTTTCTGTGATTCCCTACATCTCACCTTTCTTTGCAGACAAGCCTTTTGAAATACTCTTAACTTATTTCACAGCCAATAAGTCTTTGAAATAATGTGTATTTTTTAGAGAAATCTTCTTATATATTTAGGCAGAAAATCTGACCTGCCATAGTTTTCAAAACAGCATAATTTCAGTCTTCTCAATGATGAATCTGTTGTATGACACAACTTTTGAGTATTTAGCTTTATCAATGACATGTACTTTAAAAATGTTTTAGAGATCCTACCAGTCTTTGAAAACATCCTTGTTCCTTGTTTCAGTTCCAGTTTTGTGTATACTTTCTGCCTTGCACCTGATTATTCCAACATCTGATGGATGGCCTAGGGAATCTAATTCTGGTATTGATTGTTTTTGCTGCTTGTCTCCCCTTGTAGCTGATTTCTTCATTATTGTGTAAATTTAGATCATGAGCTCATGTTTAGCTAAACAGCTGACCTTGTAAGAGGCTTAGGTGTGAACGCTCGAAAGCTTCAGCAGAAAGTCCACAAAGATTTTTTTGTGTCCCTCCAATGAGTTACCCGCGCGGACCCCGTTTTCTACAAGTGTTGGTCCACTACTCCCTCAAGAGGCTGGGACTCAGACAGGACTGCTTTGCTGCCCCCGATCTGTTATAGTGGCTTTGGGCGGTCTGTGGCCTGGGCAGGAGGCACCCCACGTATGTCCCAGACCCATCTGCCTGCGAACTTCGGTCACCTGGCAGGAAGCTATGATGCACAGACCTATGGTAGCTGTGCAGCGAGGTGTACTGGATGGACAGGTTCCACACACACTTCAAGTAAGAGGGCGGCCTGAGTCGAAAGGTGAGAGTTTGGGCAGCTGTGCAGACAAAGAAGGCTCACTTTGGCCTGGGCCTACATGCTTGTGAACACGACTGGGCCTGCCGGGCTCTGAGGGCCCTGCCGTTGGCCCCCTTCTCTCCTGCCCTTTGTTCAGTCACAGCAGAGATGGCCCCACCCACTCCCTCAGTGAAGGCAGTGTTCCAACCTGCCTCAGCCCCGCCCCCTCTCCGCAGGTTACCATGGACTACAGATGCTGCATTCTGAGGCCAGGGCGTTCCGAGAATGCCAAGGGCAGACATGATGACCTTAAATGATTTCCTCTTGTCTCAATTTTGGTAAACTTTAGGAGCTAGGAAATGGTCCACTTTACACAAATGTTCAAATTTACTGGCATTTCAGATATTCTCTGCTATAACATTGTCCTGATTCTTTCTGTATATTCTTTACTTTTGTTTTGGTTTTCCTTAATCCCAGTTTGTCTTTTAATCTTGTCAAAGAATATTCTTTGGACTTACTCCATCACCTGAATTTTATACGTTTTCTATTGTATTAAGTTCTGCTCATATCTTTATTTATATTTTTCTATGTTCTCAGGTTTATTGTTTTGATATTCAGATGTCATTTAAAACACTTGTTTATTCATTTTAATAAATATTTTTACTTATAAAGATTTGAACTTTTCAAGATTCCAGCTTACTTGTACGTTTCTAAGGGTCAGGTCCTCTACATTGTGGCTGGCCTAAGTCTTAGTTCACCATATAGCAATGTATATATTGACCTATTTTCCCCTCGACTTTATGTGATTCCCTACATCTCACCTTTCTTTGCAGACAAGCCATTTGAAATACCCTTAACTTATTTCACAGCCAATAAGTCTTTGAAATATTGTGTATTTTTTAGAGAAATCTTCTTATTTAATTAGGCAGAAAATCTGACCTGCCATAGTTTTCAAAACAGCATAATTTCACTCTTCTGAATGATGAATCTGTTGTATTACACAACCATTGAGTATTTAGCTTTATCAATGACATGTACTTTAAAAATGTTTTAGAGATCCTACCAGTCTTTGAAAACATCCTTGTTCCTTGTTTCAGTTCCAGTTTTATGTATATTTTCTGCCTTGCACCTGATTATTCCAACGTCTGATCGATGGCTTAGGGAATCTAATTCTGGTATTGATTGTTTTTGCTGATTGTCTCCCCTGTAGGTGATTTCTTCATTATTGTGTAAATTTAGATCATGAGCTCATGTTTAGCTAAACATCTGACTTTGTAAGAGGCTTAGGTGTGAACACTCGTAAGCTTCATCAGAAAGTCCACAAAGATTTATTTGTGTCCCTCCAATGAGTTGCCCACGAGGACCCCGTTTTCTACAAGGGTTGGTCCACTACTCCCTCTAGAGGCACGGCCTCAGACAGGGCTGCTTTGCGCCCCACGATCTGGGGCAGTGGCTTTGGGAGGCCTGTGGCCCGGGTAGGAGCCTCTCTGCCTGTGTCCCAGGGACCCATCTGCCTGCGAACTTCGGTCACCTGGAAGGAAGTTACGATGCTTGACCTATGGTTAGCTATGCAGCGAGGTGTACTGCGCGGACAGGTTCCACACACACTTCAAGTAAGAGGGCGGCCTGAGTGGAAAGGTGAGAGTTTGGGCAGCTGTGCAGACAAAGAAGGCGCCCTTTGTCCTGGGCCTAAATGCTTGTGAAACCCCACTGGGCCTGCCGGGCTCTGAGGGCCCTGCCATTGGCCACCTTCTCCCCTGCCCTTTGTTCATTCACAGCAGAGATGGCCCCACCCACTCCCTCATTGAAGGCAGTGTTCCAACCTCCCTCAGCCCCGCCCCCTCTCCTCAGGTTACCATGGACTACAGATGCTGCATTCTGAGGCCAGGGCATTCCGAGAATTCCAAGGGCAGACATGATGACCTTAAATGATTTCCTCTTGTGTCAATTTTGGTAAACTTTAGGAGCTAGGAAATGGTCCACTTTACACAAATGTTCAAATTTACTGGCATTTCATATATTCTCTGCTATAACATTGTCCTGATTCTTTCTGTATATTCTTTACTTATGTTTTGGTTTTCCTTAATGAAAGTGTGTCTTTTAAATCTTGTCAAAGAATATTCTTTGGACTTACTACCTCAACTGAATTTTATACGTTTTCTGTGGTATTAAGTTCTGCTCATATCGTTATTTATCTTTTTTCTATGTTCTCAGGGTTTATTGTTTTGATCTTCTGATGTCAATTTAAACACTTGGTTATTCATTTTAATAAATCTTTTTACTTATACAGATTTGAATTTTTAAAGATTCCAGCTTACTTCTAAGTTTCTAAGGGTCAGGTCCTCTACATTGTGGCTGGCCAAAGGCTTAGTTCAAAATATAGCAAAGTATATATTGACCAATTTTCCCCTCGACTTTCTGTGATTTCCTACATCTCACCTTTCTCTGCAGACAAGCCATTTGAAATAACCTTAACTTATTTCACAGCCAATAAGTCTTTGAAATAATGTGTAGTTTACAGAGAAATCTTCTTATATATTTAGGCAGAAAATCTGACCTGCCATAGTTTTCAAAAGAGCATAATTTCACTCTTCTCAATGATGAATCTGTTGTATTACACAACCTTTGAGTATTTAACTTTATCAATGACATGTACTTTAAAAATGTTTTAGAGATCCTACCAGTCTTTGAAAACATCCTTGTTCCTTGTTTCATTTCCAGTTTTATGTATATTTTCTGCCTTGCATCTGATTATTCCAACGTCTGATCGATGGCCTAGGGAATCTATTTCTGGCATTGATTATTTTTGCTGATTGTCTCCCCCTGTAGCTGATTTCTTCATTATTGTGTAAATTTAGATCATGAGCTCATGTTTAGCTAAACATCTGACTTTGTAAGAGGCTTAGTTTGGACACTCGTAAGCATCATCAGAAAGTCCGCAAAGATTTATTTGTGTCTCTCCAATTAGTTGCCCACGAAGACCCGGTTTTCTACAAGGGTTGGTCCCCTACTCCCTCTAGAGACACGGCCTCAGACAGGGCTGCTTTGCGCCCCTCGATATGGGCAGTGGCAGTGGGCGGCCTGTGGCCCGGGTAGGAGCCTCTATGCCTGTGTCCCAGGGACCCATCTGCCTGCGAAATTCGGTCACCTGGCAGGAAGCTACGATGCCCAGACCTATGGTTAGCTGTGCAGAAAGGTGTACTGCGCGGACAGGTTCCACACACACTTCAAGTAAGAGGGCGGCCTGAGTCGAAAGGTGACAGTTTGGGCAGCTGTGCAGACAAAGAAGGCGCCCTTTGTCCTGGGCCTAAATGCTTGTGAATCCCCACTGGTCCTGCCGGGCTACGAGGGACCTGTCCTTGGCCCCCTGCTCCCCTGCCCTTTGTTCAGTCACAGCAGAGATGGCCACACCCACTCCCTCTGT